>NW_023416346.1:44637093-45194013 GCF_014108235.1 Myotis myotis
TTTCCTTGTTTGTGAACCTCTTTTTATGTCCTTCAATTCTAAATGATATCTTTGCTGGGTCTAGTAATCTTGGTTGTAGGTCCTTGCTTTTCATCACTTTGTTTTTGTTTAGTTTTGTTGTGTTGGTTTTTTTTCCCCATAACTTTGAATATTTCCATTCCCTTGTGGCCTGCAAAGTTTCTGTTGAGAAATCAGCTAACAGACTTGTGGGAACTTCCTTATAGGTAACTCCTTTTCTCTTGCTGCTTTTATGATTCCCTTTTTGTCTTTAACATTTGGTATCATAATTATGATGTGTCTTTATGTGGGCCTCCTTGGGTTCATCTTGTTTGGGACTCTCTGTGCTTCCTGGACTTGTAAGTCTATTTCCTTCAACAGATTAGGAAAGTATCTGTCATTATTTTTTCAAATATGCTTTCAATTTCCTGTGCTCTCTCTCTTTCTTCTCCTTCTGCCACCCCCATAATGCAAATGTTGACACACTTGAAGTTGTCCCAGAGGAGCCTTACACTATCTTCATTTTTTGGATTCCTTTTCCTTTTTGCTATTCTATATGGGTGTTTTTGCCTCTTTATATTCCAAATCACTGATTTGATTCTCAGTTTCATCTGCTATATTGTTGACTCCCTATAAATTATCCTTCATTTCAGTTAGTGTATCCTTCATTTCTGACTGGTCCTTTTTTATGGTTTCCATGTCCTTTTTATGCTGTTGAAGTTCTCTCTAAATTAACTACTCTTCCAGGAGAACACTTTGTAAAGTATGTAATTGTCAAACCACTATGCTGTACTCCTGAAACTAATACAAAATAATATTGAATGTAAGCTGTAATTGAAAAAAGATATTTTGAAAAAGAATATTCATCTTTGTTCTGAGTTTTCCAGTCTCTTTCCATGTCTAATATTCCTGTTTAGTACCACAAAGTGCTTCTTTGATACGTTTTTGTATAAGGAAGTATCCTCTCTTTATTTTTTGTTGTTCAAAAATTTCTTGGCTGTCTAGTGTTTGAAAACTTCCAGATGAATGTTAAAATTATTTTCTCAGTTTCAAAAATCCTATTGGGATTTTAATCTGAATTACAATAAACTTACATCTGAATTTTGAAAAACTTGGCTTGTTTGTACTGTTTAGTCTTTCTGTCCAGGAACATGTTATTCTTCTATATTTACATAAATCTTGTATCTCTCCCAGAAAAGTTTTGTAACTTTCTTCAGCCAGTTTTGTATTATGTTTTCTGTATATATTGTATATTGTTGCCATTTTAAATGGTCTTGTTTTCCTACTATATTTTCTAACTATTTATTATCAGTGCACATATAAGAAAGCTCTTTAGTCTGTTTATTTACTATATATATAGGCACTTTAGTAAATGTTCTCATTAGTTCTAAGATTTTTAAATGTAGTATCTTTAAGATTTTCTATGCAGATACTTCTTATTGCATTCACTGGAGTTTCTATAACATTATTAAAAAATTGTGTGATAAAGAATGATTGTCTTGATCCTGATTTTGATTACGATGTCTCCAGTGTGTCACTGATATGGGTGATGTCCGTTACTGTTTTCATCTGAATATCATAATGTTAATGACCTATTTTTCATGCCTAGGTTTTAAAAAAAAATGATGCTTCAGTTTATTAATTCAGAAATGGGTGTTGAAATTTACCAAATGTCTCTTTTGCACATCTGTTGAGATAATCTTATAACTTAGTTTCATTCTGATCTATGGATATGATATACTAAGAGATTTCTCAATGTTGTCATCCTGACATTCTGGAATAAGTTATAATGGGTGATATTTACTTCTTAATATTGTTCATATTTTGTTTGCTTAGTGTTATGTTAGACTTTTTAAATTTTAAGTAAAACATCTTTTAAATTTCCTGTGCTATATTTGGAAAGATATATCAGGGTTATGTTAGCTTCAAAAAATGCATTAGAGTTCTCCCTCTTTCACCATGATCTGTTTTTTAAAAATTAATATCTAATTACATTTTCCATGAAAATCTGAAAATAAAAACACCCATAAATAATCATCCTGGGATTTAAATATAGCTTCCCAATAGAATATAAGCTGCAAGGAAGATTTTTTTTTTCTGTTTTATTTATGATCCTGTATCCACTCTGTCTAGAACAGGGTCTGGCACAGAGTAGGCCTTCAGTAAAAATTAGTTCATTAACTGTAATGAATAGTTTCCCACACATTTTATAGCATTGTTTGGCAGGTTTCATTTTTAGGACTTGTCACATGTTTTGCTCTATAAAGCTCTTTTAGAGTCTCTCTCTCTTTCTCTCTCTCTCTCTCCCTCTCTCTCTCTCTCTCTTTCTCTTTTTCTCTCACACACACATTCCAAAAAAACTGGTTTATTTTACAGAACTTGAGTGTAGATGTTACTAGAAAAAAACATGTATTATAACTAAAATTTCTTATGTTAGTAAGAACAATTATCAAAATGCCCCAGTACTCTCTCTTATTACAAATTATAAAAAGCCTTCAAATTTTATTTTTTAAAATTTTGCAAGGTGACATGTCAAAGTTTCATTGATAGACATAATGAGTTGTTAAATTCTCATTCTTTCAGTGAAAATCTAAAAGCAATTTCTCTTCCAAGTCCCTTAATACTTTCCAGAAAATATTACAGACCAAAGGTCAGTTAAAATAAGCTCTAAATTTCACACAAAGTAAAACAATGTCACTGAAAACAACATACCAGGTTTAAGCATCTTGACTTAGATTATATAATTTTTTATTTTACCTATATTACAACATCAGTGGTGATATGGGGTAGAGGAGCAAAAAAAATCTCAGGTTAAGGTTGATCATAATATATATAGTCTTTATTCCTTTTCTTTTAAAACAAAGGAAATATAGTCCAGTAATTTTAAATCAAATATGATTGATTTTATTTTGTTATTTTTTTTATTTTATTGTTTAAAGTATTACAAATAGTAGCACATACCTCTTTTTTTCCCCCCAGTGACCTTCCCCCGGTCACTCCAACCCTCCCAGGGTCTTGTGTTCATTGGATATGCTAAATATTATTGATTTTAAAGATCATGTTTTCAGAAAAAAGATGGCAGCTGGCAGGACAGAGGTGAGGGATAGGAAGTGAGTGAGTGAGGGGATGAAAGGAGAGTGAGTGGATGTGTATGTTGTGTGTGTGTGAGTGAGTGAAGGACAGTTAAATCTGGCAGGAGCAGCAGAGGCTGGCAGACCAGGCTCTCTGGGACAGGGAGAGACTACCACGTCTGCAGCACTCCCCAGACTGCTGGACTCAGGCACCGAGCCCACGCCATCTTAAACGTGAGAGCTGCCTCTTCTAGGAACTCATTAGCACCACCACCCAGACAGGCCTGGGGTACTGCCCGCCCCTGACCCAGCAGCCACTCCAGGCAAAATCCTGTAGCCACACCCGCAGACTTTCAGACCCTGGGATCTCCACCTCCAAAGGAGCACCACACCCACCCACAGCAGTAAGTGCAGCCTCCCCCTCCCCAGCAACAGACCTCTGACATCGCATTCGTGCCTCTCCAGCGCACAGGTCTCTGAGGCACACCACTCCATAGACTTCTCTTAGGAGTCACTGTGAGCCTCAGCTGGGTGTGATTTTGTACAGACACAGGCACACTGCCCCCCAGTAGAAATTTTGAATTCCTTCTGCCTGAATAACTGCCCACACACACCCAGCAGCGCAATTTCAGTGCAAGGGCCCTTCAGCACCAGGGTCCCTCAAAGTGCATCAGAGTTCAGTGCCTGTGAACTGCACTGCCATAGTTGCTCACTTCCCCTGAGCCCATCTATCCACAGGGCACTTTGGGAAGCCACAGTGAGCCTCTGCTGGGTCTGATCTTGGACTAATAGGACACACTCCCCTGGGCATTAGAAATTCTGAATTCACCCATCCTGGATACCAGCCCAAAGACATCTCGATTAAGTGTGCCAGGGCCCTTCAGAGTGCTTCAGTGCACCTGAGCTAGCAAACTCACTGCGGGTGCTCCTGTGTGCTGCCACTGGGAACATGAGCCTATCCACCACAGGTTCATCAGCAAAAACTAAGTTTCCCCACCACACAGCTGCAGAACTCTGAACACTATAGGTGCATGCTTTTCCAGCGTGCAGGTCTCCCAAGACCACCGCTCCACAGGCAGCCCTGGGGCCCCACTGCGAGCCCTGCTGGTCACACACTTAAACATAGAGGAGTGCACTGCTGGGCTGTAGAAACACTGAATTCCCTCTGCTGGGATACCTGCCCACAGACACTACAATCCAGTGGCTTCAGTGACAGGGCCCTTCAGAGTGTGTCAGTATACCCTGCTGGCAAACACACCACAGGTGCCTTGTGAGCTGCCGCTGGGATTACATATATCCAACCATGGAGGCAGCAGCAAAAGCTGAATCTGCCCACCCCACAACTACAGAACTCTGGACACCACAGTCACGCTTTGCAGAACATAGGCTTCCTGAGCCCCACCACCCCAATAGATGGCTCCTGGGTGCCACTGTGAGTCCCTGCGAGGCACACATGATTTCAACCAAGGGCATAAGACAGAAAAAATTGGAAGACCCCCTCCATGGCTGCGGACTTCTAGACACCTCAGTTGTGCCTTTCCAGCTCTCAGACCTACATCAAAAGAACCCAAATAGCTCAAGTAGGGAGCTACACTAGACTACCAAGCCCAGGAGACCTGAGAGGTCACACCAGTAGCACCATACCCTAAAGAAACTGGGTAGCAAAGCAATCAGAGCTACAATTAAAACATTACAGCAAAACATGGGAAGACAAAAAAGCAATACACAAAGAAAAGAAAAAGAGAAATCACCAGAAAGGGAGTTAAATGAAATTGAGGCTACTAACATATCAGAGAAAGAATTCAGAGTAATGGTTATAAGGATGCTCAAACAGCTGGATGACAAATACACACAACTCAATGAGAAATATAAGGGGCTGAATGAGAATGTCACCAACATGAAAAGGAACCAAGAGGAAATGAAGAACGACATAGCTACATAGCTGCAATAAAGAACACAATGGAAGGCTTAAACAGAAGACTAGAAGAGGCTGAGGACCACATCAGCGAATTAGAAGACAAGGTAGGAAAAAACACACAAACACAGGAGCAACTGGAAAAAAAACTTAAAAAGCAAGGGGAGAGCCTAAGGGAGGTTTGGGACAACACAAAACGAAACAACATTCGTTTAATAGGGATACCAGAAGGAGAGGAGGAGAATCAAGGAATAGAAAACCTGTTTGAAGAAATAATGACAGAAAACTTCCCTGATACTGGCAAGAAAAAAACTACACAAGTCCAAGAAGCACATAGAGCGCCAAAGAAGATGAACCCAAAAAGACCAACACCAAGACAAATCATAATTAAATTGGCAAACACCAATGACAAAGTAAGAATCTTAAAGGCTGCCAGAGAGAGACAGAAAGTTACCTACAAGGGATCTCCTATTAGAATATCAGCTGACTTCTCAACAGAAACACACCAGGCAAGAAGGGAATGGAATGAAATATACGAAGTGATTCAAAGCAAGGGAATAAATCCAAGAATACTATACCCACCAAGGCTATCATTCAAATTTGAAGGCGGAATCAGGAGCTTCACGGGCAAAAAAGAGCTAAGAGAGTTTATTACCACCAAACCAGCAATGCAAGAAATGCTAAAGGGACTGCTGTAAAAAGAAGAGACAGAAAGACAAGAAGAAACGCAAACATTAAGAATAAAAATGACGACAAACAAGGACTTTTCAATAATAACATTAAATGTAAATGGATTAAATGCTCCAATCAAAAGACACAGGGTAGCTGAATGAATAAGAAAACATGACCCATATATTTGCTGTCTGCAAGAGACCCACCTCAGAATAAAGGATTCACACAGACTGAAAGTGAAGGGATAGAAAAAAATTTTTCAGGCAAATGGAAATGAGAAAAAAGCTGGGGTTGTGATACTTATATTTACAAGATAGACCTCAAAGTAAAGGCCATAACAAGAGATAAGGAAGGCCACTACATAATACTAAAGGGAGCAATTCAACAAGAAGATATAACTCTGGTAAACATATATGCACCCAATACAGGTGCACCCAAATACATAAAACAATTTCTGGAAGATATCAAGGGAGAGATAGATAGCAATAGAGTCATAGTAGGGGATTTCAATATCCCACTGACACCACTGGATAAATCCTCTAAGCAAAAAATCAGCAAAGAAACACCAATCCTAAATGACACACTAGATCAGAAGGACTTAATTGACTTCTTCAGAATATTTCACCCCAAAGCTACAGAATATACATTCTTCTCCAGTGCACATGGGATATTTTCAAAGATAGACCATATCTTAGGACACAGGCAAAGTCTCTTCAAATTCAAGAGAATAGAAATCATAACAAGCATCTTCTCAGACCACAATGGCATAAAATTAGAAATCAACTACAATAAAAACATTGAAAAAAAATCAAACACTTGGAGGCTAAATAGCATACTATTAAACAATGACTGGGTTATCAGAGAGATCAAAGAAGAAATAAAAAGCATCCTGGAAACAAATGACAATGTAAACACAACAATCCAAAATCTATGGGACACAATGAAAGCAGTCCTGAGAGGGAAGTTCATAGCTCTACAGGCCTACCTCAAAAAAACAAGAAAAACTTGCAATAAATGATGTAACCCTACAACTCAAAGAGTTAGAAAGAGAGCAACAATAAAAGCACGCAGTATCCAGAAGGAAGGAAATAGTAAAGATCAGAGCAGAAATAAACAATATAGAGATGAAAAAAACAATACAAAAGATCAATGAAACCAAGAGTTGGTTCTTTGAAAGGATTAACAAGATTGATGAACCTCTGACCAGGCTTACCAAGAAACAAAGAGATAGGACCCAAATAAACAAAATCAGAAATGAAAGAGGTGAAGTAACAACTGATCCTACTGATATACAAAGGATTGTCAAAAAATCCTATGAACAACTCTACTCCTACAAATTTGACAACCTCAATGAAATGGACACATTCCTAGAAAAATGCAAGCTTCCAAGACTAAATCAGGAAGAATAAAAAAACCTGAATAGGACAATAACTACTGATGAAATTGAAACAGTAATCAAAAAGCTTCCAGCAAACAAAATCCCTGGACCAGATGGCATCACAGGGGAGTTTTACCAAACATGCAAAGAAGAACTAAAGCCAATCCTTCTCAGACTATTCCAAAAATTTCAAGAGGAAGGCACACTTCCAAGCTCTGTCTATGAAGCCAGCATTACCCTAACCCAAAACCAGATAAAGACACCAAAAGAAAGAGAATTACAGGCCAATATCCCAATGACCATAGATGCTAAAATCCTCAACAAAATTCTAGCAAACTGGAACCAGCATTACATTAGAAAGATCATACACCATGACCAAGTGGAATTTATTCCAGGAATGCAAGGCTGGTACAATATCCGCAAATCAATAAACGTGATACATCACATAAACAAGCTGAGAGACAAAAATCACATAATCATACCGATAGATGCAGAAAAGGCATTTGACAAAGTCCAACACACTTTTCTGATAAAAACGTTCAGCAAAGTGGGAATAGAGGGATCATAGCTCAACATAATAAAAGCCTTATATATGTCATATATATGCCAACATCATACTCAACGGGCAAAAACTACAACCATTTCCCTTGAGAACAGGAACAAGACAGGGATGCCCACTTTCAGCACTCCTGTTCAACATAGTACTGGAAGTGCTTGCCAAAGTGATCAGACAAGAAGAAGAAATAAAAGGCATTCAAACTGGAAAAGAAGAAGTAAAATTGTCATTATTCGCAGATGACATGATACTGTACTTAGAAAACCCTAAAGACTCCATCAAAAATTTATGAGACCTAATAAATGAATTTGGCAATGTAGCAGGATACAAAATTAATGCCAAGAAATCTATGGCATTTTTATACGCCAATAGTGAACTTGCAGAAAGAGAAATTTTTAAAAAAATCCCATTTACAGTTGCACCAAAAAAAAATAAAATGAAGATACCTAGGAATAAACTTAACCAAGGAGGTAAACGACCTCTACCCAGGAAACTACAGGACATTCAAAAAAGAGATAGAGGAAGAAATAAACATATGGAAGAACATACCATGTTCATGGCATGGTAGAATCAACATCATCAAAATGTCTATACTACCCAAAGCAATCTATAGATTCAAGGCACTCCCCATTAAAATACCAACAACATATTTCACAGATCTAGAAAGAACTCTCCAAAAATTCATCTGGAATAAAAAAAAAAAAAAAAAAAAAAAAAAAAAAAAAAAAAAAAAAAAAAAAAAACGAATAGCTGCTGCGATCCTGAGAAAGAAGAACAAAGTAGGAGGGATCTCAATACCAGATATCAAGCTGTTCTACAAAGTCACTATTCTCAAAACTGCCTGGTACTGGCACAAGAACAGACATATAGACCAATGGAATAGAATAGAGAACCCAGAAATCAACCCAAACCACTATGCTCAATTAATATTTGACAAAGGAGACAAGAACATACAATGGAGTCAAGACAGTCTCTTCAATAAATGGTGCTGGGAAATATGGTCATACACATAAAAAATTGAAACTAGGACACCAACTTACACCATACACAAAAATAAACTCAAAATGGATAAAGGACTTAAACATAAGACGGGAAACCATAAGATTATTAGAGGAATCCACAGGTAGCAAAATCTCAGATATATGCCAAAGGTTTTCTTCACTGACACAGCTCCTAGGGCAATGGAAACTAAAAAGAAAATAAACAAATGGGACTATATCAAAATAAAAAGCTTCTGCACAGCAAAAGAAACCATCAACAAAACAATAAGAAAACCCACAGCATGGGAGAACATACTTGCCAATGATATCTCAGATAAAGGTTTAATCTCCAACATTTATAGGGAACTCATACAACTTAACAAAAGGAACATAAACAAGCCAATAAAAAAATGGGCAACGGACCTAAATAGACACTTTTTGAAAGAGGACGTACATGTTGCTGAGAGACATATGAAAACATGCTCAAAGTCACTAATCATCTGAGAGATGCAAATCAAAACGACAATGAGGTACATCTCACACCTGGCAGAATGGCTATCATCAACAAATCAACAAACGACAAATGCTGGCGAGGATGCAGAGAAAAAGGAACCCTTGTTCACTGCTGGTGGGAATGCAGACTGGTGCAGCCACTGTGGAGAACAGTATGGAGTTTCCTCAAAAAATTAAAAATGGAACTCCCATTTGACCCAGTGACCCCACTTCTAGGAATATATACCAAGAAACCAGAAACACCAATCAGAAAGGATATATGTACCATTATGTTCATAGCAGCACAATTCACCATAGCTAAGATTTGGAATCAGCCTAAGTGCCCATCAGCAGATAGTGGATTAAAAAACTTTGGCACATCTACACAATGAATACTATGCAGCTTTAAAAAGGAAGGAACTCCTACCATTTGCAACAGCATGGATGGAGCTGGAGAGCATTATGCTAAGTGAAATAAGTCAGTCAGAGAAAAGATAAATATCACATGTTCTCACTCGTTTGTGGATTATAATGAACAACATAAACCGATGAACAAAAACAGATGTAGAGACAGAGAAGCATCGATCAGATGCTCAATACTCAGAGGGAAGGCAGGGGACGGTGAGGGTGAGGGGGAAAGATCAACCAAAGGACTTGTATGCATGCATATAAGCATAAATGATGGATGTGGACAACAAGGAGTGAGAGTGAGGGCAGGATTCGGGGGATGAGGGGACATTGAGGGGATAAGGACACATTTGTAATATCTTATTCAATAAAGGGAAAAAAGATCATGTTTTCAGCAAAATATGATGGTAGTTTATATGTACTGACTTCTTAATTATGGTGTCATAGATCAATGATCTGTGGTATATTTCACAAATAGAACATACCACTTATTCATTTGACCCTGGAAAATATGGTTCAATTCCAAATGAAAGGAAACTATAATTGAAAAGTACAGAGCAACCAAAAAATGTATTAAATCTATAATGCCCTATGTTGATGAAATGTATGACTAGAGAATGCATGATCAGAAAGAAAAAATTCAACATACTTCTTTTAGGTCATTTTTTAGTTTTAAATTAGTTTCTCTAAAATATGTCCTAATTTAATTTTATAAAATATGCTTTATGTTCTTCTGTTTTTATAGCAGTCAACACAAAATTATGTAAATTTATATAAAATATAAAAATATGGGGGGGGGAGATGGCAGCTGGCAGGACAGAGGGGAGGGAGAGGAAGTGAGTGAGGGGATGAAAAGAGAGTGTGTAGATGTGTGTGGGGTGTGTGTGAGTGAGTGAGGGACAGTTAAATCCGACAGGAGCAGGAAGGGCTGGCAGACCAGGCTCTCTGGGACAGGGAAAGACTACCACCGCTACAGGAACTCCCCAGACTGTGGGACTCGGGCATGGAGCCCACACCATCTTGAAGGGGAGAGTGGCTGCTTCTAGGAACTTATCAGCACCACCACCCAGACAGGCTTTAGACACTGCCCGCAACTTGGCAGCCATTCCAGCCAAAATTCTGCTGTCCCACCTACAGAACCACGGACCCTGGGACTTCCATCTCCAAAGGTGCATGTCTCCCGCAGCAGTAAGTGCAACTTCCTCCCTCTGCAGCAGCAGTTCTCCAGACACCACAGACACATTTCCAGGGCACAGGACCCCTGGGCACACCACTCCATAGGCAGCTCTTGGGAGCCATGTGAGCCCTCTCTGGGTGTGATTTTGTACAAACAAGGATGTGCTGCCCCGCAGTAGAAATTCTGAAGTCCCTCTTCCTGAATAACTTCCCACAGACACCCAAGCCGCGCAACTTCAGTGCCAGGGCCCCTCATAGCGCGTCAGAGCTCTGTACAGCAAACACACTGCCACAGTTACACATTTTCAGTAAGCAGGGCCCCTAAGCCCATTGATCCAAAGGGCGCTCTTGGGAGCCGCTGTAAGCCCCCACTGGGTGCAATCTTGGACAAACAGGGACACACTCCCCCTAGCAGTAGAAATTCTGAATTCACTCATCCTGGATACCTGCCCACAGACACCTCAATTGTACAGCGTCAGTGCCAGGGCCCTTCAGAGACCTTCAGTGTGCTGTGTTGGCAAACATACCATGGGTGCCCCTGTGGGCCGCCACCACAGGCGCAGCAGCAAAAATTGAGTCTTCCCACGCCACAGCTGCAGAAATTTGGACACTACAGTTGCACGCTTTTCCAGCACGCAGACCTCCCAAGCCCACCACTCCACAGGCAGCCCTTGAGCACCACTGTGAACCCTGCTAGATGCACACTTATACAAACAGAGATGCATTGTTAGGCTGTAGAAACTCTGAATTCCCTCTTCTAGGATACCTGCCGATGGACACCACAATCGTGTGGCTTCAGCACCAGGGCCCTTCAGAGTGTGTTAGTACATCCTGCTAGCAAATGCACCATAGGTGCCCCTGTGAGCCATCACTGGGAGCACGTGTATCCAATCATAGAAGCAGCAGCAAAAGCTGAGTCTGCCCACCCCACAACTACAGAACGCTGGACACCACAGTCACGACTTTCCAGAGCACAGACTTCCTGAGGCCCACTACCCCAACAGATGGCTCCTGGGTGACACCGTGAGTTCCTGCTGGGAATGCACGATTTCAACCAAGGACACAAGACAGAAAAAATTGGGATACCCCTCTCCATGGCTACTGACTTCTAGACACCTCAGTTGTGCCTTTCCAGCTCGCAGGCCTACATCAAGAGAACCCAAATAGGTCAAGTAGGGAGCTACATTAGATTACCAAGCCCAGGAGACCTGAGAGATCACACCAGTAGCACCATCCCAAAAAGAACCTGGGTAGCAAAGCAAGCAGATCTACAATTAAAATGTTACAGCAAAACATGGAAAGACAAAAAAGCAATCCCTAAAGGAAAGAAAAAGAGAGATTACCAGAAAGGGAGTTAAATGAAATTGAGGCTAGCAACATGTCAAAGAAAAAATTCAGAGTACTAGTTATAAGGGTGCTCAAATGGCTGGATGACAAATACACACAACTCAATGACAAATACACACAACTCAATGACAAATATAAGGAGCTGAATGAGAATGTCACCAACATGAAAAGGAACCAAGAGGAAATGAAGAATGACATAGCTGCAATAAAGAACACAATGGAAGGCTTAAACAGCAGACTAGATGAGGCTGAGGACCGCATCAGCAAATTAGAAGACAAGGTAGGAAAAAACACACAAACACAGCAGCAACTGGAAAGAAAATTTAAAAAGCAAAAGGAGAACCTAAGGGAGCTTTGGGACAACATGAACCTAAACAACATTTGCATAATAGGGGTACCAGAAGGAGAGGAAGAGAAACAAGGAAGAGAAAACCTGTTTGAAGAAATGACAGAAAACTTCCCTGATATTGGCAAGAAAAAATCTACGCAAGTCATAGAAGGACATAAGATCCCAAACAAAATGAACCCCAAAAGACTGACACCAAGATACATCATAATTAAATTGGCAAACACCAATAACAAATTAAGAATATTAAAGGCTGCCAGAGAGAGACAGAAAGTTACCTACAGGGATATCCTATTAGAATATCAACGGATTTCTCAACAGAAACACATAAGGCCAGAAGGGAATGGAATAAAATATACAAAGTGATGCAAAGCAAGGGACTGAATCCAAAATTACTATACCCAGAAAGGCTATCATTCAAAATTGAAGTTGGAATCAGGGGCCTCACAGACAAAAAAGGGCTAAGAGAGTTTATTACCACCAAGCCAGCAATGCAAGAAATGTTAAAGGGGCTGCTGTATAAAGAAGAAACAGAAAGGCAAGAAGAAACACAAACATTAACCAAAGGACACGTATGCATGCATATAAGCATAACCAATGGACACAAGACACTGGGGGGATAGGGGAGGCTGGGGGAAGGTCAAGGGGAAAAAAGAAAGGAGACGAATGTTCTACTCTTTGTAATATTTTAAGCAATAAAAAAAAGAATATAAATAATGACAAACAAGTACTTATCAACAATAACATTGAACGAAAAATGAATAAATGCTCCAATCAAAAGACATAGGGTTGATGAATAGATAAGAAAACATGACCCATGCCCTAGCCGGTTTGGCTCAGTGGATAGAGCATCAGCCTGCAGACTGAAGGGTCCCAGGTTCGATTCTGGTCAGAGGCATGTACCTTGGTTGCAGGCACATCCCCAGTAGGGCGTGTGCAGGAGGCAGCTGATCTATGTTTCTTTCTCATCAATGTTTCTAACTCTCTATCTCTCTCCCTTCCTCTCTGTAAAAAAATCAATAAAATATGTATTTTTAAAATTTTTTTTATAAAAGAAAAAAAACGTGACCCATATATTTTCTGTCTGCAAGAGACCCACCTCATAACAAAGGACTCACACAGACTGAGAGTGAAGGGATGGAAAAAAATTTCAGGCAAATGGAAATGAGGAAAAAGCTGGAGTTGTGATACTTATATCTGAAAAAATAGACCTCAAAGTAAAGGCCATAACAAGAGATAAGGAAGGCCACTACATAATACTGAAGGGAGCAATTCAACAAGAAGATATAACTCTGGTAAACATATATGCACCCAATACATGAGCACCCAAATACATAAATCAACTTCTGGAAGATTTCAAGGGAGAAATCAATAGCAATACAGTCATAGAGTCATAGTACGGTACTTTAATACCTCACTGACACCACTGGATAAATCCTCTAAAAATCAGCAAAGAAACAGCAATCCTTAATGACACACTAGATCAGATGGAATTAATTGACATCTTCAGAATATTTCACCCCAAAGCTACAGAATATACATTCTTCTCCACTGTATATGGGACATTTTCAAAGATAGACCACATATTAGGACACAAGCAAGGTCTCTTCAAATTCAAGAGAATAGAAATCATAACAAGCATCTTCTCAGACCACAATGGCATAAAACTAGAAATCAACTACAATAAAAAGAATGAAAAAAAAATCAAACACTTGGAGGCTAAATAGCATGCTATTGGGTTACCAAAGAGATCAAAGAAGAATTAAAAAGCATCCTGGAAACAAATGACAATGAAAACACAACAATCCAAAATCTATGGGACACAATGAAAGCAGTCCTGAGAGGGAAGTTCATAGCTCTACAGGCCTACCTCAAAAAACAAGTAAAACTGGTAATAAATTATCTAGCCTTGCAACATAAAGAATTAGAAAGAGAGAACCAAGAAAAGCCCACAGTATCCAGAAGGAAGGAAATAATAAAGATCAGAGCAGACGTAAACGACATAGAGACAAAAAAATATATACAAAAGATCAGTGAAACCAAGAGCTGGTTCTTTGAAAGGATTAACAAGATTGATGAGCCACTAGCCAGGCTCACCAAGAAACAAAGGGAGCGAACCCAAATAAACAAAATCAGACATGAAAGAGGTGAAATAACAGCTTACCCCACTGATATACAAAAGATTGTAAAAAAAAAAAAATACTACAAACAACTCTACTCCAAGAAACTGGACAATCTCTACGAAATGGACACATTCCTAGAAAAATACAAGCTTCCAAGACTAAATCAGGAAGAATAAAAAAACCTGAATATGCCGATAACTATAGACGAAATTGAAACAGTAATCAAAAAGCTTCCAGCAAACAAAAGCCCTGGACCAGATGGCTTCACAGGGAAGTTTTACCAAACATGCAAAGAAGAACTAAAGCCAATCCTTCTCAAACTATTCCAAAAAAATTCAAGAGGAGGGCACACTTGCAAGCTCTTTCTATGAATCAAGCATTACCTTAATCCCAAAACCAGATAAAGACACCACAATGAAAGAATTATAGACCAATATCCCTGATGAACATAGATGCTAAAATCCTCAACAAAATTCTAGCAAACTGGATCCAGCATTATATTAGAAAGATCATACACCAAGACCAAGTGGGATTTATTCCAGGGATGCAAGGCTGGTACAATATCCACAAATCAATAAACGTGATGATACATCACATAAACAAATTGAGAGATAAAAATCACATAATCATATCCACTGATGCAGAAAAGGCTTTTGACAAAGTCCAACACCCTTTTCTGATAAAAAACGCTCAGCAACGTGGGAATAGAAGGAACATACCTCAACATAATCAAAGCCTTAAATGACAAATCTATAGCCAACATCATACTCAATGGGCAAAAACTAAAACCATTTCCCTAAGAACAGGAACAAGACAGGGATGCCCACCTTCACCACTCCTGTTTAACATAGTACTGGAAGTGCTAACCAAAGAGATCAGACAAGAAGAGGAAATAAAAGGCATCCAAATTGGAAAGAAGCAGTAAAATCGTCATTATCCACAGATGACATGATACTGTACATAGAAAACCCTAAAGACTCCATCAAAAAATCATTAGACTTAATGAATGCATTCGGCAATGTAATAGGATACAAAATTAATGCCAAGAAATCTATGGCATTTTTATACACCAACAGTGAACTTACAGAGAGATTTTTAAAAAATCCAAATTACCATTGCACACAAAAAAATAATATACCTAGGAATAAACTTAACTAAGGAGGTAAAAGACCTGTACTCAGAAAACTACAACATGTTGAAGAAGAGATAGAGGAAGACATAAACAGATGGAAGAATATACCGTGTTCATGGCATGGTAGAATCAACATCATTAAAATGTCCATACTACCCAAAGCAATCTATAAATTCAATGCACTCTCCATTAAAATAACAAAGGTATATTTCACAGATCTAGAAAGAACTCTCCAAAAATTCATCTGGAAAAAACAAAACAAAAAAACACCCGAATAGCTGCAGTGATCCTGAGAAAGAACAAAGTAGGAGGGATCTCAATACCAGATATCAAGCTATATTACAAAGCCACTGTTCTCAAAACTGTCTGGTACTGGCACAAGAACAGACATATTGATCAATAGAATAGAATAGAGAACCCAGAAATCAACCCAAACCACTATGCTCAATTAATATTTGACAAAGGAGACAAGAACATACAATGGAGTCAAGACAGTCTCTTCAATAAATGGTGTTGGGAAATTAGGTCAGACACATGCAAAAAAAAAAAAAAAAAAAAAAGAAAGAAAGAAACTAGACCACCAACTTACACCATACACAAAAATAAACTCAAAATGGATAAAGGACTTAATGTAAGATGGGAAACCATAAAAATATTAGAGGAATCCACAGGCAGCAAAATCTCATATATATGCAGAAGCAATATCTTTACTGACACAGCTCCCAAGGCAATGGAAACTAAAGAGAAAATAAACAAATGGGACTACATCAAAATAAAACGCTTTTGCACAGCAAAAGAAACCATCAACAAAACAACAAGAAAACCTACTGCATGGGAGAACATATTAGCCAACGACATCTCCAATAAGTGTTCGATCTCCAACATTTACAGGGAACTCATACAACTTAACAAAAGGAAGATAAGCAATCCAATCAAAAAATGGGCAAATGACTGAAATAGATACTTTTCAAAAGAGGACATAAGAAAGGCCAAGAGACCTATGAAAACATGCTCAAAGTCACTAATCATCTGAGAGATGCAAATCAAAACGACAGTGAGGTACCATCTCACACCTGGCAGAATGGCTATCATCAACAAATCAACAAATGACAAATGCTGGCAAGGATGCAGAGAAAAAGGAACCTCTGTGCATTGCTTGTGGGAATGCTGACTGGTGCAGCCACTGTGGAGAACAGTATGGAGTTTCCTCAAAAAACTAAAAATGGAACTCCTATTTGACCCAGTGATCCCACTTCTTGGAATGTATCCCAAGAAACTAGAAACTCCAATCAGAAAGAATATATGCACCCCTATGTTCATAGCAGCACAATTTACAATAGCTAAGATTTGGAATCAGCCTAAGAGCCCATCAGCAGACGAGTGGATTAGAAAACTGTGGTACATCTACACAATGGAATACTACACTGATGTGGAAAAGAAGGAATCCTTATCATTTGGTGGATGATATTGGAGAGCATGGATGGAATTGGAGAGCATTATGCTAAGCAAAATAAGCCAGTTCAGAGAAAGATAAATATCACATGATCTCACTAATTTGTGGATTATATCGAACAACATAAACCAAAGAACAAAAACATATCTAGAGATAGATAAGCATCGTTCAGATGCTCAAACTTTAGAGGGAAAGTAGGGGAGAGTGGGGGTAAGGGGGAGAGACCAACCAAAGGATTTGTATGCATGCATATAAGCAGAAGCGATGGACGCAGACAACAGGGGGTGAGGTTAAGGACAGGACTGGGGGGATGTGGGGACAATGTGGGGATAAGGACACGTTTGTAGTACCTTAAACAACAAAGAAAAAGAAAAAATATCAAAATATAAATGGTTAATGCAGAGTTCCAGTTTCATGAATTTGAATGGGTATGATCTAGTTTGGCCTTGTTCTGGAAGAACAACAATAGAAAGGACAGAGCCATTTTTAGAGAATTTCAATTAAGGCAAGGTGAAATAGGTAGATGGGTGCTATTCTGAACAAGCCAGATGGCTGCTCTCCCATTTTTTCTAATCTTCAAATATCAGCCAAGTTATCACAAATTATGGAATTCATTTGTGGGTTTTGGATGCAAGGATAGGTTGGCATCCTGAGGCAAAAATCTAAATTCCCTCTAGAAAATTTTACACAGATATCCTTTGATAACTCTTCCTCTTCTCCTTCTCAGTACTATAACCATAAATTTTGGTTGTACATATTGGTACCCCCAATAAATACTATATTAATTAACCCCCCTTGCAGGTAGATTGGGCCATGTAAAAGTAAGTGGTAGTATTATATGCAACTTCTGGGAAGTGTCCTTAAAAGAGAGGAGGTGCATTATTCTTCAACTTTTCTACCAACCTGGTAACTTAGAGCAGTCAGGCAATCATCTTGGACCATGAGGTGGAAGATATATGTTGAAGATGAAGAAGCAATAGAATGTAACAAACTTGGGTTCCCAGTACATTTATGAATTTCACCTACCAAGACTACCTGTTTCTTAATTAACTTTTTTTTTTTTTGCTTAAGTTATTATTTTGTGTCTCAGATACAGCTTATTAAAACCTAACTAGAGGCCCAGTGCCTAAAATTCGTGCATGGGGGGTGGTCCCTCAGCCCAGCCTGTACCCTCTCGTAATCTGGAACCCCTCAGGGATGTCCAACTGCCAGTTTAGTCCCAATCCCAGGGTATCAAGCCTAAACTGGCAGTCAGACATCCCTCTCGCAATCCAGGACCTCTGGTTCCTAACCAGTCTGCCTGCCTGATCACCCATAACCACTCTCTTGTCTGCCTGATCACCCCTAACTAATCTGCCTGCCTTCCTGATCACTCCTAGCCACTCGCCTGCCTGCCTGATCGCCCCTAACCACCTCTGCCTCCACCGTGGTGGCTTTGTCCGAAAGGTCGTCCAGAATGTTGTCCAGAAGGTCTTTTGGCTGTTTGGTCGAATTAGCTTATTACACTTTATCATTATAGATTAAAACCACACTTTTATGGTTTCAAGTCTAACATTTAAGACATTAACCTATTTTGAGTTTTTTCTTGTATGCAGTGTAAGAAGGTAGTCTAGTTTCATTTTTTTTGCACGTGTCTGTCCAATTTTCCCAACACCATTTATTGGTTAGAGTATCTTTAGTCCATTGTATGTTTTTGTCTCCTTTTTCAAATGTTAACTGACCATAAAGGTGTAGATTTATTTATGAGCTCTCTATTCTGTTCCAACTATCTATTTTTTGCCAGAACCATGCTGTTTTGATTTACTATGGCCTTCTAATACAGTTTCATATCAGGTTAAAGTCTCATTCTCAGTGAAAAAGCTAAAAGCAATTTCTCTTCCAAGTCCTTAATACTTTCCAGAACATATTACAGATAACTCCCTGGCTGGGTTAATCAAGAAAAGAGAGAGAGAGAGCACTAGCCTGGCCGGTGTTGCTAAGTGGTTAGAGTATTAGCCCATGCAACAAAGGGTTAAAGGGTTGGGGTTTCAATTCCCAGTCAAGGGCACATACGTGAGTTGCAGGGTTGCAGGTTCAATCCTGTGCTGGAGTCAACCAATCAATGTTTCTCTCTCTCTCTCTCTCTCTCTCTCTCTCTCTCTCTCTCTCTCTCTTTCTCTCTCCCCTTCCTTCTCTCTCTCCATCCCTCCCTTCTTCCATTCCATTATCTGTAAAAATCAATGGAAAAAATATCTTCATGTGAGAATTAACAACAACAACAATAATGCAACTGATTTTCTGGATATTTATTTTGTACCCTGCTACTTTACTAAATTCATTTATCAGTTCTAGGAGTTTTTTGGCGGAATCTTTAGTGTTCTCTTTATATAATATCATGTCATCTTCAAATAATGACAGTTTTACTTTCCCCTTTTCAATTTGGATACCTTTTCTTTCTTCTTTCTGTATGATTACTGTGGCTAGGCCTTCCAATACTATTTTGAATAAAGGTGGTGAAGTGGACATCCCTGTCTTATTCACAATCTTAAAGGGAACATTTCTAGTTATTCCACATTGAGTGTAATGTTAGCTGTGGGTTTCTCATATATGGTCTTTATCATGTTGAGGTATGTTCTCTCTATTCTCACTTTGCTGAGAGTTTTTACCGTAAATGAGTCCTGGATTTTATCAAATGCTTTTTTCTGCATCTATCAATATTATCATGTGTTTTTTATCCTTCCATTTGTTTATGTGGTCTATCACATTTATTGTTTTGTGGGCCTTACCCCACCTGGACAGAGCCCCTAAACAAAGCCCAAGGGAGAAGGACCTCCTGGTGGTATTCATGTTGGATATATATACCATTTTAAAGTACTATAACAATAAACCCATATACTAATACTACCCAAGCCTTTTCAACTTGTTAATTTTAGATTAGCTAATCTAATCTAATAAGAGAAACATGCAAATTGACCATACCTTTGCTATGCCCCAAGCTACACCCACCAGACAATCAGAGCGACTATATGCAAATTAACCCAATCAAGATTGCAGCCAGCAGCCACGGAGCTGGAGCAAGCAGGAGGCTTGGTTGCCCGGGCGATGGAGTAAGCCAAGCTTCCCGCCTGCCCTGGCTGGCTCTAGTCTCTGCTGAAGGCAGCAAAGTTTCAATTATAGAAGATAAACAAACCCCAGATACCTGCTTCCAGCCAGCCTCTGCTGGGAGCTTGGGTGGCTGGGGGCCATGGCCAGCCTGAAAACAGCCATCAGCCCCTCACCCAGGCTGGCCAGGCACTGCAATGGGGACCCCTACCCTGAAGGAGCTGTGGCCAGCCTGCAAACAGCCATCACTCCCTCACCTAGGCTGGCCAGGCACCCCAGCAGGACCCCCTACCCTGAATGGGCTGTGGCCAGCCTAAAAACAGCCCTAAGCCCCTCAAAACAGCCCTAAGCCCCTCACCGAGGCTGGCCAGGCACCCCAGTCCAAATTCAAGCAGACTTTGGCCTTCCATGGAAGAAAGGAAATACTAAGCTCCAGCCTCATTTAGCCTTTCACATAAGAGAAAGGAAATACTGAACTCCAACCACTCCAGCCCTCCAGTCCCACCTAAGGTAGTGGTGAGGAGAAGCACATATGAAGTTCACAATCTATAGGTACAAGCTCACTAAAACACTAAGACCTAAACAAAAGTATATTGACCTAGCCAGTTTTCTCAGTGGTTAGAGCATCGGCCCATTACTGAATGTCTCAGTTCCAATTCTGGTCAAGGGCACATACTTCGGTTGCAGGCTCGATCTCTGGCCTTGGTTGGGAGCATGCAGGAGACAACCAATCAATGTGTCTCTCACCCTTCCTTCCACTCTCTCTAAAAAAAATCAATAGAAAAAAAATCCTCCAGTGCGGATTAACAAAAAAATAAAATAAACATAAATAAATAAATATATATATATATATATATATATATATATATATATATATATATATATATATATATAATTAGGATGATAGAATTATAAGACTGGGAAGTTGAAACAACTATGATTGATATACTAAGGGCTCTAATGCAAAAAGTAGACAGCATGTAAGAACAGATGAGTAATATAAGCAGAGAAATGGAAAGTCTAAGAAAAAAACACTAGAGGTCAAAAACACTACAATATAAATAAAAGATGTCTTTGATGGGATATCAAAGAGTGGACATGGCTGAGGAAAGAATCTCTGAGATATGTCAATAGAAATATCCAAAACTAAAATGTGGGCTTTCAGTCAAGATGGGGGAGTAGGTAAATGTAGTAATTGCATTCTCCCACAACCACATCAAAATTACAACTTCAGAACAACCATCATTCTGAACTTTCTGAAATCTAGCTGAACAGTTGTCCTATAACTAAGGAATACAGAAGTCACATTGAGAGTGGAAGGAGGGGGAGAGACACTGAACAGGCTGGTCACATATCCATATGTGGCAGATGAAATCGGGAGAGATATCTCAGTTGCAGGGTTTCCTCCTGAGGAACAATGATCCCAGTCTCACACCAGCCCAGAGCTCTAATGTCAGGAAGAGAAGTCCCCCATAACGTCAAGCTGTAAAAACCAGCAGGGAACTGGAGAGAATGTTAAGTGAAATAAGCCAGTCAGAGAAAGATAAATATCACATGATCTCACTCATTTATGGAATATAATGAACAACATAAACTGATGAACAAAAACTGATTTAGAGACAGAGAAGCATCGATCAGACCATCAAACCTTAGAGGGAAGGTAGAGGAGGGTGGGGTAAGGGAGAGAGATCAACCAAAGGACTTATATGCAAGCATATAGGCCTAACCAATGGACACAGACAACGGGGGGGGGGGGTGAGGGCATGAGTGGGGGGTATGTGGGGTAATGTGGGGATAAGGACACATATGTAATAACTTAATCAATAAAGAAATTTTTAAAAATAAGAATAAATTAAAAAACAGCAGGGATTGTGACTTAGTGAGATGATCTGCTGCTGAAGTCCCAGGTGATCCTCTTAAAAAGCCCGTGCACTGACCTACTCAGACTCATACACTCTGAGCTCCAGCAGTGGGGCAGCAACTCAAAAGGTGCCGGGGCATACTGGCTTCAGGGTAAAAGCTGGAGGGGCAGCTTTCCCTGAGACAGAAATGGTGGCAGAGGCCATTGTTCCCTTGCTGAGCTCTCCCTCTACAGAGCTGGCAGCGGGCACCTCAACCTGGCTCACACTATTCACCCTGCCCTAATGATTCCCTGAGACCTCACCCTGAAATAGGACAGTAAGAGGCTAGGAAAATCCAAACAATTTGGACAGCTTGCAGCCAGCTTGTGAATTGCAAGGCCCTATATTCCTTAACCAAGCAAACTTAAGAGCAAATGGTTTATACCCTCCTCCATAACTAGAAAATACATAGTTTAAATCACTCTGGCCTGGAGAAATAGAGGACAAAGGCCCAATTAATGTCATTTGTGCCAGCTAAACAAGGACAGATGAAGTTGGGGAACAAATAACAAAAACCCCACTAATGCCAGCCAGACCTAAGATAAAAGTAAGACAGTAAAACAGACCAAAAAATAACCCAAAACTCCCCTGTACACTCATTTTAATGCATCAGCATATTAAAAATGCACCTGGAAAGCTGATGAATATTCTACTGAAACCCTCCCCTAAGATTCTTGCTTGTATGGAAAAAAATGGATTAAAAGCCCTCAGGGCAAAGATTCAATGGGGCTTGCTCTAGTCTAGAGCATGCCCACATCCCTTCCTGGGCATGAACTTTTTCTTTCTCCCTGAATTCTAAGGGTCCCCACAAGACTTGCAGTCATAGGAGTGGTGGGCAGTGGCAGCTTGACCAGGGCTCACCCCTGATGCTGTCTCCAATGGCCTCTTTTTTCTGACTTCCCAGTGAGCTAACAGCAGCTCCACCTTGGCTCACTTCTCTCCTATAACATTTCTAGAGAGTCAAAGCAAAACACTGCCTATGGTCTCCCCTGTTGTTTCTTCTATTCTAATTTCTTTCTTTGTTTCATTGTCCCCAACATTAATAAACATACTCTCAAACCTATCTGGATTCATGTTGCAAAATCTTTCCTACATGAAGTAAAGGATCCACACGTTACAGGTCAACCTGAGGCAGGCCTATTCTGGCTGGCCCCTGAGCTGTAATAGTCCCACTTAACTTGTGGGCTCAACCAAGTGTTTCTAGTATCTTTTCCATAGAAATGGCCTGTCTTGGCGCACGTTAAAAATTTCCTAAAATCTCTAAAATAAGCAGCATCTGGCTTGGGCATGCCCTGGACCTCTTACTAAGTGACCCCAGCCTGGCACTAGTGACAGCCAGCCTTGGTTCACAGCTTGGTCTCTTCTGGGCACCCTCAAGCCCAGCACAAGTAACAATCATCTTAAGATCTCTTTGTAGCTCAGGCTGGCTGGCCTAGGGAAGGCACAGGTGGCAGCTAACCTTGGCCTACACCTATGAGAGACCCTAGAGTCAGTGCCCCCAGTAGACAGCTTCAGACCACATTGAAGCACCATCCAACCACCTTCACAAATGACACACTCAAGGGGAAGATTATTGAGCGCTGGAACCCTGTTGAAGTGACTCCATTCCATGGAGTTGGCCCTGAACAGCAGCTTCTCCATTATGGTTGCAGCCCATCCTCAAAGCTGATTGGCTGGAAGGTCAGCTAATCATGTACCAATAGCAATCAAGGCTCAACTACAACAGGAGGGAGCATGCAGTTCACATGAGGGGGTGCACCTGGAATGCCCAGCTCAGGTGACCAGGGAGACTGTGCCACTAGTCCCTACACAGCACCTACTATATAAGGCCACCCTACCAAGACTGGGAGACATAGCAGCTCTACCTAGTATACAGAAGCAAACACAGAGAGGCAGCCAAAATGAGGAGAGAAAGAAACAGAACAAAACTCCAGAAAAAGAACTAAACAAAATGGAGACAAGCAATATACAAGCTGCAGAGTTCAAAACACTGCTTATAACGATGCTCAATGAACTTAGGGGAAAAGTAGAGGAAGTTAGTGAGAACTTCAACAAAGAAATCGGAAACATAAAAAAGAACCAGTCATAAATGAAGAATGCATGAAGTGAAATGAAGAATACATTACAGGCTATCAACAGTGGAGTAGATGAAGCAGAATATCATACAAGAGATTTGTAAGATAATGAAGCAGTAAATACCCAATCAGAACAGCAAAAAGAAAAAGAATCCAAAAAATGAGGATAGTTTAAGGAGCCTTTGGGACAACTTCAAGTGTACCAACATTTGCATCTTGGGGATGCCAGAAGAAGAGAGAGAGAGCAAGAAATTTGAAACCTTTTTGAAGAAATAATGATGGAAAACTTCTGTTACCTGGTGATGGGAATAAACATTTACTAGTAAGTATAGGAAGTGCTGAGTCCCAAATAAGATAAACCCAAAGAGGCCCACACCAAGACACATCATAATTAAAATGCAAAAAGTTAAAGACAAAGGAAAAATCTGAAAAGCAGCAGGAGAAAAGCAGCTAATTACTGATAAGGGAGCTCCCATAAGACTATCAGTGATTTCTCAACAGAAACTTTGCAGGCCAAAAGGGAGTGGCATGAAATATTCAAAGTGATGAAAAGTAAGGACCTACAATCAAGATTACTCTACCCAGCAAAGTTACTGTTTAGAATTGAAGGACAAATAAAGAGCTTCCCAGACAAGAAAAAGTTAAAGGGGTTCATCACCACCAAATCAGTATTACAGGAAATGTTAAAGGGACTTTTTTAAGAAAAAAAAAATACATGAATAATAAAATGGCAACAAATACATATTTATTGGTAACTATTTTAAATGCAAATGGATTAAATGCTCCAATCAAGAGGTATACATTGGCTTAATTGATAACAAAATAAGACCCTTACATATGCTAACAGAGACTCATTTCACATCAAAAGATACACAGAGGCTGAAAGTAAAGGGATGGAAAAGGGTATTTTATGAAAATGGAAACAAACAAACAAAAAAACTGGGGTAGCAATACTTATACCAGACAAAATAGACTTTAAAACAAAGGCTTTATAAAGACAAAGAGGGATCCAGCAATTACACTTCAGGGTATTTATCAAAGAAAGCACTAAATCTAAAAGACATATACATCTATATGTTTATTGCTGCATTATTTACAATAGCAGAGATATGGAAGCAGCCCAAGTGCTCATCAATAGATGAATGGATAAAGAAGTGTATATATACAATGGAATATGATTCAGTCATAATAAATAATGAAATGTTGTCATCAGCAACAACATGGAGGAACCTAGAGGGTATCGTGCTGGGTGAAATAAGTTAGAAAGACAAATGCCAGGTGATTTCACTTATATATGGAATCCAAAAAATAAAATAAACAAACAGACTTGTACATAGAGAACATTTTGACAATTGCCAGATTTGCAGGGTGGAGGGGAGAGTTGGGTAAAAAAGATGGCAGGATTAAGAAGTACAAATTGGTAGGTATAAAATAGTCACAGGCTTGTAAAGTACATCATAGGAAATATAGTCAACAATATTGTGATAACTAGGTATGGTGTCAGATGGGTACTAGGTTTATTGGTGATCATTTCATAAGTTATATATTTATATTTAATAATGAGGTTATACACCTGAAACTAATATAATATTATACACCAAATGTAACTGAAACAAGTTAAAGTGAAAGAAATTAAATGTAAAGAGAAAAAAAACTGATAAAAAGACCAGAATAGAGTACCAATGACTGAGAGACAACTACAAAAGGTGTAACATTCATAATGGGGATACCAGAATAAGAGAGAGAGGAGGAGGAGGCTACAGGAGGAGGAATAAGAGGTGAGTGGAGAAGGAGACACATTTTCAGCAATAAGAACTAATAATTTTCCCCAACTTAATGTCAGACATGAATTCAAGATCCAGGAAACTCAGAGAACTACAAGCATGATACATGATTATCTGAGCACTTTTACATTCATTTCTGTGGGTATTTGATTAATATCTTATCTCCCATGCTTGAATGCATATTTCAGGTGAGCAGAGACTTTATTTTTTGCTCATAATCATTCTCCCAGAATACATCACAGTGCCTAACCTTTGCTTGGGTATATAATAAATACTTATTGAATAAATAAATCTTTTAAGCTCTGAAGTCATAATTGGGAAATAAGTTTGGTATGAAAAGTTTATACATATAATTCTTCTCTATCCTATCTATATGAAGATGAGTTATTCCCCAAGCAGTTAATGAGTTGCAGTTTGACACTCATCTTAAGATTATCCTGGCTTTTTTTTTTTTTTAAATATATTTTATTGATTTTTTACAGAGAGGAAGGGAGAGGAATAGAGAGCCAGAAACATCGATGAGAGAGAAGCATCGATCAGCTGCCTTGCACGTCCCCCACTGGGGATGTGCCCGCAACCAAGGTACATGCTGTTGACCGGAATCGAACCTGGGACCCTTGAGTCCGCAGGCCGACGCTCTATCCACTGAGCCAAACCGGTTCTGGCTATCCTGGCTTTTTTATAGTTCAGTGTCATCTTGTACATTTACCTGAATTTCTTGAACATTTCTAACTTGTTTAGTACAATGTTTTCTGTATCTGTTAGTTTTCATGAATACTATTCCAAACATAGTGTTCAAGTCCTTGGGTGGAAAATATGAAATTCTTGATGCTCATAAGTTAACCAGTGGAGGTAGAAAGATTGCAGGGCCGGGGATGAAAGTGAGGGAATGGAAGAGTTTCTCTTTGGACTCAAACTCTGTGGATTTAGGTATTAGTTTCAAATGAGTTTACTTAACACCTAAATCTGTTTCTGCATTTCCAGAAGTACTCACAGTATTAGAAACACCTAAAGCTTAAAATAGTGTGAGAATTATTTGGGGACATGTCTGTTGAATTACTTTTTTAAACTGCACAGTAACATAAATTTACATAATTATCTAAATTCTATAGGGTTGGCGTGAATCCTAAAATAGGAATGGGAGCATGGAGGAGGTCTCTGACAAAGTCTTATAATTTATGGGTAATTACTTTTTACGGTACATTTCTATCTTGTTTTTTAACTTGTTTTTTTAAATGAATAGTGGAGTAGTTTCAGTAGAGAAAGACATATCTTTAAAAAGAAGAAAGAGAGGAGGGAAGAGCACTTTTAAAATACTACATTTAACCAGCCAATTTGGTGTCTGTACTTCTCTACCATGTTTCAGCTTCCTGGAAATCTGAGCTCACCCCATATGGCTCTTACTCGCCGCCTGGTTTCCCCCAGGTGGATTACGCGTCATCAAATTGTGACATAGTTCTCACGTGCATGCTCAATTGTGAGGTCACGTGCCCTCCAGTATATAAGGCGGGACGCTGAAGCGTATCCCAGTAGCACCAGGCAGTGTAGGAAGACCAACACACTGGCCAGGGGCTTCTGGAGTTCCAGTGGCTAGTGGCCCCTGAGTGCCTGAGAAGAGAGATAGAAGAGGACGAAGACGAGCCATGTGTATCCTGTTGCTCCTAATTGGCGGTATTTTGTTCGCCTACGTGTTTCTTTTCTGGAAAGACCGGCTTCAGGTAAAGTGCGTAAGAGAGATTGGAAAGAGTTGAAACTAGGTGAATACATGGATGTGGGGGGTGAGGGGTGGAGGTGGGAGTTGTATAAGAAAGTAAAAAGATAGTAAAATGGTACAATAAGGGTAAGGGAAGGTCACCTCATTCCCCTTCTCTTGATAGAGCCCCAGATGTTTATTCTTTACCCCCACTTTTCTCATCTTGACTCGTGATTTGACAGCTGTGATTTGTTATAGAAAAAAAAAAAACCAAAAAACCCAAGTCACTAAGTGATATGGTCAGCTTTTTACCCACTTGAAAAGTACAGCTTAAAGTGCCCACTCTCCACCACTACCTCCTGTTGTAGGAATCTGTACCTTCTCTTCTCTGGCTTTTACTGCCTCTATGTTTCTGTTTTCCTCTTCCTCCCCTGTATTTTGCTTTTCAGCCATCTTTATGAGAACTTTAGGGGCATTCACAAATCATTCAAGCCAAAATGTGATATTCCTGGTGATATTTAAAGTTGCAAATGAAGTACTTTTAGGTAAGGGTCAGACTGAGTCCAAATAAAGACCTACTGGACTGCCCAAGAAATGTAAGGCAAGGACATGGCATTTTAGCATTAAAAGGCACTTTCAAATATTTTCCCTCTCAGTCTGTGTTTGGTAATATCACATTTCCAAATCAATGTAATCATTCAACATATTATTTTTTCATTTATAAGTAGAGTACTTTATTAAACTCATAAAGATATCTCAGATCAAAAACCATCTTTCTTTTCAAGCACAATGAATAAAATTCTTGGGTTTAAGATTCACTTGGGATTAGATATTTCTAGCATTTGACTTGATCAACTACCATAAGAACATTTATTTCTTTTTTAAAATTTCTTTATTGATTAAGGTATTACATATGTGTCCTTTTCCCACCATAACCCCCCACACCTCCCCAACTCATGCCCTCACCCCCCTGTGTCTGTGTCCATTAGTTAGGCTTATATGCATGCATAAAGTCCTTTGGTTGATCTTCCCCCTTACCCCCACCCTCCCCTACCTTCCCTCTGGGGTTTGACAGTCTGATCAATGCTTCTCTGTCTCTGGATCTTCAACAGATTTTTAATCTCTGATTCTTAGGGGAGCACAGGCAGTTGATTTTGGTAACCAAGACTAAGCATGTTGTTATTTGGTAGCATTTTTAAATTGCTAAACTCAATAAAGTATATATGTGTGATTTCCATCTCTTACAGAGAAACCATCAAATGTCATCATCAGATTCAACTGTTTTTGTACTAGTAAGATCATCCTCTTCTACTTGGTCAACTAAGCGCAATACTGTTAACAGTCTTACAATCAGCAATCTCTCTCAGGATACGTTCATTAATTTTCCACAATCAGTTGTCATCCAGAAACTAATCCTGGTAAATCTCGGGATGGCAGAATATAACCTGGTTGAATTGGAACATTTCCTAGTTACTGAGGATGTAAATGGTGCATTCGTTGACCCTAATTCCACTGGCATGTGTATAGAATGTATTGACTATGAAGTCAGTCATTAAAGGCACTTTGAGTGGATTAATTTGATTGTGTGTGTTTATACCAAATAGTTTATTTTTTAAAAAAAGGAGGGGATGCCAAGTAAGATACAAAATCCAGATATTTATCAATTTGCTTATTTACATTTAAAGAATTGATTAGAAGTTGCTAATATATATTTAACTGGGGAAAGAATGAAAGCACAATAGAGAAGGAAAATTATTGAGTTAAGGTATAGTGATTTGAAATTTCACTTGTGTGAAAAATGGTTTTCCCTAATAGTTTACAATACAGCACTACACATGTCTCCAAGTTTGCATTAAAGTAAATGGATTTGATGGGACACTTTCCATTAATGCAGAATACTATTTTTTTGTGAAATCTGTGTAGTAGTAATAATAAGCTGTCATTGAGCACCCAGGCACTCTGTTAAGATCTGTGCTTCACACCTTTGTGAAAAGAATCAGACACACTCTTACTCTTTGTAGTAAGCTCTTAAAGGGGGTTTCTTCCCCATCATCTTTTTCCCACTGCCAATTATATATTACTAGAGGCCCGGTGCACAGAATTTGTGCCCAGGGTTAGGGGGTGTCCCTCAGCCCAGCCTGCACCCTCTCCAATCCGGGATCCCTCTCGCAATCCGGAACCACTGGCTCCTAACCGCTCATCTCTCTGCCTGCCTGATGCCCCTAACTGCCCCCCTGCCAGCCTGATGGCCCTAACTGCTCTCCCCTGCCAGCCTGATCCCCCTGACTGCTCTCCCCTCCTGGCTTGATCACCCTAACTGCTCCCCCCTACCGGCCTGATCTCTCTAACTGCTCTTGCCTGCCAGCCTGATGGCCCTAACTGCCTATCTGTGCTCCCCTCCTGGCCTGATCCCCCTAATTGCCTATCTGCTCTCCCTTCCTCTCTGTGCCCTTCAGACCCGGGTGCAGGTATGCTGAGAGCTCTCCGCTGAGCCCCGCCGCCATCCTGATTGGTCATTACTTGACAGCATCCCAGCCAATTTGCATATTCCTCTATTATTAGTATAGATTTCCTTAGAAATGTACCTAAATCTTTCCTGAATTGCAATAATCACTTATAGAAAATAGCATGCATTTTTATATTTGATTAAAAAAAATCCACACCTCAAATAGCATCAAAATATAATGGCAGAATGCCTGTGGTATAATATGGATTAAAATTAAGGGAATAAAGTACTTTTAAGCTCTAGTCACCCATCTATTTCATATAATACTTTATAAAATCCAGTGTAACTCAGTTAACAATCTATGGAAATTCAGTAACAGCATTTGACCTACCTTCCCTCAAAGAAAACCCTTAAAATATCTAAGATGAGTTTATCTTACATGTATGTACATAACTCACTGAGATCATTCAATTACAGGCCTACTTGCTTACCTACCTACATGCCCACTCCTCTCAAAACCAATTATTAGTATAAATTTAAAAATGCTTTAATTCCTTACTCCTATAATCTTCAATCTAAAGGAAGAAAATGAATTTAAAATGTATAAGAAATTAAAGTTTAAAATTATTCCTTTTATTTATTACTTGCCAAGAAGAAAAGCTAGCAGTGGTATGTATGGTTCTTAAACTTTTGAGCCACAGATCTCTTTGATATTCTGTTGAAGATTATGGATACTTTCCTTAGAAAAATGCATGCATACATACACATAGAATAATATTGCATATCATTTTACTTAGGTGGTAGGCAGTTAGACAGACATGAGCAGAGCAAGGATGATGGGCCAGGTACAGAAGAACACCAGGGTGGAAAGCCCCGGTGCCTAGCAAAGGACAATAGTAGGGTGGGACCTCACCCCCAGGGTGACCTTTCCTCCCCTAGCATATCTCTGGTCTTGCAGTTTGGACCCCCTGACCTTTCCTCCCTAGAGGTAACATCTAGGCCTCAGTTGCATTTCAGCTCCAGGCCCAGAAAAGCAGCAAAACCAGACAAGTGGCCCCATGGCTGACCTCAGGACCAGCTGCATTGGATAATGACCCCTTGCCCTGGTGCCAACCAAGCAATCAGTGGAGACCTAGATCCCGAAAAGAAACACCTGGAAAGCTGCTAATTATTCTGTTAAAATCTTCCCTTGGAACCTCCCCTAAAATTTCCACCCTTAAAACCTTTAGGATGAGGACCCAGTGTGCTCTCCCTCCTGGCAGCACTCCCTGCCTTCCCCTCTCCTTTCCCTGTCCCCAGGCACTTACCATTACCTTCCTCACTCCCAAACTCCAAGGGCCCTTCCTTTACCTCTATAACTTGTTTCATAAGCCCATTTCTCCTACAAATTACTTCTTCCATCTCTGTGATTTTATAAATACATAAATAAGTGTTGGCTCTGAATTCTTTCCTAGCCAGAACTCAAGTATCGAGGTTGTTGAATCCAGGACCAGTGTGACCCCCACCAGTCTAACACCTGGTGTGTTTCCTGCTGCCTTCCATATGTTCTCTGAAGCCCAGGTTAAAAACTTTAAAAATAGTTGAAAAATGTCTTACATATTAAGGCAATGCTCATCATCCTAGGCTGTGATGTTTCAACCAATTGTCAATAATATGTAATCACTGTAAAAAACTATGAATGATGTAATATGTTTTCATTATCTTCTGTAAGGAAACTGGGACACAGGACTTTCTAATTTGGTTTCTTTCATTCTTGACAAGTTTAACAAATTTATCTCCTATAAGGATGTAAACAAGTTATCACCTATAAGTAGTAACATATTCAAGTAACACAAAATCATTCTACTTGATCTACTAATATATTACAACATAAATTTTTAAATTTGATTGAAGCCATTTCTTCACTCATAGTTTGTTCCATGTTCTATTTGAAATTACAGCTAGATTTCAAAGAGTACAATGAACTACTCTTAATTTTCTAAAGTAGTAGAAATTAGATGGGTCATATTTTTCTTCCAAATATAACCTAAGGAAGAGATTATATGGGGAAGGAAGTACTTAAAGATTCTGGTTTCTATTTTCTAGATTTATCACTTACTGTACACAGGGTCCTTATTTTTCTGTCTTATTTTGCTATTTGTAAATAAAGGACATAATTACTATGTTCATATAGAAAAAGTTATCCATTAATACCTAAAGTTTTTAGACATATTTGGATCAAAAGTATTAAACTATATCCACATGTTATATATAGAGTCCATTTATTCCATATATGTATACCATTTCTAATTAAGTGAGGCCTTCAACTTTAATACTTTCTTTTAAATATACTGATTTATTTTCCCCAGCTTTATGGGGAATAAAAGATTGTATAACAAGAAAATATAAACAAGTAATATTATAAAACTTATACAATAGCAAATATAACTATTTTCTAAATAACCTGCTCAAATTAAAGCCTTCAATATATTATGGTAATGTGTACAAAAATGGTATTGTGAAACAGAGACAGCTATGTGTGTGTTAATACAGATAGATCATCTAAAAAGAAATATAATGGGCACATTACTAAACATTTTTATATTACATTCCTGCTTAAATGGGAAAAAATAGCTGTTATACTATTATGAACATAATATATACATTTTATTCAATTAACATACAAATAAATAAAAATTTTCGCTAAAATAATCACATTACACAAGCACATATTTTTTAAAATTAGAAGTTATTCTGGTTTTCCACTGCCACTGACAGTAGGTATTTCATGGTCAATCTCTTTCTTAGGATCCACCATGTCTTTATATCTCTCCCCACGGTGTTGTTCCAGGTATGGACCCCAGTTAGGAGCTGGTCTGCAGCAGCTTACAATACGCTGAAATGAGGGGGGGAAAAGCTGTCTTAGAACTTAAGTGCTACAATCTGTAAATAAATATCAAAGCACATATTTTTTAGAATGTTAAATTTCTTTGCCCTAGTCTCAGGGTGACTGTCTGGTGGGGATCTAAACCAGTGTATACCTGAAAAGTTTCAAGAACCAAAGAAAGGGAGTTCTAGGGTAAAACAATTAATCTAGATCCATTCTTGAATGGGCTTAGATATTTATTTTAAATCCAACTACTGAGCCCAGCTGGCATGGCTCAATGATTGAGTGTCAACCTATGTACCAGGAGGTTACGTTTGATCCCCGGTGGGAGGCATGCAGGAGGCAGCCAACCAATTATTCTCTCTCATCATTGATATGTTTCTCTCTCTCTCTCTCTCTCTCTCTCTCTCTCTCTCTCTCTCTCTCTCTCTCTCTTTCTCTCTGAAATAATATATATAATTTATATATTTTTTTTAAAAATCTGACTACTGAGCCTACCTTATTATTGCCCTATGCCCTAATGATGTGTCATAATCGACTCCATCCCCCTAGGCCTCCAAGGAAGAGGGGTGACTCAGGACCTAGTTTGGGTTCAAGATAATTTATCAGGCTTTTCCCAGTCTAAACATTCTATTAGGATATATATTATAAACAGAGTGGGGTTTTTTTTTCAGATCAGGTTTTACAAATGAAGATTATAGATATAACACAAAAAAAGGTCATTTGCTTTGCTTTTGCATCATCTTCAGGAACAACTTAGTACAAGTGTAGACATGATAACTTATGTGCTAAGCACTCTAATAGCACCTGAGGCTACAGCAACAAACAAGACAAGACTTCTTCTTAACAGACCTTATAGTCTAGTACAAGGAGACACACAAATATATGTATAGTGTAATACAATGCTATGCACATAGTAATGGATGTTTGACTCAGATACAGAAGTAGCCTAATGGAAAGAGTGATTAATTTGATCCCATGGTCATAAGCTCATATTACCAACATATTGGTAAGTTAATCTTTAGTTTGATCACAGTGATTTAAATGAAGTACAAATAATGTTAATTTTAATTGAATTTATTGGGGTGACATTGGTTAATAAAATTATATAGCTTTCAGGGGTACAGTTCTATAATACATCACCTATATGTAAACTAATAAAATAGAAACATTCTTATAGATATAGAGAAAAGACTGGCAGCTGTCAGAGGGAGGGGGTGGGGGTACTGGGTGAAAAGGGTGAAGAAATTAAGCAAACCCCCCCTCCCCCGCAAGAAAAAACAACTCATAGATAACAGTATGGTGATTACCAGAAGTAAAGGAGCTGGGAAAGGTAAGAAAGGGTAAAAGGAAAAAAAAAAAAAGAAAGGGTAAAAGGGGGACAAACGGTGATGGAAGGACATTTGATTTGGGGTGGTGAACAAATAATGTACTTACTTGAATGATGTTTCCTTTAGCTTGAATTATTTTTATAATAGCCATAATTGGAATCCAAATAATGCAGAAAATAATCAAACACCAGCCTAAAGCAACTCCCCAGTCCGGGTATGGAATTTCGCCATAAGTAGGTCTATTAAATTTCACCAGTGACCAGATAAAAATTACCTGTGAAAGTTAACATATGAAAGGACAATGCTAAAGATCAGACTTTATTGCACTAATGATTCCAATTGCACTAATTATTAGCAATTTGATTCCATTCCTTAGAAATAATTTATCAAAAGAAATTACAATGAAAATACATTCAAGCAACTAAGATAATCAGATAACTAGCCAGAAGATAACAGTACTAAGTGGACCAATCTAAATGACTTATATTTGGCTTTGAATAGATTAAAATTAGCACCTCCGCATATTTATAAAAAATACAATACTTGTCCAACATGTATTTCAATAAAATACTTTACCATAAAATATAGCAGACTGTAAGTAAAATAATATCTGAGATATTCTGTTAATGAACTTATAACTTTTATTTATAATAGCATGGTTTTATTTTAAACCATTAGCTAGCGAGCATATCAATTAATTTAATGAGAATGTAAAATACACTTTAGTGAACATGCTTTGCTCCTTGCTTAGCAATTATTTCTATTATTTCTCACTGCACAGAGCATCCCTTACTCCAAACCCAAGTTCACACACATTCACTTATTAGTATTACATATATATTTACCAAAGCACACATCACTTCCAGCCTCTTGAGAAAAAAACAAGCTCAATGTGTGTTTGGTAAAACAGTGAAATCTGAATCTTAAAGCTGAAACACGTTAAGGCCACGTTTTTTAAAAAATGTCTTTAAAAAACATGTTGCAGCATTAAACTGATTGTGTATTTAGAAATCTGTAAAACAAAATCAAAACCAAAAATCACCTAGTAGTTCCTCTAAATTTAGTTTAAATGTATTTAGAATACAAGAATCTTTATAAAATACTCAAATTTCATTTTACAATTTAATAGATTTAGTTAATTACAGAAATTTAAATATATTTTACACTTACCGTAATTTTACATAGCTAAAAGAGAATAAATGAGGGATAGTGGAGTATAATATGTATAACTTTATATAAATGGCTTATGATGTATGTCATTTAATATTTAATACCTTTGCATTTATAAATAAACTCAGTTGTCACCCTGACCGGTGACTCAGTTGGCTGGAGCATCATCCCATACACCAAAAGGTTGTGGGTTTGATTCCCAGTTAGGGCACATACCAAGGTTTCCGGTTTGACCCGGGTCAGGGTGTGTACAAGAGGCAACCAATCCATGTTTCTCTTTCACATCAATTTTTCCCTCTCTCTCTCTCTCTCCCTTCCTCTCTCTCCAAAATCAATAAAAACATATCCTTGGGTGAGGATTAAAATGATAGATGATAGATAGATAGATGATAGATAAATAGATAGATAGATGATAGATAGATAGATAGATAATAGAAGATAGATGATAGATAAATTCAGTTGTCAAATTTATGTAATCAAAGTTGGCTGGCTAAAAGACTAGTTAGGTATTCTAAATTTATAAGGATTTTATTTTATTATGGAGACTTGTCAAAAAGGCCAAACAATATTTAGTAGCACTGTCAAAGTCATTTAGCAAAAAATATGGGGCATACAAATATTTTAATTCAGCACATCTAGTCTTAAACTGCTCACAATTTAAAACTGACCTTATAATGTTAAACACACACACACACAACTTAATTCCCTCTAAAAACAAACATGATACTTCAGATGTGAAGCAAATTCTAGATCGTTATTTAATGGTCTTTTGTAGGAAAACCTTTGAAGCATGGAGGCAATAAGAACCAGAACACATCCTCTATGAAGCTTTGTAACCACCACACATCCACCGTTATCTCTAGTCAATAGTAATTTCCATCTCATTATGTGTTATTTTGGCATTTGGCCTTTACTGCCCTGAACTGTTATTTAAAGACTAGAGGCCTGGTGCACAAAATTTGTGCATGAGGGTGGGGGGGGGGGTCCCTCAGCCCAGCCTGCACCCTTTCCAATTCGGGATCCCTCAGGGGATGTCTGACTGCCAGTTTAGGCCCAATCCCTGCAGTCAGACATCCCTCTTGCAATCCAGGACTGTTGGCTCCTAACCACTCACCTGCCTGATGCCCCTAACTGCTCCCCGGCCAGCCTGATTGCCCCCTAACTGTCCTCCCCTGCTGACCTGATCTCCCCTAATCGCCTCTGCCTCAGCTCCTGCCGCCATGGCTTTGTCCGGAAGGATGTCCGGAAAATGTCCAGTCTAATTAACATATTACCCTTTTATTAGTATAGATAGTATGTCTATATGTCATGTCTTCCAGAAGACATATTTTGCTTTCCCTCAGCTCCTAAATAGCAAATGTTGAATTTGTTAACATAAACTGGTGCCTCTATTGACACAGGTGAGTTTCTTTTAGTAATTTCATATACTAAGTACCTCCCATAAAGAGAAAAAAATATGCGTTGGAATCTTTGTTGATTCTTAGCAATTAGTATATTTAGAGTATGGGTTATATGCATATTTGTATTTTTCCTGTACCTAGCATATTTATTATAGAATGAAAAAATGAATGATTTATTTTTATTTGTCCTACTGGTAATTCTTAAATATGTTAGAATTTTAAGTCTATAGGAGCCTGTCTATTTTCTCAAATAGTAAATGTTTAAACCTATGGGCTCAAAAATAATACTGCAAAGACATTTTAATTTAGGCAACTTGGAGGCACCAGTCATAAAGCAAAAGTTGAAAAATCATTAATTTATGACATTTGTTTGCCTTTTTGTCTTCAATGTGAGTTATTTTTCAATTTTATCTCAGAGATGTTTAAATATATATTTTTTATACTAAATTCATGGAATATTAATACTTACAATCAAAAGAACAGGCGTAATGACAAACCAGCAAGCTCTCCACCATAGCCAGAATATCCACCTTTTTGCTCCAATCATCATTTCTATATCTTCAATGAATCTGTTCCCTCCTAACAAAACAACCAACAGAGTGCATTCAGTCCTTGCTCATGTGTTCCTCCATTAATCATTGTGGCCTCAAGTTTTGTCTGAACATTTTCCTATACTACAGCAATGAAGGATACACATTTACATTTTATTTATACTATATTTTTACCAGTTATATTATACTTTACTATTATAATACACACAATGGAAAAGAATAAAACTAAATTACTTTAGTAGAAAGAGTAATTCTAAGAGTTACCACTTACCATAAATCCAGATGATTCCAATTAATTCCAGTATAGCTGCAATCATAATGCCCCATCCAGCACAGAAGTAGTCAATCAGATTAACCCAGTAAATTCCAGCCTATCAAAACATTAATTACTTATAAGTATAATTTTAATTGTTTTATGATTTATTAAGCATTCGAATTGAATTTATTAATTTTATTTTAGCATATGCTCCTTGATTTCACCTCTGCCAAAAATGTGAAAAGGAATGTTTTCAAATGTGAACACAAATATGGATTTAAATCTCAAAAATGATGTCTTTTTTTCTGTAAGATGTAACTTGGAAAAAAGCATTTAGAATAGTTAATTATTAAAATGATATGTGTATTCTGTAATAGTGGCCAATAAATATAGTGTATGTTTAAAGTCTCTAACTTGATTGTAATTGGGGAAATTGTTCATTAGTGAGCTTCCTGCCCCTCTGCAAAATATACTTATTGAAATTGTGCTATAATGGCAAACAATCTGAACTAAAATTCAGAAAACCTTGATCCAAGTCAGACTTGGACTTGTCATTAAACATTTTCTTAAACTGTGGTTTTCTCATTGAGATTATAAAGTATGTTCCAAGTAATGCTTTGTCTATGGAAAAAAATACTATAATATACCTGAGTTACACAGACGAGACCAAGGAGAAACAAAACCAGGCAGCAACCCAAAGTTATGGGAATTCTCATTGTCTTCATCACTTTGGGAAATAAATCTTGAATTGTTGTTGTAATTGTTTCTTCAGAAGGGGGAAAAATGGCATGTTATATGTCAACTCATTTGCCAATAAGTTTAATCACAGAATTCAACTTCTATTAATGAAATTTACAAATATATATTGAGAAAATAGTCTAGCCTTAATTGTAGCTTTTAAAAACCCTTAAGATCCTTTCTCTTGGCAGTCACCACTTGTCGGTTCTGATAAAAATCAAAGGCAGATCGATTTGTCATTTTTAGTTTGTTTTATAAAGTTTTTCATTGGTAGCAACTATAAGGTAACAGGTCCCTGGGGGCTGAAGTCGTTTGAAAGAGTTATAGGGAAGGAAGAAGTCTATAATACAACTTTTTAAAAAGGTGAGTATTTGACTAAATAACATGGATACAGAAAGGCCTTCCAGGTTAAGAAATAAATGTATTCCCATAAGCCACCAAACTCAATCATTGATTATTTTATACAAATAATTACAATAATCTAAAAATCTTATAGAAGAATTTGAACTTCATATCAGTATATTAAGAAATTAAAACCAACCTTTAAAAAAGAAAAAAAGAAAGTGTTCATGAAACAGGGTATTGGCTAAAAGTAGAAGGGTGTTTGAGTGAAAAGATTAAGAAATATACTTGAAATTTTCGAGAGCTTTGAAAGTCAATTAGAGGAGACTGGACTTTGCCCCATAAACAGTAAACTATTAAAATGTTTTATGTAAGAAGACAATATAATAAAAACTGTTTCAGAATTTTTTGGTGTATACCTAAGGAAAATTTTTATGAATACATACAGCCATGTGCAAGAATAGCCATTGCAGTAGTTTGTGTAAGTTTTAAAAACTGGAAATAATCCAGTTGCCTGTCACAATGGCAACAAATTGTGAATTAGCTAGACCTATATGTCTATGTATCAACATTTTTTAATATCTGAAGCAAATATAATAACATATTAATGTTTGTTCCTTTTGGGTGTTTGATTCATGAATACTTTTTATTTTTTAATTTAAGTTAAAAATTTTCAGAAAGATTTTTCTGAGAGTAAAGCCTAGGGGGGCAACAAGGGTTAAGAAAAAGATAATTTTAAGTAGAAGAAACATGAGTACAATATAAAAGAGATAGGCTAACAGTGGGAGTCTTACTTACCAATGGAAGCAAACTGAGAGTCAAGACCCAAAGTCAAAAGCATGAAGAAAAATAATATAGACCAGAATGGTCCACCTGGGAGTTGGGCTAGAGCTTCTGGATAAGCAACAAATGCCAAATCAAAACCTAAGAAAAATGCATGACATTTTAATTTAAATTAGTTGCCAAAAAAAATCCCATATTTGGACATTTTCAAAATAAAGTACTAGAAAAATCTCATTCTAATTTGGTAACACAATCCATGAACTATGTTTTTAGCAACTATTTCACTTTCACTTTTAAAAATATTTGATTTGGTTACGATGTGAATCCATGATGTGAATTAAGCTAGAGAGGTCAATTTTAGAAATGGTACATTTCTCACATAAGAAATCTTAATTATTTCATTGATTTTGACTCTTATTTTAAGATTGATGAAGAATAATATCTTTCTTAAACTCCAGAAACCTAAATTTTATCTTACCCTAGAAATTCTAAAAGAATCATTAACCAAATGATGTTCAGGTTGGACACAGCTGGGCAAAGTCACTTGGGTTTCTATCTATATGATATTAACGTGTGTTTAAAATTCAGATCAATACACACACACACACACATATATCATCGCTTATATATATATGCATACACACAAATAAAGATAATGCATGTAAAGTGCTTATCATGATTTCTGATACTTATAATTGTGTAGGGAGTAATTCATATTAAAAACTAAACAAAATTCAGAAAAAAAATCTTAAATTGTTCCCTGGTATAGTCTTATTTTCTCAAACATTTAAGAATTACTTCATCCTTAAAATAACCAAAGTATATAAGATGAAATAAGAAATGCAATACACTAAATCTTGAGTGCTTTAAGTAAATTTCTCTAAAATATATTAGTATTGCTTAAATGAACTACATTGAGTTAATAAAAATTAATAATATATAGCATTCCATACCTGATTTTACAACTTGAGATACTTCCTGTCCAGAGATGTGAGCCATGTGTCCCAATATAGAAAAAATAGCAAATCCAGCAAACACACTAGTGAGGCAGTTTGTCAAACATACCACAATGGCATCTGAGAAGCAGTTATTATTGAACTTATTGTAAGACGATAGAGTAGCTAAGCCACCCCAAGCCACTGAAAGGGAGTAAAATATCTGTGTGGCAGCATCTTTCCAAATCTATGAGAAAATAAGTTGATATTTTAAAACATACACTCTTAATTTTCATTTGCATAAAATATTTTATATATACAAATGAACAAATATAATACCCACTACTCAGCTTAAGGAATAAAATGTTATCAGTCTTTTGAAGACCCAGTTTCCCCCTGCTTAATCCTATCACCTCCAGTGGTAACTGCTATCCTGACTTTTGTGTTTATCATTTTCTTGTTTTTCTTTGTATATTTACTACATAAATATGTAAACTTAAACACAATGGCATTTAGCTTTGCATGTTTTTGAGTTTATAGAAAAGTTTTCTTAATACATATTAACTTATACAACTTCCCTTTTCAGTCAGTATTGTATGAAATGTATCCCTTATCAATTTGAACCATAAGGTATTTCAATTTTATAAGTCAAAAATGAAAGAATATAAACAAATTCATATGGTTCAGATATATATATATATATATATATATATATATATATATATATATATATAGAGAGAGAGAGAGAGAGAGAGAGAGAGAGAGAGAGAGAGAGAACATTTTTTACTGCTGTATTGCCCCACTGTGTATGCCACACTTTACCCTTTATCCTGTTGATGGACATTCGGTTTCTTCAGTATTTGCTATTAGAAACAATGTAACTGAATATTCTTGTGTGTGTCCTCATACCTAGTTGTGGCACTGTGATGTCATAGGGTATATGAATCTTCCCCATTCCTAAATATTGCCAAATTATCCTTCAAAGTTGTTGTACCACTTTGCACTTCCAGTAGCTGATTATGAGAGTTCCCATTCCTGCACATTTTTTGTAACATTGGTCAGAATTTTTAATATAGTCTAATCTAGTGACTGAAGTGAGAGTTGATTACCCTAATGACATATGTTTTGGCATGTTTTTATATGTTCTACTTCATAGTTGTTGTTTTTTCTGTGAAATTCCTGTTCATGTCTTTTGCCATTTTTGTGTGGCTTATTTTCCTTATTGGATCTCTATGAATATATAATGTAATTTGGATTCTAACCTTTGTCTATTATATATGTTAAATTTTTTTCTGACACTTTGTGGTTTATTTTTTTCACCTCTTAACATTGTGTTCTTAAATGAAACAAAGATTTTGTTGTTCTTTTAATGTAGCAAAGGTTGTTCATCCTTGCCTGTTTGTATTGTCCTTGATTTCTCTGACTTAAAAAATAATCCTTAAAAATAATAATCCTTAACCCAAGGTCATAAAGATACTATGCTATATTTTCTTCTAAAAGATTTAAAGTTTTGCTTATATTGTTAAGTTTCAGTTCACCTGAAATTTATATTGTGCATATTAAATTGGAAATCCCAATTCATTTTTCTCCAAATGACATATCAATGTTCCAAAGATAATTGATATTATCAATTATATCAATTGGATATCAATTATACAATTGAATAGTTCATCCTTGCCCCCACTGATTTTCATTGCCACCTCTGCCACATATCAAGTTCCATGTATTCATTAATATTTCTGAGATTACTATTATTTTCCACTGGTCTGTATGTCTATATCTATGTTAACACTGTACTATTTTAATACCTATAGCATTATAATATTGTTTCATATCTGGTAAGACAAGTGTGCCTCACTTCCTCAAAAACACCTTGTTTTGTTTTTTCTTTTGTCTTTTCCTCTTTCACATAAATTTAAAATCAGTTTTCAAGTTTCACCAAAAAGACAGCTGTGCTGGAAATGTATTGGAATTCTTACATATCAATTTGGAAACAATAAATCATAATTCTTAACACGGATAGTTCTAGGCAATTTTTGAACAATAATGATACATTGAGGCAGCCCTTAGATCACCCCATTCTCTCATTCCATGTGTTTTGTTGTTGTTACTCATTACCTGAGGCTATTTTTCATTGATTTTCAGAGAGAGTGGAATGGGAGGGTGGGAGAGAGGAGAGAGACAGAGAGAGAGAGAGAAACATCAATGTGAGAGAGACACATCAATTGGTTGCCTCCTGCACATGCCCCAACCAGGGCCAGTTATCGAGCCTGCAACCAAGGTAAATGCCCTTGACTGGTATCGAACCCAGGACCCCTCAATCTGCAGGCCAATGCTCTATTCACTGAGCCAAACTGGCTAGGGCCCTCATTCCATGTTTTGATTAGAGCCTCAGGTAGCTGGTCTCATCACTTTAAGTAGCATCCCCATTCTTCATCTAATCCTACCCATTTATTATTTCACAATTACCCCTGCTATGTATTTGCTAAAGGACAGTGATTAATCTTAGAAACTAATCCAGATAAATCCATTTAACAATGAAATTCTGCAGCTATAACATTACCCCAAAGAAAAAAAATCAAATTGTGCAGATTTTAAATAATAGAGTCGGCATATACAGGGTGCCCCCCAAAATGTATACCCACTTTTAACCGATTGTTAATTCCAATGGATTAAATCTGAAAAGAAAGAAACATCAATTGAGCTATCAGCTGTTAAAGTGTGTATACATTTTTGGAACACCCTGTACTTGGGCAAAAATAATTTTTAGTTTATCTGAAAACAGGACTCATCAGTGAAAGCAGGCAATATAACAGGATGAGTAGTTCTAGCTCCGGAGTCAAAAAGAATGAAGTTTATATCCAATAACTCCCACTCTGTTTTTCAATGTATTTAACATCTTTAAACCTGTTCTTTCATCTATAAAATGGAAATGGCAAAAGTAACAATTTTAATGTATCGTAGGAATGATGTGAGGCGCATGCAAAGCAATTAGCAGATGCTCAGTAGTAGCTATTGTTGTTATTATGAAAAAAATCATAAATTGATACTTGTTGTTTATGGAAGTTAAAAACAATAATTTTCTCCCTGAAATGTATATAATCTATTTTCAATTACAATAGAAATAAAGTTTTTAGGCAGTAAAATAAATATTACTAGGTCTTCAGAATACAGCTTGATGTTAGATTATTATTGCACTATAATTGCTTTATAATGTCAGGAAGCCAGTAGGAAATATATGAATAGATAGATAGAACATGGTTATTTTACTTAGATGTAATAAAAATATTTTATAAATAAAGTACTCTCTTTTTTCTTAGGCAGTTGTATATGTTAAAAGATAAATAACGTGTTTATGTTGGTCTCATCTTCTTTTAGTTGATATTATGTTTTCATAGGTGAATTAGGGGAAGCTGGAAATGGTATGGCAGGTGTGAGTCATAATGTTTACCTAAGGTTGTAAAGAACACTGAAGCAAAATCCCAAACATAGTTGTAATACCCATGCCTACCAATCTCATAGCTATATACAGGATCATTGCTTTAGGAATTAGGAAATCTTAATTCAAGATGCAGAAACTGGCTGTCTAAACTTAACTAAATCTGAATCTTTCTGGGTCTCAATATTATCACTGTAAAATGAGTTAGTAAAATAATCACTGGAGACCCCTCTGGCTATACATTTGTATGGTTCTCTACTCTTCTAGAGATCTCAATAGAGATCACATAATCAATGATAAGGAAAAATATATACTTATGATCCCATGCTCTGTGGCCAGAGAGAAATTTTAAAAATCTAAGAAAAAATTCTAATTGCCAGCAAACTCCAAGAAAAAGAAGTGGAGGTAGTGCAGTGGGGAGGTGGGAGGATTAAATTTTATGTTCACAAAGAGCATTAGGTTTAGTTCTGATCTTATAAAGCCGCCTGAGGGGAGGGCAGAGGGGCAGACTGGATGAAAGGAGGTGAAGGGATTAGCCAAAGAACATATATGCATAACCCATTGACACAGAGGACAGTGTGGTGAATGCCAGAGGGAAAGGGGGGTGGGGATTAGGTGTAGAAGAGCAAAGGGTGGGGGGAAATGAGGATATCTGTAACAGTGTCAACAATAAAAATAAAGAAAAATAAAGTTAATTCAGATACAGAAACACAGACCAATATAAAATATTCATAGAATATTTTCAGGAAAGTTTCAAGGAACTGTAAAGCCCAGGTGATCTGAGTCTTGTAAAAGCCACTTAAAGAATAGGGAAAGGACATTCCAACTATGATCAAAGTTATGATGTTGAAAGAAAATGAATGTTCCACTTCTTAGGGAAAATGTTGCATCTATAATAACATACAGGGATTGGCAAAAGTAGGTTTACAGTTGTTTGTATGAAAAAAGACATGCAGGTTATGATTGTTACAATAGATTTATGAACTCTGTTTTGAGTACTTACAACTGTAAACCTACTTTTGTCTGCCCTTGTAGTATAATATAATAACAATAATTTAAATATGTGTGCGGTCATATTTAACACTTTACCATTCCAAAAATGCATTAACAGTTAATCTTGTTTAATAACCTAATATAGAGAAGAATAACCTAATATACAGAAGATAATGTATCTAATCCATATTTTTGTTTTTATTCATCATGAAATATGGTCTTTGAGTTGGGAAGAGATTAACAAACAATGTTAAAAGATGAGAGGCCTAAAATAAACAAAGAAATCAACAGATGGTCTGTGAACACATCAAAGCATGTTAATTTCCAAGATTAAAATCATAAAACCTCATAGGTCTAAACCAAGTTAGGGCTCTTGTGGTTGATTATGGAGTGAAAATTATTTGGCCACAAGAAAGGTAAGCAAAGATCAGAGATAGACACATCAATTTTCAAAAAGATAATAGATGGATTTCCATGAATAAAAACAAATTTATTCCATGAATAAATTTGACATGCTTACCAGAAAATTTCTATAACAAATAATTAAATATCCAAATTGTAAGTACAGGCATACCTCGGAGATATTGCAGGTTCTGTTGAAGACTACCACAATAAAGCAAATAACACAATAAAGTGAATATTGCAATAAAGTGAGTCAAATGAATTTTTGGTTTCCCAGTTCATATAGGCATTATGTTTACACTATACTGTAGTCTATTAAATGTGCAATGGCATTATATCTAAAAAACAATGTACATACCTTAACGTAAAATACTTCACTGCTAAAAAGCATCCCAGGCAAAGGGAATAAATGTGCAAAGGTTCAGAGGCAGAAACAATTTTGGTATGTGTGAGGAAGAAAAAGGAGGCCTCTCTGGCAAAAATGAGCAAGAAGACATTGGAGAGGTGGGCAGGCCCTGGTTATGCAGAACTTTATAGACCATCACAAGGACTCTGGATTTTGTGCTCGGAGCCATGGTAAATCACTGAAGAGTGACTTATAAAATATGGACCATACTATTGTAAGATAATCATAATAGGACTATGAGAACCCTTTGTATGATCTGCTTGATCTTTCTGAAAAATCTAAAACTGTTCTAAAAAAATAAAGCCTACTAATAAAAAAAAAACGTGAAACGGGAGGGGGGAATTAAAAAATACTTTGTTGCTAAAAAATGCTAACCATCATCTGAGCCTTTAGTGATTAGTAATTTTTTTGCTGGTGGAGGGTCTTTCCTCAATGTTCATGGCTGCTGACTGACCAGGGTGGTGGCTGCTGAAGGTTGGGGTGTCTGTGGCAATTTTTTAAAATAAGACAATGAAGTTTGTAGCATGGATTGACTCTTCCTTTCATGAACAATTTCTCTGTAGCATGTGATGCTGTTTGATGCCATTTTACCCACAGTAGAACTTCCTTCAAAAGTGGAGCCATACCTCCCAACCCTGCTGCTGCTTTATCAACTAAGTTAATGTAATATTCTGTATCCTGTGTTGTCATTTCAACAACCTTAGCCACATATTCACCAGGTGTAGATTCCATCTCAAGAAACTGATTTATTTGCTTATTCATAAGAAGCAAGTCCTCATCTGGTAAAGTTTTACCAGAAGATTGCAGCAATTCAGTCAGTCTTCAGGATCCACTTCTAATTCTAGTTCTCTTGATATTTCTACCACAGCTGCAATTACTCCCTCCACTGAAGTCTTGATCCCCTCAAAATAATCCATGATAATTGGTATTAATCCCTGTTAATGTTGACATATATTTTTAATGTTGATATTTTGGCTTCCTCATGAATAACAAATGTTCTTAATGGTATTTAGATGGTGAGTCTTTTCCAGAAGGTTTTCCATTGATTTTGCTCAGATCCATCAGAGGTATCACTACCTACCTATGGCAGTTATAGCCTTATAATGTGTATTTCTTAAATAATAAGACTTGAAAATAAAAATTACTCCTAGATTTTTCAGCTGCAAAATGGATGTTGGGTTAGCAGGCATGAAAACAACATTAAGCTCATTGTACAACTCCAGCAGAGCTCTTGGGTGGCCAAGTGCATTGTCAATAAGCAGTAATATTTTGAAAGGAATTTTTTTTCTGAACAGTAGGTCTCAACAGTGGGTTAAAATATTCAGTAAACCATGTTGTAAACAGATGTGCTATCCTCCAGGCTTTGTTGTTACATTTATGGAGCATAGGCAGACTAGATTTAGCATCACTCTTAAGGGCCCTAGGGTTTTTGGAATGCTAAATGAGCATTGGCTTCAACTTCAAGTCACCAGACCATCCTCTGAAGCTTTGAAGCCAGGCATTGGCTTCTCCTCTCCAGCTATGAAAGTCCTAGTTGTCATCTTCTTCCAATAGAAGACTGTTCCATCTACATTGAAAATTGTTTAGTGTAACCACCTTTACTATCTTAGCTAGATCTTCTGGATAACTTGCTGAAGCTTCCACATGAGCACTTGCTGCTTTACCACCTTTCACTTTTATGTTATGAAGATGGCTTCTTTCCTTCAATCTCATGAACTAACCTCTGGTGGCTTTAAACTTTTCTTCTGCAGCTTCCTTACCTCTCTCAGCCTTCATAGACTTGAAGAGAGTTATGGCTTCCCTCGGGATTAGGCTTTGGCTTAATGAAATGTGGTGGATGTTTTGATCTTCTATTCAGACTACTAAAATTTTCTCCATATCAGCAACAAGGCCGTTTTTATTTCTTATCATTTGTGTCCCACCGAAATAGAACTTTTAATTTCCTTCAAGAACTTTTTATTTTTTTAATTTATCTTTATTGTTGAAAGTATTACACGTCCCCTTTTGTTCCACCATTCACAACTTGACTGATGCATGAGGCCTAGCTTTCAGTGTATCTTGGTTTTCAACATGCCTTCCACATTAAGCTTAATCATTTCTAGCTTCTTATTTAAAGTGATAGATGTGCAACTCTTCCTTTCGCTTGAACACTTAGAAGCCATTGTGGGGTTGTCAATCAACCTGATATAAATACTGCTATGTCTCAGAGAATAAGAAGACCCAAGAAGAGGGAGAGAGACAGGGGAATGGCTGGTGGGTGGAACAGTCAGAATACATGGTACCCTGAAATATTTATAATAGTAACATGAAGCATAACTGGTCGCAGATCACCAGAACAAATATATTAATAATTTAAAAGTTCGAAGTACTGGAAGAATTACCAAAATGTGACCGACACATGAAGAGAGCAAACGCTGTTGGAAAAATTGTGCCAATAGACTTGCTCAACACAGGGTAGCCACAAACCTTCAATTTGTAAAAAACAACAACAACATTATCTGGGAAGTGCAATCAAGTGAAGTGCAATAAAATGAGGTATGACTGTATTTAGAAAATAGCAATTACTGGAAATAAGCATGGTTGCACAAAGAACATCATAGCAAACTAAAACAAATATCCATTTGGGATAACACTACTAGATTTGACTAAAAAAGTGAAAGCATTTCACTTTTATCAATACAAGCTTGGTGTATAGACTACACTTATTTTTAATGTTCCTTACAATCAAAATTATAAAAGTATTTATGTACCTGTGATACTGACAGCCATTATCTGGAGGTGGACCAAAGTTAAAATAGGGTTACCCAATTCATATTCATGGCACATGTTTGTGTGTCTGGTAACAGTAACAATTTTGTTTATAGAATGATTCATCCATTTCAATTTTGTGTTTTAACTTGGTAATCCATTCGGCAAAATGTGATTTTACTTTTTTTGGATATTAACTTTTGAAGAAAGTTAAAATATATATTAGTCTATTAAACTTTCAACTGTAATCTTTAAATCTCCTATGAGTTTATCCAATAAGTCACATGGTTGTAGTCATCAATTTGTAGGTATTCATGCATGAAATATTATTTGTCAGATTAATAAGCTCCAAATCTTTGTGGTCAAATAGAATCAGTTATATGAATAAAAGGACTTTTAGAGTCCTATTGCTAAAATGATTATCTCACTTCCAATAAGAAAGCATTAGTGTAATATAAATAGCTAAGCCAGACATCCTATTGGACAGAAACACTAATAAATTTAACTGTATATCTTTTGCAAGCTACTACATTATGATACTCTTATCTGAAACCAAAGATTTTTGGTATTTGCTTTTAAGATTTACCTTCTCAGATAATTTGAAATTCAAATTGTCTTACCTCAGCTTCCATAAGTTTTGTAAAATTTGACTGTGCTCCTATATAATATGAAATGCCTTGTGATGCACCCTCCAGAGTTGCACCTCGTATTAGCAGGATGAGTAGGACAACATATGGGAAAAGAGCTGTAAAATATACCACCTATCAAGAAAAACAATAGAAAGTTAATGTCATTTCAAAAGTGTGCAATTAAAATATTAGTTTGGAAAGTTTCCACTGACTTTGTGATATTCACAATATTTTTGTGATCTAATAGCTTGTCTCATCACAACTTAACATTAACTGAATGTGCTAGATATTATACCAGGAATGCAAAGATAGTATCCAGTTATTCCTATCCTCAACTTTTTAAGGGAATTTCACTGTAGTAGTTACAAACACATAAACATCCATTTTTCTGGATGCTATACAACTTCTCACAGAGAAATTTCATGTTGTTCTCTGAAATTGCCATGATGCTTTCTGAAAGTTTAAAAAATAAAACAATGAAGGGGAAAATATAGTGTTTTTCAGAAAGGGATTCTTTGCTGAGAGAGAGAGTTCTGAGTCAATTTTAGCAAACTTTAAGAGAATAATTATATAGTTGGTTTTTTATCTCCTCCAATTAGGGGAATCCTGGCATAATTACCCTGTAGAACAAGGATCTAGACTTTTGAAACTAAACGTTGCAATATATAAGATGCTTATTTATATAATAGGACAGAAAATTTAAAAATATACTTGCAAGCCTCAGAATACTATATCAGCTAGAAGGGTTTAAGTTTTGAGTAACTACACAACTCTAGTATTAGTTTGTGCTTGCTTTGTTTTATTTTTAACAATAGTAGTGATATTATACAATTTTTAGAAGTGGGATGCCTACTTTGAAAGGTTTTCACATATTTGAATGTTCCCATTATAGAAAAGACATGCATTTGATAATGCTCATCAATGAACTACAATGATATTGGAAAACAGCTCCATCACTAATGCATTTTCCAAATTACCTTTCCAGAAGACTTGATTCCTTTAAATAGTGCTGCACCAACTATGATCCAAGCCAGTAGAAGACAAAGTGCTAAATACCACACAATTTTTCCAGTCTCATCCATTCCACTTGAGCGTTGGAGTGCCACTTTGCTGAAAACACATAAGCCCTTTTATGAACACAGAATCACCTGTCTTAATACATTGACTTTTGTCATACATTTTATCTAGTGGGAAGCTTCATGAGTAGTTTATTAACACATCAATGTCATGTGAACCTTTTATTGACATTGGAGGGGCAAAAATAGTTCAATGAAAAGCCAGGCTCTGGCTTAGGTTTAAGTGAAACCAATCCAAAGTTCTAAACCCTGGAATAAAAGATTTACTGATTCCTTTAGCTATGATTTTGCCCTAATATTTCAAAGCTCCTTTTATGCAAAAAAAATTAACCTTACATTAGATTATTTCATTTTACTTACTACAATATTTGTCTTAAGTTGAAATAACAAATATACCATTTAAAATTGCATTAAATGTTTTCTTATTTATTGTACTTATATTTATCATCAAATCTAAATGGCCTCACTATTTATAACTTTTTCAAAGGCTCTCTATCAAATTCTATGATTTCCACGAGGAACATGAATGGATCTAGGATTTTAATTCTTAGCTTGGTCTTTGGGAACATTTTAAGAACCAAATTTTAAAAGGGTCACAAAAGAGCATTAATATATAGATGGGGAAGAACTCATTACAGCAATATTCAAAGAAGTTAGGTCAGGGTAAAGGATAGGTGTATATTAAAGAAAATAAAGAGAGAGCATTTCAAATTAATAAAAGTAAATACAACTCAAAATATCTCTTTCTATCATATAGTGACCATTATTAGAAAAATGGATAATAAAGAATCGCAGAGAACCAAGATGGCGGCATAGGTTAACGCCGGAGTTTGCTGCTTTGAACAACTACTTCAAAAGTGAAACCAAAAAATGGAAGGGACATCACCCAGAACCACAGGAACGCTGGCTGAGTGGAAGTCCTACAACTAGGAGGAAAGAGAAACGCATACGGACACTCAGAGGAGGCGCAGTGCTGAAGTCAAATTCTGAGGTGCGGAGTGCGCGCAGCGGGCTGGCGGCGGAGGGTGTGGTTGGCGTTTTCAATCAGGAGGGAGTCGCAGACTCTGAGCTCCAGATACGGGCGAGTCTCTAGCGACCCAGACTCAAACGGGAGAAGCGGGACTATCTGGCTTCGGTCAGAGCGAGTGCAGCTTTCTCTCTGAGGTGTGCAGCGGGTGCTGGGACTCAGAGAGGCAGAGCCCCTGGGGACAGGACTGAGAGCCGCCATAACTGCTCTCTCCGGCCCACCCTGTTGATCCTGTTCGACCCACCCCGCCCAAGCCCTGCGCACAGGCATTTGCCGGATAGCCTCAGGCAAAGGCTAGATTAGCACCTCCCTAGAGGACAGAAGTTCTCTCACTGCTGACACAGCTGATTCTCATAGCCACTTGGCCTGGAGGTCAAACCCTCCCTGGAATTAGCTACAACAATCAAGGCTTAACTATAAGACTGCGAACAAAGACCACTAGGGGGTGCACCAAGGAAGCATAACAAAATGCGGAGACAAAGAAACAGGACAAAATTGTCAATGGAAGATATAGAGTTCAGAACCACACTTTTAAGGTCTCTCAAGAACTGTTTAGAAGCCGCCGATAAACTTAATGAGATCTACAAGAAAACTAATGAGACCCTCGATCTTATATTGGGGAACCAACTAGAAATTAAGCATACACGGACTGAAATAACGAATATTATACAGACTCCCGACAGCAGACCAGAGGAGCGCAAGAATCAAGTCAATGATTTGAAATGCGAGGAAGCAAAAAACACCCAACCGGAAAAGCAAAATGAAAAAAGAATCCAAAAATGCGAGGATAGTGTAAGGAGCCTCTGGGACAGCTTCAAGCGTACCAACATCAGAATTATAGGGGTGCCAGAAGATGAGAGAGAGCAAGATATTGAAAACCTATTTGAAGAAATAATGACAGAAAACTTCCCCCACCTGGTGAAAGAAATGGACTTACAGGTCCAAGAAGTGCGGAGAACCCCAAACAAAAGGAATCCAAAGAGGACCACACCAAGACACATCATAATTAAAATGCCAAGAGCAAAAGATAAAGAGAGAATCTTAAAAACAGCAAGAGAAAGAAACTCAGTTACCTACAAGGGAATACCCATACGACTGTCAGCTGATTTCTCAACAGAAACTTTGCAGGCCAGAAGGGAGTGGCAAGAAATATTCAAAGTGATGAATACCAAGAACCTACAACCAAGATTACTTTATCCAGCAAAGCTATCATTCAGAATTGAAGGTCAGATAAAGAGCTTCACAAATAAGGAAAAGCTAAAGGAGTTCATCACCACCAAACCAGGATTATATGAAATGCTGAAAGGTATCCTTTAAGTAGAGGAAGAGGAAGAAAAAGGTAAAGATACAAATTATGAACAACAAATATGCATCTATCAACAAGTGAATCTAAGAATCAAGTGAATAAATAATCTGATGAACAGAATGAACTGTTGATTATAATAGAATCAGGGACATAGAAAGGGAATGGACTATTCCTGGGGGGGAAAGGGGTGTGGGAGATGCGGGAAGAGACTGGACAAAAATCGTGCACCTATGGATGAGGACAGTGGGTGGGGAGTGAGGGCGGAGGGTGGGGCGGGAACTGGGAGGAGGGGAGTTATGGGGGGGGAAAAAAGAGGAACAAATGTAATAATCTGAACAATAAAGATTTAATTAAAAAAAAAAAAGAATCGCAGCCTAAAATATAAATTTTATCCACAAATTACTTATCACACAACTGTTTATCATTAAAACTTGCTAATTATAGTCTAAAATTTGAATAGTTTTATTCAAATAAAGTCCCTAATTTATAGTTAATAGTGCTAAATAAATCATTACTGACAATGTGTTTCCATTTACGTAAGTAATTTATAAACGATAATTTTTTGACTATGAGCTAAATTTGCATGTTACTACTGCTCACACAAGATAAGGTAAACATCTGAATCAAATGGAGTAGAATTAGTTCTGCTTCCCTTTTCTCTACTTATATGAGTTAAGAAAAGAGCCGATTAATATTTTATTGTTATTTATAAAAAAATTTTTAGTAACATCTGTTTAAGAAGTGGATCATCTAGGGTACTTACTTCCAATATTGTTCACTGGGAAGTTGCCCTGGTTGATAAATTTCAGTTCCATTGTCGCAGGTAAAATTGTTGAAGTCTACCCAGCTTTTATTCACATGGATGAGTGTCTCTATGTGTGTAGTCACATTGCAGTGAGTTACTGAAAATTATAAAAAAGAATGCACATACAAACACGTACTTAGTTTTAAAAGAGTACTTTCCTGGAAAACAAGTTTTCATGGTAAAATATTTAAAGTACAGTCTAAATTGTTACTTGGTGAAGGTAGGGTAAAAATCATACAAATGGAATAAGACATGCACATTCTGTATCTTAAATCTTCTCAACTACTAAGCTGGGAGTGAGTATGAAAATATTTGCCCTTTTAAACTATGATTATATTTCTAGTCATAAAAGCTATAAAGTTAATAATTTCAGTTGGGATTTAGTGCTCTAAGGGACTATTAGTATGCGGATTTATTTAACCTATATAGAAAATTACACCTTAAAGTTAAGAAGTATTGTCTTTACCACTTCACCCTCTGACATACAAAGGCAAATCCCAGTGGGAATAGTCTGCACTATCAATGCTACACTATTCCAAAGATTAGCAACATGTGGCATGGGCAATACTGACTGTCTCTTGAAACACACTGCAATGACCATGGATAGTGCTTTTCTCTCTTTATCACTTTCCCATTATCTTTTTTCTCTCCTGCCCATGGCTAGGGCCTGCAAGAACTCTTCTAGTAGCCGTTTAGCCTTACTGGCTGTCCTCAGAAATTAACATTGCATTCATCAATTTTCAGGTTATACATGCTCTATTCAGTTTTTATCAGTAACCCATGGCTCACTTAAAACTTATCCTAAATTGGTTAGAAAATAATCTAACCCTTTAAGCTTCTTAGAAAATATGAAAGAATGAAGCAGAGTTAACAATATTTTTAAAAATAAACAAATGAATTTTACCGATAGGCGATCTGCTACAGTTTTGATCTGCCCAATAAGAACAATTTTTCCATGGTAGTTCACTTCGAAAAGAAGCAAACATGTAGTAAATACTATAGGCAATTATGACATTGTAATAGATGGTCACAGAAACGGATACCAGGACCATTGTAATTCCCACACCTGAAAAAGAGAACAATTAAAGTTTAAAAAAAAAAGTGAAGTTTCTTTTGCTGGTTCATAAAAAGCTGCATCTCAATTTCCACAAAATCTATTTTAAAATGAGAAGGCTGTTTCAAATAACTTTTTCTTTTGGGGTGGGTAGGGAGGCAGTACTATTGTCTGAATAGTTTTCTTCTCAAATTTCAAATTATTTCGATGATTAGCTTTCTGAGACAGTTTTTCAGTTGGTTAGAAAAAAGTTCTAAGATCAGGGCAGAAGACGGTGCTAATCCATTAAATTCAGAGAAGGAAAAATACATGTCCATTACTCTTACTTATGAAGTCTGTAAAGTCTTGTCAGAGTGGGTACTATTCTTAAAAATAATTAAGAAAGAAAAGAAAAACAAGTCAAAGCTCAAATTCTATTGACTCACTAACCAATACTTACATCTTCATCCATAAACCAACATTTTGACAAGTAAAAGATAAAGCCTATGAGTTAATGTCCTGAAAGGATAGTGTACACCATTTCTACAGTGCATGTGAAGAAAATTCAATGACTCAGTAACAACCTGAATTTAAACTTCTGAAGTTTTTTTAACTCAGTAGTTTCAAAATGTTTAGCATACTAAATGTAACTCCTATGCTAAAACTAGTTTTTGAGGTAGCTTCCTTAATATTCCAGCAAAATATACTGTTCACATCACTATAAATTTATTTTTGATGATGCATTGAGGCTTTTACAAATAGTTTTCAGCTGCTAGCACGTACCAAAATAAGATATAGCTACAGATAGAAAGGCTGTTTTATGTTTAATAACAATCAAGGCATTAAAGAAAAACTTTACCACCCCTAGCTGGTTTGGCTCAGTGGATAGAGTGTCAGCCTGCAGAATGAAGGGTCCCAGGTTTGATTCCTGCCAAGGGCACATTCCCGGGTTGTGGACTCGATCCTCCCCCAGTAGGGGGCGTGCAGGAGGCAGCCAATCAATGATTCTCTCTCATTGATGTTTCTATTTCTCCCTCTCCCTGCCTCTCTGAAATCAATAAAAATATATTTTAAAAAAAACTTTACCAGTGTTTCATTCTATTAAGAGCATCCAAGAAAAATAAAATTGTAACCTTTCAACTTTTCTGAGTGAGGCATTGTAAAAGATATGCAAAAGCAAGAAGGCAAAGACCACCTGAAGTAGAAAAATGCCAGAGCCACAAAATGAATGCACAGCAGGACCATGTGCCAAGAGAATTGAAAGGGTAAAAAATAGGAAAAGAATGACACCTTACAACCCTCTCTAGTTCTTCCTTACCCCTTCCATATCTGCAGCCTGAGGCAAACAAATAAAAATTAATATTTGACTTTTAAATTCTACAGTGTCAATATGCAGAAAATGTATGGGTCTTTGTTTTTAACCTGTCCAAATTTTAAAGTTTCATTTCTCAGAGTGAGGACAGCTATATGCATGAATAGACCAACAATTATAATAGGAAACACATTTTAATACCAACCTCGAAACAATGGAAGAATATTCCAAACTGAAACTGGACCTAAGCTAGCAAATTGTCCCAGTGAACACTCTAGGAAGAACAATGGTAAACCAGCCAATGCTAGCATAACCGCATAAGGTATCAAGAAGGCACCTAGAAAATGCAAAAAAGAAACAAAGCACTATTATATCCCAAAATTTTGATGGCAATTAATAACCAGCATAACATTTTGAAAGCATTCTGATACAGTGGAGTCAGATTTCTGAGTTTAGGCCCCAAATTTACTACTTTCTGGGAAAAAGTCCTCGATTCTCTAAACCTTGGATTCCTCATCTATGAAATGAGGATGCTAGTACAGTAAGCCCTCACTTAACATCCTCAATAGGTTCTGTGACTTTACGTGAAATGACATTAATAAAACCAATTTTAATAAAACTAATTAATAGAACCAAGAGGTAAGTTCCTAGAGCAACTCATCAATATTATAACAAAACTATGTTGAACAAAACATTATTTGATGACTGGCTGTATAAGTAATGTGGTTGTTGTGCTTATTAAAAACAATAGCCCATAAGAAGCAATCCAGAGGAGTTGAATGATCATTATGTTTTCGAGCCAGACCGAATGAGGTGTATATCCTGGTTCCACCATTCACTAGTTATGTGGCCTGAGGCAATTTACCTAACTTCTGAATCTAATGTTCTTCATAAATGTGTGACAACTCATCAGTGTATGGTGAGGGTTTAATTACAGAGTCTATGAGAAAACACTTGGCAAAATGGCAGGCTCATAGCATATGTTCCAAGTTAGTTTCCCTCCTTTCTCTTTTAAAAATAAATGGCCCATTTTTAAGAAATAGGGTGCAAAAGTTAAATGTGGTTCAGAGTGGAAGTCATTGCAGTTAAGGTCATTATTCTTCAAACAGTTATAAGGGCCTTCATTCAATTTAATAAGAAATTTATTGTTTTGTTAGAAGAGCCTAAACATTTGAGATGCATTCAGAGTTAGCTTTTAATTTTATGAGGACTAATTATCTCACATGTAGATTATCCAGGCCCCTTTTGATTTTTAAAAAAATATCTTTTATTATTTTACTTTTTTCCTGCCTACTTTTGGGGCATAATATTGCTCATTAGAAGTTTTATCATATTGTGGGTAGAAACAGGGACATAACACTAAACTCATTGATCAAGTATTCTAGAAGCCTAAACAAATTTAATAAGAAAATGTGAGAATCAGTGTATAAAAATGGGCTTTTGGATTATGTACATTTTATTTACCATGTTACATTTTTTCCTCATATATTTTTCATATTATGATACTGTAACATCATACCTGAGAATTACATTTTGAAACCCTCAAAATATATTTTACTAAAAATAATGAGACAATAAACTACTTGTTATTTACAAGTCACTAGTCACTAGAACATATGGACAAATATGCTTTTACAGATGTTGCAATAAACATACCGTCATTATTATGACTAATAGTTTAAGTCCTGTCAATGATATTTATGAAGAAAATATAATACAAAATATCCCTGTTTAAAAACAACAGTAATCAAAGGCTTACTAGCCCAGTGTGAATAGTTTTTTTAGAGGGAGAAAAGGGATTATTTTCCCCAGTGTTATATATGGCTTTTCACCCATTATATTTTTCATTATTAATAACAAACATATTGGTAAAGTAATACAGTACAGTAGTACACATTGGTAACATTGCTGGCCTAGACTCTAAGGAAGTATAGTACTTCTTTTTCATAAACTGCTAAAAAGAATTTATAGATTAAAATGATTCCAGGTTTTAGCGTATTTTTAATTTAACTGACCATATTTTTTTATTTCTTTATTGATTAAGTTATTACTTATGTGTCCTGACCATATTTTTTAAATCAGCTTTGTAATATTTGACAAATTTGAATTTTATGTTCATCTTCTACCCTTGCGCAAAAAGAGAACGAAGCAATTCAGAGAGTCTAGATCATCTATTACCCAAATGATGTGATCTTTAAAAACTGAGAGTTCATAATGTATTAATTCTTAGAGAAAATGGTAAATGAGATAATGGCATACAATAAACTATATTATTGTATTTTGGCTATGTTTAAAAACTCTATTAAACCTAGTTTCATATAGTTCCTGAAAATTTATGGCAACTACTTGGTCTGTGTATGATGTCAAATCACAGGGAAATTCATATTCTAAAACTGAATACAAGAGGCTGGAAAGGAGCTTGAATGTTTCTTTTCACTACACTGGACCTTAGGATATAGACACCAAAAAGATTGTGATTTCTGACCCATTTTCCAGCTCAAACGTATACCAAACCCATGACTAAATGACATAGGCTCTACCTAGGGGAATTTTTTGCCACACCACACTTAAAGTTTTTTATAAACAGAACTTCTTTCTTAAGTCTCTGAAGGTGGGTGTGAATCTTTTAATGCAACCAATTAACAAGGAATATAAGATTGAAATATCACCACAAAATATCCTATTGTACCAAGAAAAATAATTACAGTGGCACAGTTTCACTTGTATCCAATTATGAAATATAAGGGCATGGCACCTCTATACTTCTAAAAGAACCTGTAATTAGAAGTGAGTAAAATATGGTGTAAGTGAAAAGTTATTTCAACATTACTAGAGAATTATGCAACTCATTTTGTATCCCTTTGTGTGTTATCTCAGAATTATTTTTTCTTGTTGTTCTAATTGAGTCTTCCCTAGTAATTTCTGAGGTATAAACAGTATTATTTTGCAGAAATTAAACACCTCATCTTGAACTAAATTCTATTGCATTTTAAAAGGATCTTCTACATAATCAATTCAATTAGGGATACATGTAACTGAATATTGCAGCTTCAAATACTAAACCTTTAATTATTTTTTAATCAACTGCTCCCACACCTAAATTTCCAAAACGCACACAAACAATTTACTTAAACTTCTTATTAGAACTAGAAATCACTGTCTTTTGCTAACACTAAAGTCTGAACAGATTATCACAGGAATGTATAAATTAAGAATAGTAAGTCACAGTTGGAGATTATACAAGATCTCAAATCCAAAACACAGAAGTTGTAAATATACAACTTTTATCATGTTTAGATGTGAGGATTTTGTGAAGCTACCTTCCTAACAAGCTAGCAATTTACAGCCTAATAATAAATACAGTATGCTTGTTTCCTATTCTCCCACTAACCCAAAACATCATATACCTTTCCTCAGTTCTTAAAATATCCTTAGAGGCCTTACAGCACTCCACTTAAAGCTGGATGAGAAAGATGTGGGGGCAAGGGGAAATACCTCCGCCATTGTTGTAGGTCAAATACGGGAATCTCCACACATTCCCCAATCCAACTGCATATCCAACCATAGATAGAAGATAATCCGATTTATTGGACCAGTTGCCACGTACTTGATTCTCATCATTTTCATCAACATGGAAATTCTCAGATGACGCTGTCACTTTCTGGAGAAGGGAAAATATCAACAGCTTGTCTTTCTACTATTAAAAATTCCACAGAAGCATAATTTCACTAATCGAGAGAGAGAGCCTGAAAACCGTAGAACCTGAGCTAAGGGGAATGCTATCCAAGGTTGAAGAAATTTCTGCTAATGACTGCTTTTACTTTACATTTACCTCTTGAAGTGAAAAAGCTCTGTAGGCAGATATTTGAACTACTTCTTCAGGTGAGATCATCCACATTTTGGTGGAAAGGTTACATGTTGCACGCAGTATGAAGGGTAAATAAAGTTGGACAAATAAGTTTGCAAATGGAAAAGTCTTAAAGATGAACTAGGTAAAACTCAATACTCTTGAGATTGTAGAAGATTTTTGAGAAAGATCAGCTATAGCTTCCACTAAAAAAAAGAAAAGAAAAAAAAAGAGAGAGAGAAGAAAGAAGAAAGAAAGAAAGAAAGAGAAAGAAAGAAAGAAAGAAAGAAAAAGAAAGGAAGAAAGAAAAGAAGGAATGAAAGAAGAAATAAACTCCTTTTCTCATAGGCTGATAATTTTGGATGTGGGGAAGTTTAACTTAACCCCTATCTTGGAGAGTAAAATCAGTGCTTTTCTGGAAGCCATAGGATATATTCAGAGACAATTTCTCCTGTCCCACCAGGTGGAGCAGCTCTCTCTCCACTTCAGAGGAGAGGAGTTGTCTCCCAACCTGTTAGCTGCTCTGGGCTATGGAGGGTTCCTCAAGTCAGATAAGAACAGAGTATTTTCTTTTTTCTCCAGCATATGGACACAGTCTGGAGAGAAACAGAAAACAAGGTTTTCTGGGCACACTCAAGGCAGAGGATGAGGTGCCCCTGTCTTCTAGCTACTGGAGTAAGAGCTGTTTTATTTTTCCTCTACTCTCTGAAGACATCTCAGGCACACTGGACGGCAGTTGAAAGAAATGTGGAGAAGTAATAAGCACAGAAAGCAAAAACTGAGACTTGCCTCCCCTTAAAATTTTCCTTCCCAGGCCCTCCGTACCTCTGCAGCTCCCAGAACCCTACCTCTTTCCCTCTGCACTTGAAGAAGCTGGGGCACTTCAAGTTGTCCATTGTTCACTCACTCCCTCTGCTCGAGCTCCGCCTCGTCTCACAGTCCTGCTGAGCTGGACTGGTGGCAGGTGCACACTCCCAGTTGTTACCTGTCAGAGTGAGCTACCTTGTCCAGGGGTGGGACCATTTATGAAGCGAAGCTATCTCCTCCCCTCTCCGGAGCGACCTGTCGTGTCAATTACTGGAAGAGACCAACGTGTTTTTCCCCAGGTAAGCTGGCATGTAGCAATCCCCTGCCGAGCCCCAGGAAAAGGGCTGGGCTGTGAGAGAGCAGAGCAGCCCCAGCGAGAGGACTGACAGCCTTTGACTCAGAGCCCAGCAGGTGCCTTCGCAATCTCACCTGCTTTCCCAGGTTCCCAGCTTCCCCCTAGCCTCCTGTTTTACTCTAGCCTCTGTCCTGGGACCAAGTGCTGATCTCCACTGGTCTGTGGGGCCCATTCTGTTCCCCAAGATTTTCATGAATAGACCATACTACCCTCGGCGCTGGGGTTTCCCAAAAATTTGCCCTCACTAGAAAGCACTTGATCCCCTGAGGCAAACGCTGCTCCCAGAAGAAAAGTTCCTGAGTTAGGAACCTTGAAAAGCAGCCAATTTAGATACTATTACTCAGCTGGCTCTGACTGAAAAGAGCAAATTTGAGCCTATGTCTCAGGCACCTTTCTCAGCCTTCAGGAGGCATTGCCCTTTACAGGGATTGCTTTGTGTAGTACTTCAAAGACGTCAAACAAAAACAAATTATTGAGCAGTTTTATGGGAAATTCTAACCCTAACAAAAGACTCCCTTTTGTAAGAAAAGTAAGGCCTAGAAAGTAAACTAGAAGGAAGCATCGTAACTTGGTTGGGGAGGAAAGAATTATTTTATGCTGTTTACCAATGTAACACCTCTTAATAAGAAAACTCAAAAAATTTAAATGACATCTTCCCAGGTAAAAAGATTATGGCAGTCTCTGAAACAGTACAAATCGGGCACACAGAGATACCAGCAGAGAGCCAAAGTCTGTATCCTATGTGGAGCGCCTTTGTTCTCCGCTGACTGCAATAGAAATACGCCCTGGGGAATCTGGGCAGGTAAGGTAGAGGAAAGTCTATGAGGGAAGTGGGAAGGCAGTAAGGAGAAAATATCAAGATATTTCATCTAAATTGATCTTGAACATAGATAAGTTGGTGAGTGTGTGTGTGTGTGTGTGTGTGTGTCTATTGATACGATCTAAAGGCTAAGATAAAGGAATTATAGCCTATCTTTGACATAGAAAAGAGGAGAGGAAGAGAGACTTATACACCTCTTTATAAAAGGGTAAGCTGAAAAGCAAATCTAATAGCATTTACCAAACTATCAAAGTCCTGTATCAAGTTCTGTTTCCATGGGGCACTGCAAACAGGTGGTAACCATGGGAAGAGGAAGAGAATAGGAATCTTAAGGGTAGATAGAGTATGGGGATAGCAAGGCAATGGTTGTTGGCATGCACAGGAAACCACCAGCTATTTTCCCTGCCTATTACACAGTAGAAAAATTTCTACCAACCATGAGAGTTTAGAGCATCAAAGACATAACATTAAGGGAGAACTTATTTTAGAGAATGTGCTGTTGTTTATTTATTTGTTTTAGGGGATATTGTTCCCATTGCCATGCGTGGCTTTTCATGACATGGCTCCTGTGTACCGTTTTAGTGTCATCTTCTGTCATTCTTTGCCTCAAACTCTTGAGCTTGTGTGTCCTTTCCTATGTATGCACATACATGTTTACTTCTGTACTCATGTTTTCTCATACTATTTCTACTTCTGGAAATTCCTGCCCTGCTCATTTGGCTAACAACTACTCATCCTTTAAGACTCTGCTTAGGTGTCACCTCCTCCAGGGCTTTCCACAGTGGTTGTACCTCCATTACTGCAGACTGTGTTTAGATGCCTCTCCTCTGTAATCCTAGGCTACCCGACACATATTGTACATTATGTGAGACTATTTGTTTAGTCCTCAGGACTTCAAGTTCTCTGAGGGTTGCACAACTGTTCCCTTTATCATTCCTGTATTCCCAACACCAGGCACAAAACCTGATACAGAGCAGGCACTCAGCAAATAATTATTAGAAAATTTTACTCAGAAGAGCCATTGAATTACTTTGTACTCAAAAAAGAGAAAGGGCAACTGGTCTAGAATGCATCTCCAAGAAGTCATAAAACACCAAAAGTATGTTTTCTCTTCTTTAGGTTAATGTGACATTAACTGAGAGACAATTGTGTTTGTGAATTTTTTATTTATTTTGGGACTTGAAAAAGTATAGAAATTGAGTGAGCACAGGACAGAGGGAACTACATAAACTCAGCCACAGGGGCATGGATGAGCATGGTGTGGAAGAACATGGGGAGACTGTTAATTATTGGAGTACTAAGAAACATTTCAGAGAGAAAGTGTGGCCATTTGTGTGCTTTGAAATCTAGACCTAAGTCATGACCTGATATTCAATAGTAAAGTAATTGTTAATTTGGGGATGTCACAAAGTATACTCTAGTTGTGGGGAAAAAAAACTTCAAAATTATAATTAACGACCTCGATGCAATGAGTTGTGCAATGCTGGACTTTTAACTATGGGCTATCTCTTCCTTCTAGGACACGCATACCACAGCCATGAATCTGCTGTTAAAAAAAGAACACTGACAGCAATTTAAAGGTTTATTCATAATTGAGATTTTGTCCAGGAGAAAATGTTAAAATAAAAATGGATCCAATAGTCATAGTCCACACTCTTCTCTTCTACTAAAATTAAATTTATGTCATTGTCCATGGAAATTCCTTCAATTTTGATTTTGGTCACTAAAATTAAAGCAGGCTCATTACCTAAAGATTTTTTTCTAGCTATTTGGATGTGAAAATTTTGCACAAATTTTTTCTAACCCTATCCTGAAAGAACCCTATTAAACTTTAACAGCTGAAAGTCTATGGGAAAGTCTATGGGAAAGACTAATAGTCTATCTGTAGGGAAATATATGTATATATTTTTAAAACACTATCATAGTAAACATGTATATATGGAATAGCCCTTTAAAGTTTATAGTTTCAGACATTAACCACTTTATTAAAATATCAGACTCCACCCATAGTCAAAACACTGATACATTATTTCTTTAAAACTGTCTTCAATTCTAGGTAACAAGACTTACTTAGGAAAGACAACCATGTATATTTTCTTTCTGGCAGCCAAGGAGGAAATGATTTTCTAGCTGCATCAGCTAGTGGATGGGCTGAGGAAACGTACACTATTTTCCTAGAGAATACTAAAGGAGAATATATGCCAGAGAACCTTAAAAGAAAACCATAGCTACTAGTGCATACTTTCATACTTTCTAAATAGGAAAAGTGAATCTGTTAAATTTCATTATTACTTTTTACATTTGCTGTAGCATACCATACAGCTTTTTTTTTTAAGTATTGAGTGTACAAATCATAGGTGTACCACTTAATAAATTTTCACAAAAATGATACTCACAGGCATCTACCATCAAGTTCAAGAAACAACAGTATCAGGACCTCAGAAGACCCCTCCTTACCCTCCTCAAGGCTAACCACTATCTTGAATTTTAACATAATAAGTTAGTTATGCCAGTTTTTTTAACTTTTTATATGGAATATTATGGCATGTACACTTTATGTCTGAGCTCTTTTGGTTCAACAATATTTGGAGATCCAATCATACTATAACATAGACCTGTAGTTTGTCTATTTTTATATTAGATGACATTCCAATATATGACTATACCACAATTGATTTGTTTTACTGATGGACATTTGGACTGTTTCCAGATTGGGGCTATTTTGAAGAGTATGGCTATGAAATTTGTTGTAACATATCTTCTGTGTATATTTCTTTTAGGCGTAGATCTAGAGTGGACTTTCTGGATCATGGTAGATGTTGCCAAACAGGTTTCCAAAGTGATTCCAATTTACATTCCTACTCACACTACTACATAGATTTTTAAAGGCCATGTGGAATGGAATGGGCTGTGGGGGAAAAAAGGAAGATGGAAGGAAGGAGATACTTGATGGGAAAAGAGAAGATATAGTTGTTTATCGAGCCAGGCACTGTGTTAAGCGCTATACATTTATGATTTCATTTAATTCTCATAGAACTCCATTTGAGGTAGGAACTATTATAATCCCCATTTTACAAATGAAGAGAGAGAGGTTCTGAGAAGTTAAGTTACTTGCTCAAAGTTATACCACTAGTAAGTGACAGATCTGATATTTGAACCCAGACTATCTGACTAAAGTTTATGCTCACAAACCACTTTACTATACAAACATGAAGACAAGATGTTTAAAACTGCTTTTTCTGCAGCATTTTTGCGGCATGAGTCTTGGTGTGTCCATCAGCATTAATGATGACATGAAATAATTAAGCATCATTTGACCCTCCCTATCCAAAAGAACAGTACACATAGATGAAACTCTGTTTAATCTCTTCTTCAGTAATATTGAATAAGCTGATCTGTATTTCCTCCTTGAAGAAGTCACAACTCAGACAGCATGTGGTGCTTCCTTCCCAGCTGAGTCTCACATAGTTAATTTGCAAGGGTCACTCACCATTGAGAGATTTAAACTCAACTGATTCATACTGAAGACATTCAGTACTGGGTGTTCAGAGGGCTGAATTTTAGTACTTACAGCTAAGAAACAAAGGGAGACACATATTTTTCTCTGGGGTGTAACAAACACATGGGATTTGGAGACTACTGAACATTTAGATAGTTCACTAACTAACCACCATGTAATGCAGCTTCCCCCTGCCCTCTTTTTGGAGAATCTTTAACCAAACCAATCTTTTATATAAGAGATATCAGAATCACTTCAGGTAATGGAGCTAATGTGGATTTTTTAAAAATAAATTTAAAAAATTCTCTCCCAGGACAGATAAGGGCTTCCTTTGGTACATTAATACTAATTCTATTACCTTGAAACCTTGATTATGGAGCCAATAGGGGTACTCTTTAAATTGTTAGCAACAGTGAATAAACATTTTAATTTGAACTAGTTGTCTGATACTATTGTAATGATGCATTAAAAGAGAGAAATATTTAGTCTTCACCCTTGATACATTTGTATTTCTCCTTTTAAAATCATTGTTGTAAGGCATGCTTACTGCCAGTTTGCATTTTGTATCAGAACTATGTGCTCTAGCTCTTCAGAGATTCAGTGCCTAATTTTTTGCTTTCTCACCTAAGGAAATTATTTCCTTCATATGATCAATAGAATAATTGTTCTTGTTATCTTTTTAAATAAAAGCAAGCATTAAAAGATTATTTCATTATGGGACCTAACTGAAATCCAACTACTAGAGTCCTTTTAGAAGATAAAACAAATTAAATAATATGTTAATATTGCCTATGTTCATGTGCAGAAATTTTCAATATCTTATTCTAATTAATAAAGATCAAACTGGGAGTTGCCATTACTACATATTCTAGAGAACTGGAGAAAGAATTGCTATGAGAAAAAAAAAACAATCATGTGTATAAAGCAGCAATTTTCAACCTTTTTCATGTCATGGTGCACATAAACTACTAAAATTCTGCAGCACACCAATAAATATATTTTTTACCAATCTGACAAAAAAATAGATATAATTTTAATTCACTTGCACCAGAAAGCTATTGTTTTGTTGGCTGTTTTTCTTTTCTTTTCTTTTCTTTTCTTTTCTTTTTAATTAAATTTTATTGTTCAGATTATTACATTTGTTCCTCTTTTTTCCCCCCCATAACTCCCCTCCTCCCAGTTCCCGCCCCACCCTCCGCCCTCACTCCCCACCCACTGTCCTCATCCATAGGTGCACGATTTTTGTCCAGTCTCTTCCCGCATCTCCCACACCCCTTTCCCCCCCAAGAATAGTCAGTCCATTCCCTTTCTATGTCCCTGATTCTATTATAATCACCAGTTCATTCTGTTCATCAGATTATTTATTCACTTGATTCTTAGATTCACTTGTTGATAGATGCATATTTGTTGTTCATAATTTGTATCTTTACCTTTTTCTTCCTCTTCCTCTACTTAAAGGATACCTTTCAGCATTTCATATAATCCTGGTTTGGTGGTGATAAACTCCTTTAGCTTTTCCTTATCTGTGAAGCTCTTTATCTGACCTTCAATTCTGAATGATAGCTTTGCTGGATAAAGTAATCTTGGTTGTAGGTTCTTGGTATTCATCACTTTTAATATTTCTTGCCACTCCCTTCTGGCCTACAAAGTTTCTGTTGAGAAATCAGCTGACAGTCGTATGGGTATTCCCTTGTAGGTAACTGAGTTTCTTTCTCTTGCTGTTTTTAAGATTCTCTCTTTATCTTTTGCACTTGGCATTTTAATTATGATGTGTCTTGGTGTGGTCCTCTTTGGATTCCTTTTGTTTGGGGTTCTCCGCGCTTCTTGGACCTGTAAGTCCATTTCTTTCACCAGGTGGGGGAAGTTTTCTGTCATTATTTCTTCAAATAGGTTTTCAATATCTTGCTCTCTCTCATCTTCTGGCACCCCTATAATTCTGATGTTGGTACGCTTGAAGCTGTCCCAGAGGCTCCTTACACTATCCTCGCATTTTTGGATTCTTTTTTCATTTTGCTTTTCCGGTTGGGTGTTTTTTGCTTCCTCGCATTTCAAATCATTGACTTGATTCTTGCGCTCCTCTGGTCTGCTGTTGGGAGTCTGTATAATATTCGTTATTTCAGTCTGTGTATGCTTAATTTCTAGTTGGTTCCCCAATATCACATCGAGGGTCTCATTAGTTTTCTTGTAGATCTCATTAAGTTTATCGGCGGCTTCTAAACAGTTCTTGAGAGACCTTAAAAGTGTGGTTCTGAACTCTATATCTTCCATTGACAATTTTGTCCTGTTTCTTTGTCTCCGCATTTTGTTATGCTTCCTTGGTGCACCCCCTAGTGGTCTTTGTGCGCAGTCTTATAGTTAACCTTGATTGTTGTAGCTAATACCAGGGAGGGTTTGACCTCCAGGCCAAGTAGCTATCTCTTTTCTTTTCTTTTCTTTTCTTTTCTTTTCTTTTCTTTTCTTTTCTTTTCTTTCCTTTCCTTTCCTTTCCTTTCCTTTCCTTTCCTTTTCTTTTCTTTTCTTTTCTTTTCTTTTCTTTTCTTTTCTTTCTTTTTCAATCTAAGGGAAAAGAGGTCAGTGCCCCTGACTTAATAGTCAGGTATTGCATGTTTTAAATATTCTTGTGGCACATCAGTTGAAAATCGCTGATATAAAATATAACATTTATTTTTTCTTGCTTGGCTGACATCCTTTAATATACAAGTGATGTTCATAGAATGTCTAATATGTGAATAAAATAATGATTTCTTTCCTCCTTCACCATGTACAGTGATGTTTTAGCTTCCTTTGCTTAAACTGACTTCTAGAAGGAAGGCTATCTGATTTGTTTGTTTCATTACTGTCAAATAATACTGTCACTAACAGCAATACTGTTACTTCCTCTAACAACGATAACCACCACAACAGTAATAGCATCAGCTACCCTTTGTTTGACTAGCTTCCATATGACATGTACTTTATAAATGTTATTTTCAATCCTCACAACTCCCCCAAATTGGTATACTATTATTCTCTCCATTTTTACAGATGAATATATAGGCACAGAGAAGTGAAATGATTTGTCCAAGGTTATCGGGCTGGAAAATGCAGGGGCTGATACTCAAACACAATTCTATTAGAACCTGAGCTTTTCCCGGTAGTCATATTATGTAGCATCTCCTTCCCATCTTAGCCTTTGTTGATTCTTCTATAAGTTCATTCCCTCTTCTCAGCATTCCTCCTTTTTGTTGTTTACTTCTATTTCTCCTTCCTTTCATCCATATCATGCCTAACCCAGTCTGTCTTATCAAACTGTTTTCCCTTTCTTGGCAGTCTCCCCTCCATCTGTCCCTCCTTCTCAGTCAGTCTCCTCTTAAAATATAAACCAAGGATAATTAGTACTCATCACCAGCCTGAAATGATAACACCTTAACATCTGCCAGATATCTCACTTCTCCAAGGTAGGAATCACTTTGGGATACTACTGAAGAGAGGAGGGCTGATTCAGTGTACAAATCAATTGAATCAGTTACATGGACTTCCTAGAATCAGAGATCAGCTTATGAAACCAGTACCAAGATCTCTACCAACACCCATGGTCAGGAGGGCTTATAAATAAAATGAAGTCCAGGTCTATTATCAGTATTCTTATAGTTATTAACACAGTGGAGTGCTGCAACCAGTCACTGGTAGTTAAGATTTTAGGCTTCCCATTACCCTGTGTTTTGGGGATACTATTGTTTTCAGGCTTAAGAGTGGTGATACACCCGTCTTGTAATTACATAACACTAGCTAATGCCTCAGTGTGCATTTACAGACTGATTCATTTGTTTAGATCTTTTGTGTCTAGAAATAATGAGAGCTATATAATTAAGACTTACTGGGAAATATTATTTTTAAATGAATGAAAAATTATAACACAACCTCTTACATAATACCTTTCCATTAACTCATTTTACCAATTTGAATTGCTCATTCCAATGAGGTGTACCAAGTGAAATAGGTCCAATGCATATTAGTCTCATTTTTCTAAATAAGAGAAAAACACTCACACTGCTGTTTCATGATTTCATCATGAAAAAATAATCTGTGGAGCTAGAAAACAGCAACATTTCCTGATATAGGTATTAAATTCTATTACCTATTCTAAGATGTCCAGTTTACTGAATCATAGTGGATATGCATGGAACTTCTTTCTAATTTCTGCTTTTAGCCATGGTGTGCTAAATCTTTATTTTCTGAACCTTAAAAATACCTCAGAAGTAAAACTGACACTATTTGCATGACATGACATTATATATACAAAACCATAAGCACTCCTCAACCCAAAATTGTTAGAACTATTGAACAAATTCATTAAGTTGCAGAATACAAAATCAATATACAAAAATGTGTTGTATTTCTATACACGACAATGAAACAACACCTCACACCTGTTAGAATGGCTGCTATCAAAAGCATAAGAAATAATAATTGTTGACAAGAATGTGGAGAAAAGGGAACATTTGTTCACTGTTTGTGGGAATGTAAATTGGTGCAGCCACTATGGAAAACAGTATAGAGTTTCTTCAAAAAATTAAGAATATAACTACCAAAAGACCCAGCAATTCCACTTCTGGGTATTTATGTGAAGAAAACAAAAACACTAATTTGAGAGAATATATGCATCCCCTATTTTTATTGCAGTGTTATTTACAATGTTCAAGATATGGAAACAACCTATGTGTTCATTGATGGATGAATGGATAATGAAGATGCGGTATACATATACAATTCAGACATAAAAAATAATGAAATCTTGCCATTTGCAACAGCATGGATGGACTTTAAGGATATTATGCTACGGGAAATAAGTCAGACAGAGAAAAAAATACCATATGATTTCACTTATATGTGGAATCTAAAAAGTAACAACAAAAATAAAATGCTCATAGATACAGAGTACAGACTGGTAGTTACCAAAGGCAAGGGGGTGTCGTAGGTATAATGGGAGAAGGGGGTCAGAAATGTGAACATTCAATTATAAAATGTATAGTCATGGGAATGTAATGTACAGAATGGCTACTATAGTTAATAATATTATATATTTGGTGGGCTTTGTTTTGTTTTGTTTTTTATTGATTTCAGAGAGGAAGGGAGAGAGAGTGAGAGATAGAAACATCAATGCTGAGAGAGAATCATTGATTGGCTGCCTCCTGCACACCCCCACTGGGGATTGAGCCCACAACCCAGGCATGTGTCCTGACCTGGAATCAAACCATGACCTCTCAGCTCATAGGTCGAACCTCAACCACTGAGCTATGAGCCAAGTATTGTATATTTGAAAGTGGCTAAGAGAGTAGATCTTAGTGTTTTCATCACATACACAAAAATTTTGTGACTATGGTGACAGATGTTAACTAGTCTTATTGCCATGATCATTTCACAATATATACAAATACGTTGTACACCTGAAATTAATATAGTGTTATATGTCAATTATTCCTCAACTTAAAAAAATAAAAAATAAAAAACACATGAGGAAAACAAAACAATACCTCAGGCATATCCCGTAGCTTTTTGGCCACTTGTAGGTATTAAAAAGTCCAAACTAGTCCAACCCATTTTAAAACTTGAATTCATTGCCTGTTTACTGTTCATCTTCTCTCTCCCTCCAGTAACAGCCAGACTTCAGCTCAAGGAACTTGGAGTGGTGAGGTAATAAATTGTTCTCTTTCATTCCTCCCCTCTCTTTCAGAGTCCCTTTCTCCTTTGCAGGGTTGGGGATGAGAAGAGCTCCAGTTCTAATCGGCATTTCACTGACACTGCTTTCCTGCCTATGAATTACTGGTCATCAATGCCTTCTACAAGGCAGGTATCCACGTCAGGAGGGTGTGTGAGGTCATCTGGAACTGTATGTGCACGTGGCTCCTCTTCTCACTATTCTCTGACATACAGTTGCAACCTCCTCCAAGCCGGCCTCACTAGTATACCTCAGAGCCTCTGACTACAGGGAACACCTCCATCACCTAGAAGCCCTTGGGTAGCGTACTGGCAAGAAGACTCAAGCCTGGCTACCTTTGGTGGCATCCATTTGACCAATGGAAAACACACATACTTTCTTTGTCAAATTGGGAGTTCAAGCTGTCCCATTGACATCTCCTTTCTTTGCCTTGCCATCTCTCTTCTATTAAGTTTTCCTGCTACCAAAAAGTCATAGGGGACAAATCAGGTGGTCCATTATATAAGCAAAGGTTAAAACAAAAAAAATGGCAATGACAGTGTCCTTTTATGCCCAGCCCTGCTATTTCTGGCAAGCAGTTATCTTAGAGTCCTCTCCACCTGTACTTGGTGTTGGAGCATTTCTCCTTTCCCCCTTTAAGAAAAAAATAATAGAAAACTATAACACTTTATACTTCACACATATAACTTCTCATCTGATCCTCCTAACAACACTATGAAATAGGTAGCAATTGTATCATTTTGAGGAAACTGATTCCCAGGCCCATGCTCTTTGCTGGAGCCCCACTCAAACACTGACTTCAGAGGTTCTGCCTTATACATGCAACTAGACTGACATGAAAACCTTTGGGGCCTCTGTAATAAAATCTTCTTGGAAAGGGTTGGTCCAAGACAAAGAAGCCTTATTTAGAATCTCATTCTACTGTATTAAAGCAAGGTCCCGGGGGGTGGGGGGGAGGCTACTTGGCACATAAACACACTAAGTGCTATGGAGAAGCTTTTTAAGGAGGGTATTAGAAAATTGTGTAAGACAATAAATAATCAAGTGCTAAATTGTGAGTACAGATTTAAGTGCTCAGATAATTAGAATAGCTAGGGAAAGTTTCACAGAGGACATAAGATAAGTCTTGAAACAATTAGGACTTATGGGACAAGTTAACTGTAATCAGGCAAGAATGAGCAGAAAACAATGATACAGTTCTGACTAGAGCAAAAGATTTTGTGTTGGAAAGGGGGTGTAGAAGAAATGGTTGGCTTATTGCAGATTACCAGTCTACAAGATGCATGGACAAGGGACCTTGTCTTGTTCAACAGTGTATGCTCAGTGTCTTGAAGGAGGCCTGGAGCATAGCAGGCTCAATAAATATTTGTTGCTTGCTGAACCGAAGAATAGATATGCTTTAATCTGGATTCCATAATATAGGAAAGAGGGAGCTTTTAGCGTTATCATCGAGAACAGAATCACATGAGAATTTTCTAAAGTGCCTTTAAAATTACTTCAAATTTTATTTTGTATCCAGTCTTTATCCTATTCTACTTAAGAATATCTCAAAGTCTATAAGGTAAATCAATTGCATAGTTGATAGGACTGCAAATTGGTATAAATTTCTGGAGGGCAATTTGGCAACATGTATCAAAAAGTTAAAGAATTTTCATACCTTTGACGTAGTATTCCTTATAGAATGTACCAAGGAAACAAAGATGTAAACAAAATTTTAGCATAGTTGAGAAAAGCTGATAACACACTAAATGATCATTTTGTGACTAAGTAAATTTTATCGTATTAGTCAACCAACAAAATTTTAGTTGTACAATAATAACATAAAAATGTAAACATACACACAAATAGATTGGTTATTTTCTGAACTCTGTGCCCTATGGCTCCCAGTATTTTTTATTTCCTTCTCCCTTGCCACACTCCTCTGCACCATGTCTGCTGCACACACGTGCTCAGTCAGCCAGTTGGAGTAAAAAAATACTTACAGCTTGGCAATCTCAATGTATAAACCATACACTGATTAGGTAAATTGCAGGTACACAAGCCTATTATTTAAATTAGTTAGACACAGCTTACTTGTTAATTAGGCCCTTAAAGAGACTGTTGCTCTAGATTTTTCTCCAAGGCTGGTTAGCCCACTAATTTGGCTCTCTTCTTTCCTGACAGACCAGCAGGCCCATCCCTCAGAGCTGAAGTAAAATTGCATGTTCTGAAAGCCCTCCAAAACTATATATCATATAGTATTTATTTTACATACTGATTATAAAAGTAATTCTTTTTGCTAAAAAAATTACAAAATAAAAGTATAAAGTAAAAACAAAAGTCATCCATAATACCTCCACCCAGATGCAACCACTGTTGTTGGAACATTCACTTTATTTATGTAAATGTGTCTATCTGTATATATATATATATATATATATATATATATATATATATATATATATTAATGAAAGGGTAATATGCTAATCAGAGCAGACATCTTCTGGATGTCCATCTGGACAAAGCCACAGCAGCTGCGAGGCCTGGGGCTCAGGCAGCTGTGGGCTCAGGCAGCCATGAGCCCTGGCAGTTGTGAGGCCCAGGGCTCAGGCCTCACAGCCACAGTGGCCAGCAGTGGCAGCAGCAGCAGCAGCGTGGTGATGGGGGTGGCAACTTCCCCTGATCAGCCCGGACATCCCCTGAGGGGTCCCAAACTGTGAGAGTGGGCAAGCTGGGCTGAGGGACCCACCCCCTCCTGGTGCATGAATTTTTGTGCACTGGGCCTCTAATATATATATATATATATATATATATATATATATATATATATATATATATATATATATAATAAAATCAGTTTTATGTTGTAAAATAAGTTTTAGATTCCATTTTTTTGTACTTAGTATATTTGGGCATTTTCTTGTGTCAACATTTTTAAATGGCTTCATAGCATCCTATCACATGGATATGATAAATTATTTGACCTATTTTTGGTGATTTATAATATTTTAAGTTTTTATTGTTATAAAAGTTATTTAGATAAGCATCCTTGTCTATAAATTGTTAAGTATTATTTCCTCAAAATACGTCCATAGAATTGTGATTAGAAATAAAAAAGAATAATTGTTTTCACACTTAAGACATATTTCTAAGTTACCATCCAAAATTGTACCAACTCACATTACCCCCAGAAGTATATCAGAGAACATTGACAATCCTTGGTACATAATAGCTATAGGCCAATATTTTCACAGTATGGTTTAAAAACCCTGACCCAGTCCTAGATTTTTTTTTTTAAAAAAAGAATATTAGAAAACTGTGGTACATCTACACGATGGAATACTATGCTGCTCTAAAAAGGAAGGAACTCTTACCATTTGCAACGTCATGGATGGAACTGGAGAGCATTATGCTAAGTGAAATAAGCCAGTCAATGAAGGAAAAATACCACATGATCTCACTCATTCATGGATAATAGAGACCATTATAAACTTTTGAACAATAATAGATACAGAGGCAGAGCTGCCTCAAACAGATTGTCAAACTTCAGCAGGAAGGCCGGGGAGGGTTGCGGGGCAGGAGGTAGGGGGGTAAGAGATCAACTAAAGGACTTGTATGCATGCATAGAAGCATAACCAGTGGACATAAGACATTGGGGGATAGGGGAGGCTAGGGGACTGTCTAGGGCGGGGGGATAAAATGGACACATATGTAATACCCTTTGTAATACTTTAAGCAATAAAAAAAAATAAAAAAAAAAAAAAAAAAAAAAAGAATATTTCCTATTTATTTGCATTCCACACTTACTGTAATTTACTAATTATATTCAGAAAGATGCTCTATAGATCTTTATGGAAAATTACTTTTTTATATAACAACTAGAGGCCCAGTGCATGAAATTTGTGCATGGGCAGGGTCCCCTTAGCCTAGCCTGCACCCTCTCCAATCCGGGACCCCTCAAGGGATGTGCGACTGCTGGTTTAGGCCCGATCCCTCTCACAATCCTGGACTGCTGGCTCCTAATCGCTCACCTGCCTGCCTGCCTGGTTGGCCCTAACTGCCCCCCCCCACCAGCCTGATCGCTCCTCACTGCCTCTGCATGCTGGCCTGATCACCCCTAACTGTCCCCACTGCCAGCCTGGTTGCTCCTAACTGCCTGCCCCTGCCAGCCTGGTCACCTCTTAGTGCACCCCCTACTGGCCTGGTCACCCCTTACTGCCCTCCCTGCCAGCCTGGTTACCCCCAAGTACCTCCCCTGCTGTCCTGGTCACCTCCAACTGCCCCCTCTGCTGGTCTGGTCACCCCTCACAGCCCCCCACTGGCCTGGTCATCCCACATAGCCTGCTTGTTCAGTTGTTTGGTCATCCCTCACTAACCCTCCTACTGGCCTGGTCATAGACAGCCATCTTGTTGAGGGCATGAGGGTTAACTTGCATATTACCTTTTTATTATATAGGACTAGAGGCCTGATACATGAAATTCATGCAAGAGGCTCAGCCCTCGCAGCCACAGTGGCTGTCTTGGCCCTCACAGCCCCGGCTTCGTCCAGAAGGATGTCCAGTCTAATTAGCATATTACACGTTTATTATTATAGATGAAGTCAAATTAGTGATTTTGTTATATGATCAATCTCTTACTTACATATCTCTGTAAATTTCACTTACATCCTGAATATCACTAGAATGTAATAAAAAAATTTTACTAGCTGCTAGTATGATTTCAGATGGTCAAAAAGGTCACCAAATAAATGTAAAATGTAATTCCATACTGTTTTGTGTATTAAGTTTTATTAACTTCATTAATTAATTTTTTGAAAGTTATATGGGAGAAGACTAATACATCTTGAGTGGTAACATGTGCCAGGTAGTGTGTGCTTCTCATTTTACATGTATAATCTCATTTAATCTTCACAAGTTTCTTAGGTAAAATTCACAGTATGCTGTTTTACTTGTGGGGAAACTGAGGCATAGAAACTAAGTAACTCTACTCAATCCACAAGAAAATAGCAGAGCCACAACTGAGATCCAGGTCTATCTTTCCAAGACTTCCAGTCAAGATGACAGTGTAAGTAAATGTGGTACTCAAGTCCTCCCACTGCTACATCAAAATTACAAGTAAACTACTGAACAATCATCATTCATAACCACCTGAAATATAGCTGAATGGAAGTCCTACAACTAGGTATTTTAAAAAGAAGTCACATCAAAACTGGTAAGAGGGGAGGAGAAGAGGAATTGACTAGTTCCATACCCACTTGTGGGAGTTTAAAATCAGGAGGGAGATCTCAGCTGCATAGGTCCCCCTGAGCAGTGAGGAGTCCCAGCCCCACACCAGGCTTCCTAACCCAGGGTCCCAGAGCCAGGTGGAGGGGAGTGCATGGAGGCTTGGAGGCCCAGGTGCTACCCAGGGCCCAGAGGTCAGCTGGGACCTGCCCTTCCATGCCAGACTCTCATGCTCCGATCACCAGCCAGGCCTAGGGACGGCACCCATGTACGAATTTCGTGCACCAGGCCTCTAGTATTCTAATAACTATGTATGATGTCAGATGTGTATGAGATTTACTAGGATGATCACATAGTAAGTTATACAATGTCTAATCACTGGAGTGTACAACTGAAACTAATATAATATTATATGTCAACTGTAATTGAAAAATAAAAACTGAAAAAATATATTTTTTAAAAGAGCCCTTTCCACTTCACTCCATTGAATTCTGTAAAGTTAAGTCAACACAAGAGATACCACCTCCTATGATCAATAATCTTCATCAGCTCCCTAATACCTCATACTATGTTTGAGTCTATTTCTAGCCAAAACCTTCTACCATGCACTAATATTACACCAGGAATATTCTGAAGATGTATCAGTAACTGATTGCATAGCACATTAGAAGTCCAAACACAGCCACTTAAAACAACACACCTGTATAAAGTATAAGACATTAAAGGTGCTTAAGACAGAGTGACTTACACCCAGTGGCTCCAATTTTAATGTTATCTATTAGTCTACCTGTAGATGTGTGCATTTTCTTATTTTACAATATTTGGGGAGAATATTAATGCTCGGAATACCCTCATTGTATCTCTGGATGACATCTAAGAGTTCCACACAAATATCTGGGGGCAGTATTTGACTATCTTTGTCAAGGTATATGTTACTTAACATGAGGTCAGAAATAATCTAATGTATGAATCAACTTCTTTCAGAGCATCTCCCTCTCTTTCTTCCCTTAAAAGGAGTGGCTTGCTTTTCAGTTGTTTGTTTCCCGTTACTTGGAATAAATTATTATCCCCTTGCATGAGAATCCTATAAACATTTGGAAAACAATCTTTGAGACAATTCTTTTTGTTCACAGGAGCCAACATGAGTACATTAAAGCTGTTGAGAATTTATAAGGTAGCAGCCTAGTTACAGAACTGGTATTGTCCCAGATAAGCTCATACAACAAGCCTTGTAAGGCAATTTATGATTACCCCCAAGTTTCTCAACCTCAACACTACTGACATTTTGAGCCAGGTGATTCTCTTTGGGGCGGGGGGAGGAAGTCCTTTGCATCATAGGATGTTCAGCAGCATCCCTGGCTTTTACCTAGTAGATGCCAGAAGCACTCCCACCCCAAGTTGTAACAAAAAATGTCTCCAGACACTGGCAAATGTGCCTCCAGGTGGGGGGAAAGTAGTGGATAAAATATCTGCCAGTTGAGAACTACTTCTCTCAAGAAAGTGTCATTAACTCTTTAGTGAGGTACTGCTTCCAGTTTCCATTCAAGAGAGTAAGGAAAGTCACCGGGTTGGGCAGCGGTGGTTAAAATAATAGGTATATCTATAAATAGATATTATATTAATGTCTCCCTTAATGAATTGCTGTAAAGAAGTATCAAGAAAAATATATTTGCTCTATTATTGAATAGCACCTATATTTGGGAAATATATTGGAATGGTTAAGAATTTAGTCTCTACAATAATATGGATTTTCATGTGAATCCCTGCTCTGCTAACTAATTTGGATAAGTTTCTTAGGAATTCTTTGTTTCAGTTTCCTCATTTATAAAATGGAGATTTTGATATAGTATTTGTTTCATTGGATTGTTGTGATGGTTTAATAATAGAAAGTAAATAAAATACCCCCAAAAGATAGGTCCCTCTAAGTAAAAAACAAAACAAAACAACAACAACAACAAAACCTCTTAGAAACCTGTTTGACTAGTATTCTTTTTCCCCACCTTGATGTTTTGATTTTGAAAATACAAAAAAAAAAATGTGGTACTATATCTGTTGTTATGAGATAAACCATAGAAACTTGCCTGAATAATTATTCTGTGAAATGGAATCTAACTTTCTTATTTCTAACAGGAAAATGAATTTCTCAATTTTTAATTTATTTGTGGTTATAAAAGAAAAATAGGCTAGGACAATGGTGGAACCCACAGAAGCTGCCCAAAGAACCTGTACTTCATATGCACCTGGAACTAGAGAGCCCCAACCACTGTTCAAAACTTGTGAGCTAAGAGACAGTGCCACAGCAACTGGCTGGCTTTTGGCCAGTCAAATCATGTTAGACCTGTTTACTTCATGTGTGATTGAGTTGGCTTGTGACAAAGCATGCAAATCATGAGGCCAAAACTTTGACCTTTTCCAGATTGCTAAGAAAATTTCACCAATTGAACTCATATATCTATTCTTTAAATCACAAATTTAATATTTAAGGTTCAACTACAAAGTAGGTAGCTATGCATTTGAAAGGAAAATAAAGAAATTGGTTTCAAAGGTACATAGAAATTTAGCACTCAAAAGGTCTCTTACAAGTATCCTCTATATTTTTCAGCCCCTCCTTTTCATTCTTTTATTAAGGTACCAAATCTAAAATCCCTAAGGGCCATGAGAGTAATATGAAAAATGTCCTGTTCCTGTCTCAGCCTCCCTAAATCACCCTCAAATTTCACTGTCAACATTAACTCAACCTAGTACCTCAGTGCTTCAAGAATGAGAAGTGTAGTACCAGCACAGAGGGGATCTATATTGAGCCTTTGACAATGGGCTCCTGCACAGACCTTGAAACCCGGAAGCTGCTGATCTATGGAGATATTTCTCTAGCATTTGCTTCTTTTGCCTGCCTGATTCAAATCTGTTCAACTTAAAGGCATAGTATAAATCTCTTTGGTTTACTAAAGGTTTGGACTAAACTTTCATGATGTTCATGTCTTTCCACATTACTTCCACCCCCCAAAAAATAAAAGTACAAAGCAGAAAATCAAAATCATTACTATTTCCACCCACCAAAATGTAACATTTTGGTATATAAATAATTTAAAACTTTCCCTATGGAGATGTGTATTTTAAACTAACAAAGGATCATTTGATATATTCTTTTAACAAGTGTTTTCCTTATCTAATATATGTATTTTAAGTACTACATACTTGCAGAGAAATGCACAAATTGTAAGCATATAATTATATTTTTCACAAAATGAACATGTCCCATGTAATCATCACCCAGGTCAAGAAATAAAATATTACTGGCTTCCCAGTGTTTTGTGTTTCCCTCCAGCCATACTTCCCAAGCCCAAAGTAAAACATTATGTTGACTTCTTTCACTGTTTGCTACTTTTATGTTTCTGAATTTTTTATAAAAGAAAGTATAGAGTATGTACTTGTTTTTGTCTCTAGCTTTATATCACATTTCTCTGGCATATAATTAAAAGTGGAATTCCTGGGTCATAGACTATGTTAGTTTTAGTATAGAATGTCAGACTGCTTCCCAAAGTGCTTTAAGTTTACGCTCCTACTAGCAGTTCATGGGCATCCCAGTTGCTTTATAGTCTCACCAAAACTTGCTATTATCCATCTTTTTCATTTTATCCATTCAAGTGGATGCATATTTACGTCTCATTCTGTTTTCAATTTGCATTTCTCCTATGAATGACGATGTTGAGTAACTTTCCATAGATCCCCTCTGTGCTGGTTCTACACTTCTCATTCTTGAAGCACTGAGGTACTAGGTTGAGTTAATGTTGACAGTGAAATTTGAGGGTGATTTAGGGAGATTGAGACAGGAACAGGACATTTTTCACATTACTCTTATGGCCCTTAAGGGATTTTAGATTTGGTACCTTAATAAAAGTAGACATCCACTTTTGTGAAGTATCTGGTGAAGTATTCTAGACTTTTGTCTATTGGGTTGTGTGTTTTTATTGACTGTGTAGGAATTCTTTAGATAGCATTCTGGTTACACCAACTTGGTTGATTATATATATTGCAAACACCTCCTAATCTGCGACCTGTTTTCAAATTTTCTTAATGATGCTTTTGATTAACACAAGTTCTTAATTTAATGTTTAATTTTTCTAGCACCGTTTTTTATTGTGTTTTGTGTTCTGTTTAAGAAATCTTTGCCCAAAGCCAGTAAAATTTCCTCTTATGTTTTTTCCTAGTAACTGTTTTATCTTTCGCGTTTTGATCTGTGGTCCATCTGGAATTGATGTGTATAGGGTGTAATATGGAAGTGAGATTTCCTTTGTTTCTATTTGTAATCCAATAGGCTATGAATCCAGCATCATTTGTTGAAAAACTCCCCTTTCCCTGCTGCACTACAGTGCCCCTTTTGTCATTAGTCAAGTAACCATATACATATGAATCCATTTCTGAACCCTCTATTCTTCCCCATTGCTCTATTTACCTTATTTTGTGCCAATATCATGCTATCTTAGTTATTGTATGTTTATAATAAGTCTTGTTATAAAACAGTGTATGTCTCCCTCTTTATTCTTCTCATATTGACTATGATTGGTATTTTCCATAAAAACTTTAGAACAAGCATGTCAATTCCCACAAAGACACCTGCTGCAGTTTTAATTGAGAGTATTATGGAATTTATAGATCAATTTGGAATATTGAGATTTCCAAACTATGTGTCTGGTATATACCTCCATTTATTTAAGTCTTTTTTATATCTTTTGGTGACTTTTTGTAGTTTACTGTGTATTTTATCTAGCATATATTTTATTTTATTGAGGTATTTAATATTTTTATGGTATTTTAAATGTTATCTTAAAATTTTTCATTTTCTATTATTGCTTCTGGCATAAATACGATTGTATATTTGATCTTGTAGTGAATTATCTTAATAATTTACTTATTAATTGCAGTAGCTTGTTTACAGATTCTTTTGGATTATCCACATACACAATTCACCTGTGAATAATGACAGTTTTATTTCTTCCTTTCCAATTCTTACACCATTTTTTCCCTGCCTTGTTGCATTGGCCAGAACAACTGGTACAATGATAAATGGGCATTTTTGTCTTATTCCCAATCTTAGTGTATACTGGGGGGAGGGGCTTTCAACATTTCATGGTTAAACATGTTTCCTGTAGGCTTTTGATATATACTCTTTATCAAAATAAACAAGTTCTCCTCTCTTTCTGGTTTACTGCAAGTTTTACTTTTTAAATCTTGATGTTATTAAATGTTATTTTATGTATCTAATAAGATAAAATATGAATAGTTCCTTGATTCTGTTAATGTGAATTACATTCATTGATTTGAAAAGTTAAACCACCCTTAAATTTCTGAAATAAATATAACCTATTTGGGCTATATTATCTTTTTAAATACAGCACTGCATTTTATTTGGTAATATGTTAGGATTTTTATTATATGAAATCTAACATGTTGTGAATATCTAAATATGGGTCTATTTTATCAATTTTTAATTTTTATTTATTATTGAATTTATTGATATGACCTTGGTTAATGAAATTATACAGGTTTTATATGTCCAATTCTACAATACATCATCTGTATAATGTATCATGTATTCACCACCTTCTATTTTATCAATATTAATGATTGAATTTGTTCCCATAATCATGTATCATAATGCAAGTTGTTTTTTAATTTTGCCATCATAAACAACATTGTGCTGAACATCTTCCTGCATACATAATTAACTTGTACTTCTTTTCCAAAGTACTAAGTTGCATTACCTTCTTGGTATCACCTGAATTCAGCAGTAGCTTTATAAGTATCAATTGTCAAGGATCAGAACCCAGATTTCCTTATTAGTTTCTATAGGTTCCCTGAGTAGCAGGAGCTCCCTAAAGTATAATCTTGAGCTTACTACTATTGGCCCTGGCTGAAGATTGATATTTAAAGGACAGAGCACCTGGAAAGTGAAAAAATTCTAAGCACCGTAGTGCTAAAATGGAAAATAATCTGGGAAAATACTTTATGAAACAATTGAATGTCATCTCTGGAAAACTCAAGTGAATAATGACAAGACCAAGGCAAATGAAGTCAGAAACACTGGATTTATATACCAGCTACCAGCTGTGTAATCTTAGGCTAATTAGTGTTTGCTGTAACTGAGTTGCTTCATCCATAAAATAAGAATATATTAATACTGGAGGATTATTAAGAGGATATAATGAGCCGCTCCTATTACTGAATCTTTTACAGATTTGGCATTCAACAAATGAGAGTTTTGTTAGTTTCTCTTTTGTTAAAAGACTTTTTAAAGATAATCTACAAAGAATTTAGTTTTCCTTTAAAGATGCTCAGAAAAAAAAGTATTTTTCTACATCAAGATCTTCCTTTGAACTTTAGTACATTTAAATAAATGGCAGACTTCCTATACTTGAAAACTGCCTGGAGAAAAAAAAATATTTACTATCACTGACATCACTTATTTTGCATAATCATCAAAATGTCCATGTAAATATATTCTCTATGTGACTTTGTAACTTGTCATGTACGGCTAAAAAACCAGAATGAAATTCTAGTTCAGGGATGACTAATTAGGATCAGATTAGGTACTTCTTGGTTATGAAACTGTTGAGTCACACTCTCAGCCTACACCTTTTTTTCTTAACCATAAGTCTGATCTTCCTTCTATGAGTTGTTTTACTTTTTTTTTTTTTTTTTTAGATTTCACATATAAGTGAGATCATAGAGTATTTGTCTTTCTCTGACTTATTTCACTCAGCATAGTGCCTTCAAGGTCCATTCATGTTGTCACAAATGAGAGGTTTCCTTGTTTATTTGTTTTTATGGCTGAACAATATTCCATTGTAAATATATACCAGAACTTCTTTATCCATTCATACATTGATGGACACTTAGGTTGTTTCCATGTCTTGGTTTTTGTTTTATTTTTTTAATAATGCTGCTAATAACATGAGGGTGTAGATATCTTGTTGAGTTAGTGTTTTTGTTTCTTTTGCTATATTCCCAGAAGTAGAATTGCTGGATTATATGGCAGTTCTATTTCCATTCTTTGAGGATCTTCCGCACTGTTTTACATGGTGGCTGTACCAATTTATATTCCCACCAACAAGGGTTCTCTTTTCTTCATACCCTTGACAGCATTTTTATTTCTTGTCTTTTTAATGATGGCCAGTCTACACCTTTTGATCTGGAGATGGTGACATAAAATTTGCAGAAAGCACTTATGTATAATGCATTGCTTAATTATGTAAATTATACTTAATGGCAACCATAGTCTCTAAGGTAATGTTCACTGTGCTCATCTTCTTGCATTTCCACTTCTGGTCTTAGTTTTATCCTCTGGAGCTACAAAAGTTAGCACAAACCTTATTTATGTGACAATCTTTCAGCTGTTTCAAGTCAGTGCTCATTTCTCTGTGTACTTTTGAATCAGGATTATTATATAAATCCAAACATAAAAGCACAGGTACAACCCATTTTCAAGAAATAATTTGTGATGTCTTATCCTATAGGATAAGACCATTCCCATATTTGTCAAACAACCCCAATCAATACTCTTATAAAAAAAGTAGTCAGGCCCTAACCGGTTTGGCTCAGTGGATAGAGCGTCGGCGTGCAGACCGAAGGGTCCCAGGTTCAATTCCGCTCAAGGGCATGTACCTTGGTTGCGGGCACATCCCCAGTGGGAGGTGTGCAGGAGGCAGCTGATCGATGTTTCTCTCTCATCGATGTTTCTAACTCTCTATCTCTCTTCCTTCCTCTCTGTAAAAAATCAAATATATATATATATATATATATATATATATATATATATTTTAAAAGTAGTCAGGTTTAAAAAAACACACACATGATAAAACTGACCCTTTCCTAATATCTTTTTGTGTAGCATCAACATTTAAATATCTGTCCAATTTTTAAATTTCTTAATAAATGCTGATTTATCAAAATGTTGAACTGATTATTTAGGGAAAGGAAAGGAGAGGTTATAAATGCCCTTTTCCCTTTTTATTTGTTTATACTAGAGAGTAAGAACAGTCCAGGCTGTAGGAAAACTGCTGAAGTACCATTGATGCTGAGAATTACTCTTCTTGAAGCCAATAATGTTAGAGCCCTAAGAGGCCTTTAAAATCACTAGTTCAACCTTCTTATTTTACAGATGAGAAAACCTAGCCACAGAGAAAGAAAATTATTTGTTTTTATATCCTTCAATTAGTCAGAAGTGGGACTGACTTCTCAATACCAATTGACTGCTATTCCCATGATTCTTTTTTTATTTTTTTTCCCTTTATTGAATAAGATATTACAAATGTGTCCTTATCCCACCAATGTCCATTCATCCCCCCAATCCTGCCCTCACCCTCACCCCCTGTTGTCCACATCCATCACTTATGCTTATATGCATGCATACAAATCCTTTGGTTGATCTTTCCCCCTCTCTTCTTCCCGCCTCTGACCTAATTTCTATCTTCAGGTGTAAGCTTATATATCACCTCTTCCAGGAAGCTTTCCCTAATACCTCAAGTATAAGTTAGGTGACTGTGTGATATGTTTTCATACTTTGCTAAAATTTCTTTTTATCAGGTGTTATTATAGCTTAATGTAAATATCTATTTGTCTGTCTCTCCCACTAAATTAGAAGTTCCTCAGGAATGAGAATCTAGATTTTTATCAGATCCCAAGCTTCAAGCACAATGTATAGGAAATCAACATCCTGATTTAATGCATGACTTTTATTTAATATGTAGACCCAGTACTCTCTTCAGTTTCTTCACAGCATGCCCTATAAGTCTTAGCCCTTCCCAGGACTAGTCATTAACTCCCTGAGGAAGCCATAAACTGGCCTGCCCTAACTAAGCTCCACAAGGTATGGGTTTCTGTTAAAGTAGCTAAAGATAATATCTTGACTTAAGTGATGTTTCAGCTCCTGATCCCTTAAGGCAGAATGACCCCCTGGCTGCTTTCCCAGGGGACCAGACAGAAGGGCGCCAGAGCAGACCTCAGAGTTGTCCTCTGACCAATCAGCTCCCAGCACAACCCTAAATCCCTAACCCACAGCGTCTGATGATTTTGCCTTATATGATCTGTAACCTACATGCCATCAGGAAGTTCTGGCTTCCAGGTGATACCATTCATAATAAAATAGCCAATCTTTCTCCACTGCAATTCTTGGTGTTTAGTGTTCAGTTTTGCCAGCACTGGGTGGACTAACATTTTCTGTTAGATAGCACATAGCACATGGAAAGTGTGCAACAAGTGTTTATTAAATTAGAAAGGTAACACCTGCCTGCCCTCTAGGGTCACATAGTCTCATTCTTAGATCAGTGTGATAAATTTTAGGGCAGCATCCTCAAAAAGAGGTCTTACCCCAGCTCTGAGTCAACTCTGTTGCCTCCAAATGCCAAAGTGGTTTGAGCCAATACATAGTGTGTCCTTGATGGTTTCCAACTGAACTAATGTTACAGATACATTTCTAAATGTATTCAAAGCCCAGGGAATGAATTTCTTCATTTATCCAACAAGTATTTATTCAGTGATTATATGTAAAGCATTGTTCTTTCTAGGCATTGAACATCCAGCACAGTTAATAAGACATAACAAACAATCCTTGCCCTCATGAAGGTTATTTTCTAAGTTACAGAATATTATCTATAAATACAATTTTTTAAAGGTTTGGAGTTTCTTATGGTGACCTATGAACCAGGAGGTCATGGTTCAATTCCTGGTCAAGTCACATGCCCAGGTTGCGGGCTCAATCCCCAGTGTGGGGAGTGCAGGAGGCAGACAATCAATGATTCTCTCTCATCATTGATGTTTCCATCTCCCTCTCCCTTCCTGTCTGAAATCAATAAAAATATATATTAAAAAGCTGATTAATATTTTCCACTCACTGGGGCCCCTTTGAGTAAACATTGAAAGAAGCCAAGATTGCCCAAGGCTACTCTCTTGCAAGTTTAAGTGTATTCAGTCAATCAGTCTCAGACAATCAATCCCCAGTCATTTAGAAATAGACAGACAAGGTAGTTTCCCTGTGCAAAAGCATTCACCAAAATGGAGGGCAGCGGGTGCAGAGTAGGGTGGGAAAACATATTCATTCTATAATTGATGACTAAAGATAATTTAGGTTAATAAATGGATAGAGGCTTATTTAAATACTAGGGGCCCAGTGCACAAATTTGTGCACCTTGAAAGGAACTGTGGGCCATGAGGCTGTAGTGAGCCCCTCCCCCTGTGTCCCCCAGTCCCCTGTCTTCCAGCAGCCTTGCTCCCTCCACCACTGCTCCCACTTGCTGATGGTGTGGAATGATTGGGGCCGGGCCCAGCAGCTGGTGCAAACTGCAGTGGCTGCTGTCCCAATACCCCTCAGGAGCAGGGGGAGGTGGAGAAGGCCTCAAGGGCGATCAGAGCCTGCAGCTACCACTCGCACCCACTGATGGCACCGAGTGATCAAGACTGGCACCAGGCACCAGCTGTGGGTGCGAGTGGGGCTGTCGCCAGTGGGTGCAAGCACCGGGTGGGACCACGGCACGTGGGAGCAAAGAATTTTCAGTAACCACCAGAGGCTCACCCCAATGACAGTGACCAGTGCCCTAGCTTTGTCTGGTGCCCCTGCTCACCTGCTCCACCATCCCGCCATGGCCAATGCCTGCCATGTTCCTTGCTCTGCCATCTACTGCCAATGCCCACCATGTTCTGCATGTGCCCCCTGATGATCCACGTGCATCATAGTGATCGGTTGTTCAGTTGTTTGGTTCAGCTATTCGTTCTATTTGCATATTAGGGTTTTATATAGAGAGATTATAAAAAATACCAAATATAAAAAAAGATCAGTTGATATAAGAAAGTTGCCTTGAGCAATTACTATATGTTGGACATTGTGCTAAACTGAGAGGCATGCAACAATGAATAATACAGTCCATGCCCTCCAGCCACTTACAAAAAGTTGTAAATCAGCAGAGAACAAAACAATCCTAATAGTTTCAACAATCTCTTAGACCTCAGCTTCTACCTTTCCCCCCTTTCTTACTTCAATCCAGCCCACTGGGATAGAATACTGCACTCCTGGGTCTTTGTTCTTGCTGTTTCTTCTCCTGTAATGTTAATCACACAGGTATCTCTGTGGCTCACTCCCTCACTTCCTTCAGGACTTTTCTCAAATATCACCTTAACAGAGAGGCTCTTTATGGCCACCTGATAGAAAAAAAAATCACTCACTAGGGGTTTCTCCACAATGCTTATAACCTTATGAAATTCTATTTATTTGCTTATTTAATTGTTTATTACCTGTTTCCTCCAACTACAATGTAAAACCATGAAGCAGATACTTGATCTGTTGTATTTATTTCTGTGTCACTCACACCAACAATAGTGCCTAGCACCAAGTAGAAATTCCATGTTTATTGAATGAATTATACTGTCCAGTCTTTCTAGGAACTGTGCTAGGCACTTTAGGTGTTTGAACTCATTTACTTTAATCTGCACTACCATCTTACGAAGTAGATAGCATTAGTTTCATTTTCTAGATGACAAAACTGGAGCACAGAGGTTAACTGGGTGCCTAATCTTTAGTACCTGCAAATATATTATGTTACATGGCAAAGAGGTATTAAGGATTGCAGGTAGAATTAAGGTTGATAATCAATTTACCTTAAAATAGGGAGATTAACATGGACTATCTGAGTGAGTACAATGTAATCAAGAAGGTCCTTAAAACTGAAGAAAAGGGCAGAATAAAAAAGTCAAAGTGATATGTTTTGAGAAGAACTCAACTTGACATTGCTAGTTTTGCATATGGAAGGAAGGGGCCACAAGCCAAGGAAGGTGGACAGCCTCTAGAAGCTGGAAAGGCAAGGGAATGAATCCTTCCCCAGAGCCTACAGAAAGGAACAAAGCCCCACCAACACCATGATCTTAGCCTAATGAAACTCCTGTCATACTTTTGTCTTCTAGAACTGTAAAACAACAAATTTGTGTTGCTTTAAGCCACTAAATTAGTGGCAATTTGTTACTACAGCAATACAAAAAACACAAATATACTGTTACCGAAAATGAATTAATTTGTGATAGACATATTTTAATTCAGTTCTGTCCAACTCATAGGTCTACACTGTTCCAGACAGTACAAATGCTATGAGAATTCAGTGAAAATAGAGATCACTTATTACAGAGAATGAGCAAAGACTTCATGACTGAATTAGACTTTGAATGGGGCCTTGAAGGATTAGTAGGGCTTCAAATAGTGAATATATCAAAACAGACCAATTTCTTTCAATCAAGGAATGAATACACAAGGTTCAGTGTATTCATACAGTGGAATAATACTAAACAATAAAAGAACCAATTGCTATCGATACAATAACATACATAAATCGAATAGACACTTTTCTGAGAGAAAGAAACCAGACAAAATATAGTGCATAACATATGGTTGCAATTATATGAAGTCCAAAAACAGGCAAAGCTAATCTATATTGTTAGAAATCCAAAAGTGGTTTCTGGGAGGGAGGAAAACTAATTGGAAAGGAGCACAACAGAACTTTCTAGGGTGAAAAAATATTCTTATTTGGGGGTGATAGTTATATGAATGTCTAGAATTTTCAAAACGCATGAAACTGAGCACTTAAAATTTCTTCATTTTATTGTGTTAATTATATCTTTTAAGAAGTGTAGTGTGAAGACGGGTAACCTTTCAACAAAAAAAGCATGAGCAAGGGCTGAGAAGCAAGTTATGTGGATCAAATTTAGTAAACCAAAAGTAGTGCATTGGCTTAGAGAAATTCCTGATTCCAGCTGCACATTGCAATCACTTTGGGAGCTATTCCAAATGCAGAAGCCAGTGCCAATACAGAAATTCTAGTTTTAATTGACTTGTGGTGAGCCCAAAGCATCAGTACTTTTATAAGCTCCGCAAACAGTTCTTATATGAAGTCAGATTTGAGAATCAGGAGCTTAGAGGCAGAACTAATAGATGATGTAAAATAGACAAATTATTAATGTCCTGGAACACATGCTAAGGAGTTTTAGTTTACTTAGATGGAGATACACATACACTGAAGATTTTTAAACAGAAGAGAGAAAATAATCAGAGGTATGAATTAAGAATATTCACCTCACTCATGTGAGAGTGAGAGGTGGAGAGGTGGATTAGAAGGCTGGCCCAATGATCCAGACAAAAGGTAATATGAGGCAGAACTAATGTGGTGACTTTGGGAATAGAAGAGAGAGCAGACACGCTTCTTCAGCCATTCAGCCAGTGGTTTTTTATTTAAAAAATATATATTTTTATTGATTTCAGAGAAGAATGGAGAAGGAGAGAGAGACAGAAACATCAATGATGAGAGAGAATCATTGATTGGCTGCCTCCTGCATGCCCCACACTAGGGATCAAGCCTGCAAGCTGGGCATGTGTCCTGACCGGGAATCGAACCGTGACCTCCTGGTACACAGGTCGATGCTCAACCACTGAGCCATGCTGGCCAGGCGGCCAGTGATTTTTTCATCTATCTAAAGATATGGATGAACAGATTATATGGATTAATGCATTCATTTGTTCAGGCAATCATATTGGGCATTAATCTGTCAATCTCTAGAAATAGACAAAACGATATACTGTGCCTCTCTCAAACTTACATTCTAATGGAAAGTACAAATACTTTAAATGCCAGAGGCATTTTGGCTGTATGGGGAGGGGTTGAAAGAGGCGAAAAATTTAAGGATGATTATGGATCTAAAAGGAAGTCAAAAGGAGGAAAGACTTCTTTTACATAAAGAAGGGAAAGAAAGAAGACAAGAGGTTTGTTTTGTCTTATTTTTACTAGTTTGTATTTGTGGTGTTTGTGGCATATCTAGATGGAAATGCTTAGATAATGAAAGACATGGAGCTAGAGCTTAAGAGAGAGGACTAGAATAGAGACAGAATACTAGGCTCACTCAAATTAGTAACATTGGTTAATGGTCAAAGTATAAAGACAGAAGAGGAAGGAAACAAAGAATAAGCCCTCAGGAATGCCCATTTCAATTGTTGCAACAGATAACATCAAATAAGAGCAATAACTGGGAGAGTGTGGTGATATGGAAGTCAAGGTGGGGATCAATGATGTAGATACCGAAGTGACATTGGTAACTAGATAAGCTTGTTGAATTGGAAATTAGAAAGTCATTAACAAAGCTGCTTCACTAGAATGGGTAGGGATAGATTAGAAGGAGTTGAGGGATATGCCGCATTTAAACCATCCTGACAGACAGCCCAGCCTCTCAGTTTCTGGAGTGACCTGGATCCTCTTCTGTCTGGTTATGAAACCTTCCAAGGGATGTCTTTGAATCTGCAAAACAGAGAAGTGAACATTTAGCGAAAAAGCTATATTCCACCAGTGACAAAATATCTGGGTTCAAATCCTGACTCTGTCACTTATTAGCTGCATGATCTTAGATATTTGACTATTAGAAGTAATGTAGTGGAGGAGTGAAGTGACGTCAGCACAATGGCAGCATAGGAAGTTTTACTCCAGTGGCCCCTGGTGACTCCCGTGACACCAGACCCCCAGCAGGCTCCTGTGCTCACCCTGGCACCTGCCTACTCCAGCAGCCCCAGGCACCTACAAGGCTCCAGGCAACTTCCACAGTAGAGCTGCTCCCTGCATGCTTCGGGAAACACAGGCCTCTCTCTCCCTGGAACCTGGGTTTTATGACACCAAGCTGCCAATGGACTCTCCAGACCCTGGCTCCCATTATTCCTCCCTCAAGTCCAAGCAGCCCAGTGTAAAGAGAGACACCTTCGCTATGGGAGACGGAGTGTGAAGTGAGTACCCAACTTCAGCATAGACCCCAGAGCCAGCTGCCACAATACCAGACCAATTCTCACAGCCCTAGTTGGCTCTCTGCAGGCTCCAGTGGGCCAAAACAACCATCATGGCACCAGGCTTCTGGTGGACAGACTTCAGGAACCCAGACCTGCACCTGTCAGCTCCAGTGGCTCCAGGAAGCTCTTAGTGCTTCAGACTCTCCGAGGGCCCCTGCAACCTCACGTTTCCAGCACACATGGGTGCCAGCCAGCTCCTGCAGTCCCAGGTGCTTCAGTGGCCAGTGTAGCTCCAGGCAGCTTTCTTGGCTCCAAGATCACAGAGAGCTCCTGTGAACCCAGGCCCCTGATTCACTGCAGTGCCTGTTTGCTCCCTTGGACCTAGAGGTAGGTTCAGTGGCTCTGGGGGCTTATGGCCCACCCCAGTACAGGCTGACACAAGTGGTACCAAGCTCCCAGTTGGCTCCTGTGAACTGCAAAACCAGCCAGCTGCTGTCACACCTGGTCATTCCTGGTATATCCCAGAATCAGCCAGACCCTTGACCTTAGATGAATCCTGTGGCCTCAGGTTTCTAATCTATGCCCATGAACCCAGGCTCCAGTGGGGAGCCTCTGAACCCATGGTCCCAGTAGGGTCTAGCACCAGGCTGAATATCACTATCCCAGGTTTTTGATTCACCCCAACATCAGGCTGCTCAAGGACTTCAGCAGCAAGCCTGCTCATAGACATCACCAGATTGCCCACCCAGAATCATTGGACAGGCTGTCTGGGGAAGGGCTTTGCTTGCCAAAGCCAACCTGTAAAGACTGGAAGTGGTGTCTACATCTTCAAGTACACAGACATCAACCCAAGACCACAAGAATGATAAATAATCAGGAAAATATAAACCACAAAAAAGAAACTAATAAAATTCAGTAGGTAGGAAGAAATGGGTATGGGAAAAAGATTATAGCTGATTCTGGATCCTAAATAGAAAATTTTTCTTCCTGTAGTTTTTATAAAATATGAATTCTAAAATTTCCTATTACCCTATTTTACTTTATGAGAAAGAATGACTTCAGGTAATGAAAAAAATATATGGCTGCAACTCCCTCACCACAGGACCTTTGCACATGCTATTCCCTCTGCCTCAGCCAGTGCCACCCTCCTCACCTATTAACTCATACTCATATTTGAATTCTTAGTTTAAATATGACTTCCCCTGGGAAGCACTTCTTTGGCCTCTCCATCAAGGATATGTTTCATAGTGCTATGAGGCTCTTTTTTTAAGATTTATTACATTTGCAATTTTAAATCTATTTGTATGATTATTTGATAACTATTTGACATAAAGTAAATATTCAATTTATATTTAGTAGTTACATTGCTGAATGAGTGTGATCTTCAGAAAATATGAGCTACAACAAATCAAGTTGCCTAGGCTTTTAGCAACAAATATAAAAGGACTTTCTTACATAATAGAGAATTGTACTGTTCAAATCACCGCCTTAGATCTCCTTTTTGAGAAATTCCTTCAAAGTTCATAATGTATGTTTTTAATTTATTCATTCTTTGAGAATAAAAATGAGTTTTGGAAACAGTAGAAGTTATAATTTGCCTATTGTGCCTTAGAGAAACCTAAATTATTAGAAAGATGGCTACACAAAGAGTATCACCATTTGGGTCCCAAACTGAGCCATGTTCTTAAAGTGAAACTGATATTCTTATGTGGCTTATAACCAGCTTCTGAAGACAATTAGGAAAGGAGTTATACACATGATTAAATATTCTCACCAGGTTTTTCAATTTCCTGATGTTGTCATTTAAAAATTTTATTTTCTTAGTGTTACATATACTATACTTATCTGCTTCATTTGGTACCTGTGAAATAAATGATTGGTGAATATGAGCCTTTATGACAATTCTTTATATTTTGTTGATGTATTTGGAAACCTATAGTCCTTCCTATATTACCATAACCAACATCATTGTTCCTGACCCTGTATTCCTCAAGCTACTCTAGCTTAGGGGTAATGATAGGATCACAGTAATAGTCATAAAGCATGGCTCTGCCTCCATCCATTCTGTAGAAATGATAACCTCCAATCTCCTTCAGACGTCTTCCAAATATTTCTGGGAACACACAGAGGGTATTTTTCATGTGCTCTTTAGCTACCCTATGACAGTAATGATTCTCTTCTCCTCTCCCTCCTCACCTGCTGTAACTCTCCTTGACAAGGTAATGCCACTAATGCCAAAAAGTCCCAGCTATGCTGCTGATGCTCAGGAAAGGGATTACTGATGCTGATGCTTGACAGAGGTGCTGCTTCCTGGTTCAGTGTCTATACGTATCTACATCGAGCCTGCCACTGTCCACTTTGAAGGGCACTGATATCTACAAGGGCACTGGCTCCATTGCTGCTGAAACCACTCATCTGGTTTTCCATTTCTGCAGGAGTCACTGGCACCACCATTGGTGACAGAGAGCATTCTCAGCTACCTAGATTGGAATGGAAATAGACCTTTTTGCTTTTACTCAATGTCATTGCATCCTATCAGGCTCTCGGGCAGGACCCCAGATAGTGGGTCAGTGGACGACCTGAGTTGTAAGTGCACATATTGAGTTCAGAAGCCCTCTCTTTTTTCAAACCATGGTGCACTGTTCTTTTAACCAAACAAGGATGCCTCTCACTTCTTTTCAGTGAAAGTACATTCTGATGATGGATATGTGTATGCCATAGATTGTGGCAATAGTTTCACCAGTGTATGCTTATCCCTCCAACCAAACTCATTAGATTGTATACATTAAATATGTACAGCTTTTTGTATGTCAATCCTACATTAGTAAAGTGGTTTAAAAAATAAAACAAATGAATCCTGTTTTATCTCACAGTTCTTTTCAAATAAGCCTCTGATGGGCATTTCTACCAGGCCTGCTGTCCTGCTCAGATGTACATGATTTCTTGTGTGTGTGTGGGGGGGGGGTGTAGGCTTCAGGAAATGTTTCTGCTCATATCTAGGGTTACATAGTGTCATCAAAGTTATTTTTGACCTGTGGAAGGAGAAGGGGAGGCATCTGATTAGTGAAATATATTGAACTATATACTCTTCAACATAAAACTTTAGTTTGAGGGTAAGGATGTTAATATAAGCAATACTATAGGCTCTGGAGCCAAGAGGAGAATTGATAGATTATTTATAGGTGATAAAATTGAGGGGGGGAAACGAATGAAAGTGCATTTATATAAATCTACTAAATTCCTCCTTTATTTGTTCACAGCTCTTATCTATTTAATTATACCCATTTGTTGGAAAATAATATAAGTAATTACATTGAAATTATTATATTGAATAACCCTTGTTATGGTTGTGCTAACATAAAATCTAAAGTCACTACTACTACTAATAGCTAATATTTATCTAGCCAGCACATACTACTTGCTAAGTGCTGTGATGTATTTCTGGATTTTTTTATTTCATTCGTACAAATCTTTGAGATAGTTTCTATGTTCTCTGTCATGTTATAGATGAGGAAACTGAGTCTTAGAAAAAATAAATAACCTTTACAGGGACACAAAGCTGGTAACAAAGAAGCCAGAAATCAAGCACAGACATACCACAAAGCCTATGCTTGTAACAACCTCCCCTTAAAATTACTGAATACTACTAAGGCCTGAGTTGCAAGAGCAAAAGGTGAAGAGCTCTTACCTGATTACCTAGAATGGATGAAGTCCAGATTTCCGTTGTCCTGCTATGGTGGGTTACCTTGTTACAGACTGATGCTTCCACTGGAGACAACTACAACAGACATATTGAAAAATCATCCTATATAATAAAAGCCTAATATACTAAGTGTCCAGTTGTCCAGTCAGCCATTCAACCAAACAAAGCATAATATGCTAATGATATGCTAAGGCCTCTCAACCACTCACTATGATGTGCACTGACCACCAGAGGGCAGAAGCTCCAACTGGTAGGTTAGCTTGCTGCTGGGGTCTAGCCCAGGGGTGGGCAAACTTTTTGACTCGAGGGCCACAATGGGTTCTTAAACTGGACCGGAGGGCCGGAACAAAAGCATGGATGGAGTGTTTGTGTGAACTAATATAAATTCAAAGTAAACATCATTACATAAAAGGGTACGGTCTTTTTTTTTTTTAGTTTTATTTATTTCAAATGGGCCGGATCCGGCCCGCGGGCAGTAGTTTGCCCACGGCTGGGCTGGACACACCCAGGAGCCCTCCCGTGGTCCCTCCCCAAACTGTCCAACTTTCCGTGTCCCTCCCTGGCCCTGATCATGCACCAGTGGGATCCCTCAGCCTGGCCTGTGCCCTCTCGCAATCCAGGCTGAGGGAGCCCCAAACCCCCGAGTGCATGAATTTTGTGCACAGGGCCTCTAGTCTGAAATAAGAAAACAATCCCATTTGCAATTGCATCAAATGAAGTAAGAAATCTAGGAATAAAGTTAATGAAGGAGGTAAAAGACCTGTACTTGAAAAGTTATAAAGCATAGAAGAAAGAAATTGAAGAAGATACAAATAAATGGAAACATATACCAAGCTCATGGAAGTGTCATATTAACATCATTAAAATGTTCATTCAACACAAAGCAACCTACAGATTCAATGCAATCCTTATCAAAATACAAATAGCATTTTTCACAGAACTAGAACAAATAATCAAAAAATGTATACGTAACCACAAAAGACCCAGAATAGCCACAGCAATCTTGAAAAAGAACAAAGTTGGAGGTATCATGATACCCTATATCAAACTATACTAGAAGGCTATAGTAATCAAAACAGCATGGTACTGGCATAAAAGCAGACACATAATGAGTGGAACAAAATAGAGAGCCTAGAAATAAACTCATGATGATATGGAATAAAGACAACCTCTTCAATAAATGGTGTTGGGAAAACTGGACAGATACATGCAAAAGAATAAAACTGGGTCACTTTCTTAGACCATATATAAGAAATAAACACAAAACACATTAAAGATTTAAATGTAAGAATCCAAAACATGAAACTCCTAGAAGAAAAGATAGGCAGTAAAGTCTTTGACTTGCTCTTAGTAATATTTTTTTCTGATATATCTCCATGGGCAAGGGAAACAAAAGAAAAAAAAACAAATAAGACTACATCAAACTAAAAAGGGTTTGCACAGTGAAGAAAACAAAACTAAAAGACAATCTACTGATTAGGAGAAGATATTTATCAATGATATATCTGATAAGGGGTTAATATCCAAAATATATAAGAATCTCATACAACTTAGCCAAAAAACAATCTGATTTTAAAAAATGGGCAGAGGACCTGACTAGACATTTTTCCAAAGAGGACATATATATGACCAACAGACATGAAAAGATGCTCAGCATCACTAATCATCAGAAAATGCAAATTAAGTTCTTTTTTAAAGTATTTTTATTTTAATAATGTTTATAAGGTTTAAAACTACAATGAACATGATCTTCATCAATAGGAGAGTTGCCAAATAAAATATGTCCATACAGTGAAATAACATGCAGTAAGAAAGCACAACTATAACACTTTCATGGAAGAAGCTACAAGACAGACATATTGAGCAACTTGCACAATACATATGCACATATAGAATGTGCTTCAAAAGTACTCCCAAAACAATACCACATATGATTTGTTCTTTTACCATGCATGTTTTTAAAACAACTTATTACAGCACAATTGGTAATTAGCAAACTACTTCTTGAGCATAACACAAATTTCATGATTGCTTAAGTTCAATTTCATTCATGAGAAACTATGTAAAACCAAAATGAGATATCACCTACACCTGTCAGAATGTCTATCATCAGTAAATCCACAAACAAAATGTTGGTGAAGATGTGGAGAAAAGGCAACACTCATGCATTGTTGGTAGAAATGCAGATTGGTGCAGCCTCTATGGAAAAACAGTATGGAATTTTCTCAGAAAATGAAAAATGAAACTGCCTTATGGCTCAGAGATTCCCCTTCTGAGTATATATCCAAAGAAACCCAAAGTACTAATCCAAAAGTATATATGTATCCCTGTGTTCATTGCAGCATTCTTTACAATAGCCAAGATATGGAAGCAACCTAAATGGCCATCAATATATGAATGGATAACGAAGATGTGATATTAAAAGTATAATGTGCTAATTAGAGTAGACAGCCAAATGACTTTCTGGATGAAGCCGGGGCTGCCAGGGCCAATCCCCTTGCAAGGGACCCCACCTGTGCATGATCAGGGCTGGGGAGCAACTGTGGGAGGGTTCCAGGGAGAGTCTCTCCCGTCTCTCGCCCAGTCCTGATTCCTGATTGGCCAGACCCCAGCAGCAAGCTAACCTACCAGTCGGAGCATCTGCTCCCTGGTGGTCACTATATATATATATATATATATATATATATATATATATATATATATATATATATATATAAATTTTACTTAGCCATAAAAAAATCAGAATCTTATGGACCTAGAGGGTATTATGATAAGTAAAATAAATCAGACGGAGAAAGACAAATGCCATATGATTTCACTTATATGTGGAATTAAAAAAAAAACAGAAACAAATTCATAGATACAGAGAACAAATTGATGATTGCCAGATAAGAGGCAGTTGGGGGATGGGTGAAAAGGTTGAAAGGGGGATTGAGAAGTACAAACTGGAAGTTACAAAATGGTCATAGGGATGGAAAATACAGCATAGGGAATACAATTAATAATATTGTAATAGTTATGTGTGGTGTCAAATGGGTGCTTAGACTGATTTGGTGATCACTTCATAAGTTATATAAATATCTAGTCACTGTGGTACACATGAAACTAATTTAATATTATATGTCAACTGTAATTGAAAACTAATTACAAATAAACTAAAAAATTACCTGAAGGAATCTGAGAGATGCCAAGGCAACTGGAACTTGAGAGACCAAGATGTCAGAAAAAGGAAACACAGAGAGGTGAGCCAAAACTCTATGAGAGGCTCTTTCCTTCAGGGTATTTGCCTATTATATAGCTTTAGGGTGAGAGATTAACATGGCAGATGGCTGTGGTTTAGAGGCACAGAAGTTAATAGAGTTTTTGGCAAACTTAGTGGACTAGAAGAAAAAAATGGACTTTGGGGCTGCCATGGAAATCAGAACATCCCAGACACCCCACCACCAACACCACCAAAAAAAAAATCAACCATATTCTGCTCTTTTCCATCTTAAAGATTTGCTAAATTGCTCATTTATGAAGGGCAGCAGGCAAGGTAAGAAGCTAAGTACAGTCATATGATACATAATGACATTTCAGTCAATGCCATATTACATATACCACAGTGTTCCCATAATATTATAATGGAGCTGAAAAATTCTTATTGCCTCATGACTTCATAGCCATTGTATTGTAATTTTGTAGCACAAAGGTTGCAAAAATCAACAAGGCTGTGGTTGAGTTGGCAAACAACTTTAACCTGGATGGGTGAAGATGACATTGAAGAGATTCAATGTCAGTTCCTGATGGGTTGCCTAATGAAGAGTTGTTGCAACTGGAACATGAATGCATAGCTGAACAAGAGGCAAGAGAAAAGGCAACTGTAGGAAAAAGAAAAAGAAGAACCCCCCAAAAAGTTCAGAGTAGTGGAAATTAGCAGAAGATTTTGCAGACCTCAACAAGCTCCTTAAAAAGTATGAAAACATGGCCGAAACCGGTTTGGCTCAGTGGATAGAGCGTCGGCCTGCGGACTGAAGGGTCCCGGGTTCGATTCCGGTTAAGGGCATGTACCTGGGTTGCGGGCACATCCCCAGTAGGAGATGTGCAGGAGGCAGCTGATCGATGTTTCTCTCTCATCGATGTTTCTAACTCTCTATCTCTCTCCCTTCCTCTCTGTAAAAAATCAATAAAATATATTTAAAAAAAAAAAAAGTATGAAAACATGGATCCCACCACAGATTTCCATGAATAGAGAAGAATGTTCATGGTACATTATCTGCTTACAAGCAAATCCATGATGAAGTAAAGAAACAAAGCAAGGAAACCTCCATAGGCATGCTTCTGAAAAGAGTGACACCTCTCACGAAGAGCCTCAAGCAGGTCCTTCAGGAGGTGTTCCAGAAGAAGGCATGGTTATCATAGGACATGACACCTCCATGTGTGTTATTGCTCCCTGAAGACCTTCCAGTGGGACAATATGTGGAGGTGGAGGACAGTGATATTGATTATCCTGATCCTGTGTGGGCCTAGGCTAGTGTGTGTCTTTGTGTCTTAGGTTTTGTTTTTTTTGGGGGGGGTTTAAGTGACATTATAAGATTATTTTTTAATTTTTATTTTTCAATTACAGTTTACATTCAATATTATTTTGCATTAGTTTCAGGTGTACTGCATAGTAGTTAGACAATCATATTCTTTACAAAATGTTCCCACAATATTTCTAACACCCACCTGGTACCATACATAGTTATTACAATAAAATTGACTGTATTCCTTATGCTGTACTTTACATTCTTATGTTATTTTGTGTCAATAAAAGTTTGCTTTCAACGGGGGAAAAAGGAAACATATGCAATACTTTCAACAATGATTTGTTTTAAAGTTTGCTTCACAAGAACATACAACGGGGTAAAGACAGTCTATTCAATAAATGGTATTGGGAAAATTTAACAGATACATGCAAAAAAATGAAACTAGACTACCTTCCTACACCATATACAAAAATAAACTCAAACTAAATTAAATACTTAAATGTAAGACTCAAAGCCATGAAACTCCTAGAAGAAAACATAGGCAGCAAAATCCTGGAAATTTCTCTTAACAATACTTGTTCTGATATATCTCCTCAGGTAAGGAGACAAAAAAATAAAAAATAAACAAATGGAACTCCATCAAACTAAAGAGTGCTTGCACAGCAAAGGAAACAATTAAAAAAATGAAAAGTCAACCTATTCAATGGGAGAAGATATTAGCCAATGATACATCTAACAAGGGGTTAATATACAAAGTTTATAAAGAACTCAACACCAACAATCAAACAATCTGATTTAAAAATAGGCAGAGGACCTGAATAGACGCTTCTCCAAAAAGGACATACAGAAGGCCAATAGACATATGAAAAAAAATGCTCAACATCACTAATCAACAGAGAAATAAAAATGCACTGAGATATCACCTCACACCTGTCCAAATGGCTATTATCAATAAGTCAACAAACAACAAGTGTTGGCGAGGATGTAGAAGAAAAGGAACCCTTGCACATTGTTGGTGAGAATGCAGATTGGTACAGCTGCTAGGGAAAACAGTATGGAGGGTCCTCAAAAAATTAAAAATGTAACTGCCTTATGACCCAGCCATTCCACTTCTGGGTATATATCTGAAGTAACCCAAAACACTAATTCAAAAAAATATATGCACTTCTATGTTCAGTGCAGTATTATTTACAATAGCCACTATATGGAAGTAACTCAAGTGCCCATTAATAGACAAGTGGATAAAAATGTGTTTACATATATACATATTACTCAGCCATAAAAAAGAATGAAATCTTACCATTTGCAACAGCATGGATTGACCTAGAGGGTATTATGTTAAGTGAAATAAGTCTATCAGAGAAAGACAAATACTATATGATTTCACTTATATGTGGAATCTAAACAACAATATAAACAGTCAAACAAAACAGAAACAGACTCATAGATATAGAAAATAAACTGATGGATACCAAAGGGAAGTGAGGTTGGAGACTGGGTGAAAAAGATGAAGAGATTGAGAAGTACAGATTGGTAGTTACAAAATAGTCATGGAGATGTAAAGTATAACATAGAGAATATAGTCAATAATATTGTAATAACTATGTATAGTGGCAGGTGGGTACTGGAAATGTCAGGGGAAAACACTTCGTAGAGTATATGATTGTCTAACCACTATCTATACACATGAAACTATTACAAATAATATTCAATGTAAACTGTACTTGAAAAATAAAATTTACCAAAAAAAGATTTTAAAATGAAAAATAAAATAAAAGGGGAAAATATGTTTGCTTCCAATCATGATGAGATCTTCTGAATACTTAGGAACTAAACCTTTAGTTGGGCTATTTGCCATATATCAAGTGGTTGTTTTGAGCTAACGGTGCCTTAGCTACCACTATTAATTGGGAATATTAAAGAATATATATAATATAAAGATGTAGAGAGTTTATACTATGAACTCTCCATGGGACTAGCACATAGCCCAGCAGCAAAGTAAATACATTTCCAAGGCATTCAAAGTCAATAATTCAGTTCATGTTTTCCCTCTGTTCAGCCTAGTCTGCAAACTTTGCCCTCTGGCTTCTACTTAATCATCAACTAAACACCTCAGAGGAGGTTTTACACTTAATTACTACTTGCATTTTGATTAGAGTACTGTAGTTAAGAAGTGGAAAAGCAGAGAGGAGTTCTAAGTAATAACTGACCAGACCATCCCAAACCATCTGTGACAGCTCTTCTAGTCTGTTTCAAATAGTTACCTGACACTTACCAGTGTGCTTCTATAGTTCCTCTCCCTCCTCTTGTCTCCACTGGGACAGGGCAAAAGGGGAGACATGCTAAAACCCTTGTTATCTTAAAATTGAACTCCCATGAATTTTTCTAATAGCCCCACTTACTTCTCAAGAGGCCCATCCTCATTTTGAGGACTCTTTCCTCCCAGAGTACCCTGGGAAACCCCTGGTCTCAGGGAAATAGAGCCAGCCTATTGGTCACCAGCTCAACATTCCAGCTTTAGTTGTTTATATTTCGGTCTAAGACCAAACACATTGCCACAACTTCAGGGCCCAGACCAGCCCCGGAGGACTATGCAGAAAGAACAAGGGCAGGTAGTCAGGGATAAAATGCGAGAATGTGTTGACATTTGTTTCAAAAAGTATGAAGTATCTTACAAAGTAATTTATTTCTATAATAGATACACAGATTCTTCCAGATAACTCTCAAGATATGCTAGCTAGCACATATTCATGTTAGATACATTATAAATGAAACTAGGGAAGAACTTAGGTAAACATGTGTGTACTTAAGGTTTTTGTAATCTACTTTCATTACAAAATCACAGAAAATCAAAGACCAGCTCATTACTACAGAAACATGCTCTGTGGATGAGCAACAGTGGCATCACTGTGGACCTTGTTATAAATGCAAGATTACAGGCTCCACCCCAAACGTACTACATGAAAGTTCCAGAAGTACTGTCTAACCTAATGGATATCCTTAGAGACCATCTGTCCTAGTGCTTCTCAGACTTTAATATGTGTATGAACTACCTCAGCACTTGTAAAAATTCAGTTACTGGCTCCCCAGTAGGTCTGGGGTAGGGACTGGCATCTCCCATAGTAGCACTATTCAATATTCAAGGTCTGTTATGTTAGCTAGCACCATAGAGTTAAAAAAAATAAATAAATAAAGCACCTTCAAGTTAGTACCACTCTGAGAAGTCCCTTTTCTTTAGCCCTGGAATAAGCTTGTTATTGGGATGTGCTTAAGAAAAAACACCCAAGGAACCTCCCAGTGATCATTCTTTATAACTAAATTTGGACTCACAAATAAGCAGATAGTTGTAATTTTGGACACCTCTAAAATGCCCCAAGTAGTGTGAAATTTTCTGTCCATTCAATGTATGTATTCATAGTTTTACCAATAGGAATAACAGATCCTAGAGGCAGGAAAATTTGGGTGCTTAGGTAGACCACAGTGTAATTAGCTGACGGACCACTGGCTGTAGCTCAAACCCTTAACATTGTTACAATTTTTACCATATTCTAACTGTACTCTTTCATTTCCTTTATCATAAACAATCTTGGAAAAGTTCCAAAAATATTTAAGAAAAAACACACAATAGTCTATGTGGATAAAATGCTGACAGTAGAAGCAATTGAAGATCTGACCATCCAAAATTTAGAATTAAATTTTCTCCTGACCCAAGCTGGCAACACTATTACAGTGGGAAGGTCAGAGGTCAATAGCAAATGAGCCCTGGCTATAATACAAAGATTCCTGTAGGCAGCAAGAAAAGCTTAATAACTTGGTCCCTGTTATTTTTGGTGCTAGATTGCCCTACATATCAATTGCCCTAAATGTCTCCATACAATTGCCCTAAATGTGTCTTCAGCAAGTAACATCCATTCATGTGATTGATAGATTGTTTGCCATCTATGAGGGCAACACAAATACACATCTAAGCAGCCAGCATATCTAGACAGCTAAAGATTTGTTGGTGCGCAGGACAATGCTCCAACCATCTGAGCCACCCCGTTGGGGCTAATTTAGTCTTTATTGTGCTACTATTGTGATACAGGGGGTGGGGGGTTAGGGTAGGGGGATATAGGTTTACAGTTGTTCATCTGAAAAATAACAAAAAAATTAATAACAATACAAGAATAAACTGTGTTTTGCATACTCACAACTGTACCCCACTTTTGCCTTACCCTGTATTCTAAACTTATATACCATAGTCCACAGTGGAATGAGGCAAACCAATCCCTTCAAAGTTAGCTATCACAGAGATCCAAGAGAAAAGGTCGCCCTCTTGAATGTTAGCTCATGACACTTACTAAAAATTAAAGTTTTCTGTGGGCTTTTTAAAATTGTGACTTATATTGCACCCAGCCAGCTCAGTCAGTAGAGAATGAGACTCTTGAAATTGTGATTTATGCAAATGGATCAGAAGTTTATTTGAGGGGGTGATAAAAGTGCTCTAAATTTTGTTGTGATGCTGTTTGCACAACTCTTGAATATACTAAAATCCATCGAATGATATACGTTTAATGGATGAATTATATATATGTGAATTATTTATCAATAAAGCTATTACTTATTTTAAATTTGTTATTCAAACATCTTCAATTATCTATCTATATATACAGAATCACAGTTTCAAATTTCTTAAGAAGAGGGTCTTTTTTAAACCATATTTGAAAGTAAATGAGAATAAAAATATGTGTTATCACTTCTTTTATAGATAATTAAGATATGTAAAAATTAACTTAGAGAAAATTCATTAGAATGTAAAGTCTATAAAGGAATACATCCCTTAAGATTTCTATCCCCAGAAGTAACAAGGTATGAAGCAGCTCAACTGAAATTAATCCACAGATCAGAGCTTTTAGTCAGAATTTTCAAAGTTATGTCATAGATCATAGAATATTGGAGCTTGAAGAGTTCTTAAAGAGGTCTAATCCAATCCTCTAATTTTCCAATGAGAAAAATTAGGGGTGAAAATAGAGAAGTAACTTATTAAAGGAAATAAATAAATTCATCGTTGAATAATACTAGAACACATGTTTCCGAACTTTTGATCTGGGATTCATGCTAGGGAAGTGGATCTCAGCAACATGAATCTAGAAAGCTTCCATTACACTATGGTATAAAACCAAAGCAACGATCTGTTCCTTGCCCACATCTGCAATCTTATCTCACATCACTCTTTTGCTCACCATTCTCCAGCCCCTCTAGCCTTCATTCTGCATAACATACAACTTTTTTTTTTTTTTACTTGTTCTCTCTGACCAGAAAGCTTTCTCCAGATGAATCATTGCATAACTGGCTCCTACTTAACCCACACATCTGTTTAAGTGACCATTCTTTAAAGAGGACTTTCTTAAATATCATATTGAAACTAGCCATCTCCCACCACCACAAGCTGATATTTCTCCATCACAGCACTCGTTATTTCCTTTAATGGTTGTTATCATCACCATCCTGCCTGTGCTTTTAAAAAATTAACTTAGCTTTCCCCACTAGACTATAGCTTTATCAGAGCAGTGTTCCTGGCACATAGTAGCTGCTTCATATATACATGTCAAAGGAGCAAATACATCTCTGTGGTACTTGTTGAGTAGGCTCCCTATTGCCTAGTGACTAATGCCCTATTTTCATTTCCCAGGAACCAAGAAACACTTAGCCAGAATGTGTCATGGGCACTACAGTTTGACCAGGTGGCCCTGCTTGAGGCATCCAGGAAAAGACTCAGAGGGGTAAACTAGATGAAAGTCCTTAAAGAATCAAACTTGATACATAAGTTGATGTTGACAACTCCATAGGGCAGGAAGAGCATCGAAAATGAGAAACAAAGTCAAGAATCAATAATAGTACAGAAAGATGTGAGATAGTTCCTATGTAAAGACTGAAAACAGAGCTTAACTTTATTGTTTTGGGGATATGTGATGTGTGAATGGGTAGAACTGAATTAAAGCTTAATGGTCAGGACTGAAATAAATAATAATTTAAAAAAATAAGCCAGTCAGAGAAAGATAAATATCACATGATCTCACTCATTTGTGGAATATAATGAACAACATAAACTGATGAACAAAAATAGATCCAGAGACAGAGAAGCATAGGATAGACTGTACAACCTCAGAGGGAAGGCGGGAGGTGGCAAGGTAAGAGATCAACCAAAGGACTTGTGTGCATGCATATAAGCATAACCAATGTACACAGACACTAGGGGGTGAGGGCATGTGCTGGGAGCGTGGGAATGGCTGGGGAGAGGTCAATGGGAGTGGAAAGGAGACATATGTAATACTTGAAACAATAAAGAATTTTTTAAAAGTCATTTCCCTTCCAACTCCCACAGTAGATTGATTGGCAGTATGAAATTCTGCTAAAGTTAAGGACACCAGTTAGGGTCACTCCTTACCTTTGGCAGCAGTTTTTTTTATAAAAGTTCCATAGGAGAGATGCCATATTTCATTCATCACTGCCTCTGGCACTGTGCTTTGCACATAGTAGATGCTGAATAAATATTTTCTAATTGAATAAACAATCCAATGAATGGACTGCTGTTCAGCAGGAACAACCAAGGCAGTACTCTAAAATGTGCATGGGGAAGATGCAAGGTATAAGTTGACTCAATCTTTGGAAAGATTTTTCCTTCTTTAAAGGTCAAGTTATGTTCTAGTATATTTGGACACTGTATGCTAGCTGTGACTCACTCCTTGGCCTGCACCATCTTTGGGTGTCTGCCCTCCTTTTCCATCTGAGCCTCTTTCAATCTTTCTATCCAGTTTTCTAAGAGGGTGTGGGACTTCCTCACTCAAAAGTATTTTGCTTCCTGGAGAAGGCAAATAGAACTATATATAAATGATCCATAGACTTAACTAAACTATGAAAGTAAACACTAGTTGTCCTTAAGAACAGTAAATACCAAATTCGAAATAACACATAGCCTTTTAAAGGCCTGTCTGTGTTATAATGATTAATATTTTCATTTCTCTCTCTCTCTCTCTCTCTCTCTCTCTCTCTCTCTCTCTCTCTCTCTCTCTCCCTCTCATGTATGTGTGTGTCTCTGTGTGTGTGTGTGTGTGTGTGTGTGTGTGTGTGTTTCCCTCCTCCCTTCCACCTTCCCTCCTCCCTTCCACCTTCCCTCCCTCCCTCTCAATTCTGAAGCTGTAAAAGAGACATACCTAACAAAAAACTCACCATCCTTTGGAAGGTGTGATAGAATTATATTGTTTTTACTTACTCCCAGCACTGAAAGAAGAATTAAGCTACTTTATTTTAATCTGTTTTCTTAAGATCAATCAGGTGTGGTTCTTTTCCTGTATACAAATACAATTTTGGGGGAAAAAACAAATACGATTTTGGAATGAATTCAAAAGAACTGACAATGCACACTGGTTATAGATACAGCTCAAACATCCCTTTAGGCCCTGAGGGCTATTAAAAGGAGCAGTCCCCTGGTAGGAATGGTGTGGAGAGGCATGCTAGCAGTAAGAAAGTAGAAAGGAAGATAATATATATTTATTGAACAGCTACTATGAGATTCGCATGTGTTATCACACTTAGTCTTCACAAATATTCAATGCCTTAGTTACCACTGCTGTTTCCATTTTACAGATGAGAAACTAATGTTTAAAGAGCTAATGTGGGACCTCAATTTTCAAGCAAGATGGAATAATAAGAATGGGATGGATTTACCTTCCCACTTAAAACAATCACAAAAACAAAAAGAGGCTAAATACATGAACGAAGTGTTTTTAAAACACTAAATATTAGTCAATGAAGGGCAGTGATAACTGGGAGATGGGAATCAAATATACTAAGCCCTGCAATTGTCCCAACTTACTATCTTAAGGTATTTTCTGGGCTATGACATAGAGAGGGGAATGGAGGCAAAGGCAGTAGACCGCTTGGGTTAAAGAGATACAGCTGTAAGTCTGGGGACTAATACAGCTAGAGACTATGGAAGAAGAGAGAGCTGCACAGAGAACTGGAAACCTGCACTGGACCTCTTTTACGTATTCAGCAGAGTAGTTATTAGTACATGTGTGAGGAAACTAACCAAGGCTGGGAAAGAGCCATCTGAAAAAAAATTTAAAAACTTTTCGCTGCTCACACGGGGCTGGAAATAGTACCTGTCCCTACCATCCAGACTGGAAAAACTCGTAATTCATGAGCACTGGGCAGAGTACACAGAAGGGTCATTCCTCAGTAGTGGGAAACAAGTAGCCCTAGATTAAACACTGCTCCAGAATCAGCTAACAAATAATAAAAGCAAGACCCAAAAGGATAAAAATATTTCCAAGTAAATTAACTGCTTTGTAGAATAAAGCTCAGGAATACTTATAGAAATACAATTATATCCAGCAGCCATCAAGGTGAAATCACAATATCTGGCATCAAATCAAAGATTTACAGTTTTGCAAAGAAGCAGGAAACAAGATCCATAATGAGGACATAAATCAATTGAAACTGACCCAGAAGTGACATATATGCTAGAATTAGCAGAGGACATTAAAACATTTTTAAAACTGAATTTTACATGCTCAAAAAGTTAATTAGAAAAATGGGTAATAGTTTAAAAGACCCACATCAAACTTCTAGAGATAAAAACTCCAAAGTGTGAAATGAGAAGTACACTGATGTAATTAGCAAGATTGTACATTACAGGAAGAAAGTTTCTTGCAATTAAAGGCACAGCAGTAGAAATTATCTAAAAGGAAACAGGGAGAGTAAAAAGAAAACAAGAAAAAAATGTTAAACTGGAACTATGAGATAGATTAATTGGCTTAATATCCATGTTTGAAGTCATACAAAGAGGGGAGAGAGAGATGAGTGGCAGGGGGGAAAAGTATTTGAAAAAAATATTTGCTGAAAAAAATCCAAAATTGGTGGAAACTAAAAATTCACAAATGGAAGAAATTCAATGAATGTCAAGCACAAGAAATATGAAGAACAATACACAGAGGCCCAGTATGGTCATATTGCCTAAGACCAGTGATGAACAGAAAATCTCAAAAGCGGTCAGAGAAAAAAGACTTATTATATACAAAGTAACAAAAGAGGAGGAGGAGGAGGAGGAAGTGGAGGAGGAGGAAGTGGAGGAGGAGGGGGGAGGAAGAGGAAGAAGAAATTGTACAGCAATAGCGTTAGAGTTTTAAAAGAAAAAAAATCTATCTACCTAGAATTCTACACCTGGCAAGAATATTTTTGAAAAAGGAAGGCAAATAAAGATATTTTCAGACATACAAAAACTGAAATGATTTATCACCAAAAACCCTGCACTACAAAAACAGTTAGAGGATCTCCTTTAGGCAGAAGGAAAACCATACCACATGGAAATCTGAATCTACACAAAAGAATGAAGAGCACAGAAAATGGTAAATACAGGCAGAGAGAGAGAGAGAGAGAGAGAGAGAGAGAGAGAGAGAGAGAGATCTGCTAAAGATAGCTGACAGTTTAAACAAAAATAATAATGATGTATTGTGGAGTTCAAAATATACATAAAAGTAAAATGCATAGCAACATGAACATAAATGCCAAGAGAGGAGAAATGGAGGTATACTCTTGTAAGATTTTTGTTAATATAGTAAAACTATAATATCTCTTGAAGGAAGACTGTGATAAGTCAAGGATGTAAACCATAAATACCAAAAATAACATAAGTTAATGAGCCAAAGAGATAAAAATGAGTATTAAAAAAGTACTCCATTGATCAAAAGAGAAAGGCAGACCAAACGACTTATATGCAAGCATATAGGCCTAACCAATGGACACAGACAACAAGGGGGTGAGGGCACGAGTGGGGGGGATGGGGGGTAATGTGTGGATAAGGACACTTGTACTAATCAATAAAAAAATTTAAAAAAAGAAAGTGAAAAAAATTAAAAAAAGAGAAAGGCAGAAAAGGAGGGAAAAGGAAACAAAGAACAGATGGAGCAAATACAAAACAAATAAAATGATAGACTCAAATCTGACAATATCAATAATCATATTAAATTTAAATAATCTAACACTCCAATTTAAAGGTAGAGATTGTCAGATTAGATTAAAAAGCAAGATCCCATTATAGGCAGCTTACAAAAAACACACCTTAAGTATAAAAAATATAAAAATACTAGTGGCCCAGTGCACGAAAATCATGCATAGGGGTGGGGATCCCCTCAGCCCAGCCTGCACCCTCTCCAATCCGGGAACCCTTGGGGGATGTCTGACTGCTGAGATCACGCCTAAACCCGCAGTCGGACATCCCTCTCACAATCCTGGCTGGCTGGCTGCTAATTGCTCACCTGCCTGCCTGCCTGGTCACCCCTAACTGCCCTCCCCCCCGACCTGCCTAATTGCCCTAACTGCCCTCTGCTGCCAGCCAGGTCACCCCCCAACTGCCCCCTTCTGCCGGCCTGGTCCCCCCTAACTGCCTCCCTCTGCCAGCCTGCTCACCTCTTACTGCCCCCCCCGCCAGCCTGGTCACCCACAACTGCTCCCCCCTGCCAGCCTGGACACCCCCATGCAGCCTGCTGTTCAGTCGTTTGGTTGTCCCCCTGCCGGCCTGGTCATAGGCAGCCATCTTGTGAGGGTGTAAGGGTTAATTTTCATATTACCTCTTTATTATATAGGGTGTTAAAATGATTGAAAAAGATAGTCCATGTTAACACTGCTCAGAAAACTCACCTGGAGTGCTTATATTAATATTAGACAAACTAGATTACAGAACAGAGAGCTTCATTTATTTATTCAAGGTCACATGCCTTAGTATTGTACCTGGGATTCAAGCCTTCGTCTGCTTTATTTCAGACACTACTTTTAGCATCACATTATAACAGGGAACCTTTTGTTAACTGTTTCTTGGAGAACTATCATTGAAACCGTCAGGAAAAGAATCTCTCTCTCTCTCTCTCTCTCTCTCTCTCTCCCTCCCTCCCTCTCTCTCCCCTCTTCACACATCCAAAGAACACTCATGAGTCAGAAGATAAATAATCCTTACTCTGTTTCTGATTACCTGTATAAGCATGAGTGCATTATTTAACCTCTTTGGGCCACAGTTCAGGAAGAATCTTTCTAAAATTAGGATCTTGGACCCTTTCCCAAGGACATATGTGCAGCCATTGCCACAGCCAGAATTTGATCCAATCTAACACCTACCTTTCCAATAGCACAGGGTTTGGCACCAGATACCCACAAGACACAATGCAGGAGGCTGTACTAGATAAGAGGTTCTTAGAAATCCAGAATACTGGGAGATGGGTGGGAGCTGGTGGAGCACTGGAAGGAGTCAGGGGTCTAGAGATGAAATTGGAAAACACAAAGTTTTTGGTCTTGGAAAGGGTCTTGCTAAGGTTGCACTGAGGCGATGCTAAATTCTGCTGTGCAGCAGCCTTCTCCAGCAGGGACGATGACGCATTTGAAGTTCATTTCCTGACTCAGAGCCAGTCTCAGACTTGGATCAATGATCTCCCAACCCCCTCCAGTCCCAACAGGCATTTAAGAATTAGGCTACGGATGTTGCAATACACATGGAGAAAATTCAGCTACACATTGAATAACAGTCTTGAAATATGTCACTGCAGCTGACAGGCCATTTGAGTATTTTCTGGATATGTATACAACAGAATATCAGGCGTATTCATTCAACTGAAACCATGTTTGCCTTAAGCGCAGACACAGAGGTAGTATTTTCAAGGCTTTTCCACAGAAAAGGCTGTTCAAACATAATATTTTGAAAAGTCATTAGTTCTGCCTAGTGGATTCAAGTTTCTGTTCCAGGGATCATTTTTATTATCTGTTGAACAGTACATGCTTTTGTTTCTTAGTTCTGCAAATAATCCACAATAGCTGTCTCTAAAGCAAGTCTTCCCTCTATCTATGACTGCCTCTAGCTTTCTGGCACTGCTTTTCAAAGGTATCTATTGTTACCTATTCTTGCTCCTGAGCCTTTCATCTTCCAACTCTCAAGAAAGAAATAAAAGGAAGCCTAATCTATTGTTTTTACCAGTTTTTTTCCTGGTGTAATTGGGTGATGCATAGGGAGGAGAAGAAATAGAATATTTATTCATTGAGCCACAACTGCAAATCACATTAACCTGGAATAACAGCACTACAAGGGACCGTAGAGTTTACCTAATTCAACTATTTTCATTTTGTAGGAAAGGCCTGGAGAGGACTTGTCCAGAGTCATATAGAGAGTTGTCCAGAGTCGTATAGAGAGTTGTCCAGAGTCATATAGAGAGCTATGACTGGAATTCAAGTTTCCTAACACATTTAATGTATATATTGATTTTGTCCAGTTCATCTTCACAAATTATCCTCCATTTTCACTACCTTTTAGTAATTTTTTCAGTGCTGTCCTTTTATACAGGCTGAGACAGGTTAAGACAGACAACTGTGCATACATGGACATCACAACACAAAAACCACAATTAAAGCACCTATACTTTTTCCCAAGGTTTATTATGACTGAAGAACTAGCAAGGAGATCCTGAAGTGTGAATGTCAGTTGTTCAATACAGATCTTATTTGGGAATAAAGAGAATCTACTTCAAGATGTATGTACCTTCATGAAAGACATATGTACCTCCATTAAAGACAGCACCACATCCCTGATTGGTTTGGTTCAGTGGATAGAGCGTTGGCCTGCAGACCGAAGGGTCCCAGGTTCAATTCTGGTCAAGGGCATGTACCTTGGTTGTGGGCACATCCCCAGTAAGGGGTGTGCAGGAGGCAGCTGATCGATGTTTCTCTCTCATCGATGTTTCTAACTCTCTATCCCTTCCCTTCCTCTCTGTAAAAAATCAATAAATATATTTTTTTAAAAAAGACAGCACCACCATTACAAAAATAAAATCAGTGTTTTGGTTTGGCCATACTTCACTTTTCACAATTCACAATTGATGTGCCCATTTCCCAAGAGTAGGTAAAACTGATTGGAAAAGGTAATGCAGAGAAAGGTTTATTTTGTGATTTTATGCTTACATACTTATATATAGATGTGTGCATACATATATTAGTGGGTATGTATTTCTATCTCATGTTGAGTGAGAAATAAAAAACTAAGTGAGGTCTACAGAACACTGCAACTTACATAAATTAAAAATACATTCACATAAAACAAGAATAGGCATTTTACAAAAACATAAATAGAGGGATACATATCAAATACATTAGAATGGCAGCCTATGGTGGTGGGGAGGGAACAGAAGTGGGGAATGGAGGTGAAAATGGAACAACTGAATGACTGAATGAATACATACATACATGCATACATACAAAGGGCATATAAATACAGGGATTTGCAGGGACTATTGGTGATGGTGTGCTGTAACTGAGGCATGTGATGAAGTCAACCCTCAGCTTTGAAGTCAAACAAAACAAAACAAATCAAAACAAAAAAACAACCCTTTTCTGCCTTTCATTCTTGGAAAGAGACCTGGTAAAGAACATTTTATTGTTTCTTTTGTATAAAACAGGTGATAAGTTTGAAAGACAAAATTAAAATGACTTACACAGTAGGTGTATTTGTATAATTCTGGACTTAATTGCCTAGATTATATGTGAGTCAATTACATTCCAATTTAGCATGAGTCCAGTGTCTATCACCAATATACAAGTGACAAGGATATTTTTGTTAAAATTTAGAAAGTTAAATCTTTAACCAGCTACATGTGAGTATCTAATTTGATTGGGAAATGAGGTTAGATGCTTTCCTTGGTTTTGTCAATTTATTCTTTAACTAATTTTATTCTAATTTGGTCATTTGGGTCATTGTCTTTACTTTGTTTTTTCTTCCAGTTGAGTGCTGGGCCACACCTCTGGTCCATATTGTATCAATAATGTTTTTCATTTTGAAGTTGTTAAACAGAGAACACATTTCTATTACAACAATGTAATGGTATAAATTTTTATTCTGGGTCCTGAAACTCACCAGAGTCTTATCATACTTGGTTTATTAAAAAGTAAACAGGCCCTGCCTTGGCCGGTGTCATTCAGTGGTTGGAGTGTCATCCCATGCACCGAAGGGCCCTGGGTTTGATTCCCAGTCAGGGCACATACCCAGGTTGAGGTTTCCAATCTCCATTGGGGCACGTGCCTGAGGCAGCCGATTGATGTTTCTCTGTCTGTCTCTGTCTCTGTCTCTGTCTCTCTCTCTCACTCTCATCAATGAAGAACATAACCTCAGGTGAGGATTTTTTTTTTAATATTAAGGAGGTCCTTAATGGAGACCATCTTCTTCACTTTCCAGTTTCCCAGTTATGCAGCCTTTTTGGCTAGCATTTGAATTGTCTTTGGTAGAGAGGAGAGAGAAGAAATGGCAAAAAGTTCAAGTCCATACATTTGTATTTTTAACTAGATCTCCTATGGACTATAGGAGACAAAAGTGTATGAGAAAAGGCAGTATACAATGTAGTATAATAGTTGTTAAGCATTGGGGCTTTGGTGTCAAAAACTCTGGACCTGAACTCAAGTCTATCACTGGGTGACTTGGGAAAGTTACTAAACTCTCTGAGCCTCTGTACCGGTAAAATGGAGATAATAACAGTACCTGTTTCTTAAGATTGCTTTGAAGATTGAGATGATTATGTTTAACATAGTTCCTGACACACACTAAAGCACTCAACATATGGTAGCTCTTGCTAATGCAATAGTAGTGATATTAGCAGCAGCTATAGTAGCATAATAAAAATCTCTGCCATAAACCTACAAGTAGGGTACAAAATTCAATCTTGTAAATTATAGTTTTGGGTTATTACAAGTTTAAATGGAATGACCAGTTGATCAGGGACAGCTAACAATTCTCCATTTTCAAGAGTCCAGTTGCACTAATAAAATCCATCTGGTTCCCAGATGCAGCTTGGTATCTCTTAGTGGAGGTTATCTAAAATATTTCATTATATTTACTCATCCCTCAGTGCTCCTATGCTCACCTCAGAAAAATAACCCACTCCTACATGAGGATCAAGCACAGAGAGGTATGAGAGCCAATGACTAATTGAGTTATATCTGTGGTTATTATGGGATTTTGTTGAAGTTGTGAAATATTTATATATTTTAACTGCTTTATTTTTGTATCGTGTGCTTGTTTTATTGAATGGGAATATCTATTTGTACCTGGATACGATATCCATTTATGGCAGTGTTGTTTTTGGCTTATTGGTTTTAAGAGGGCAAGGACCTTCCTGTTACTATTGATTTATGTAGCTGATTACAGACAGGCCTTAAGTAATGATGGAAATAAATGCTCTTCAGTGCAGTCAGGATGGCTGTTAATAAATAAGATTGTTTCTTTCTCAGAGTGGGGGGCCAGAGGTTATAGCTTAAAAGATATCTGTAGCTTTATCATGCTTATAGGAAATTTGAAATACGATTTTCTTATCCTTCGGTCACCAGCACAAGATTCACCAAGTTCATTAAGATATTTTTCATTACCTTGGCTAGTTACATGGGTCAGAACAAAACAGAAGCAAATTGACCTCATGCTATAATAGGGAGACATTCAGAGACAAGAAGATGTTTAATATGCTTGCTCCACATTTTAGAGGTAAGACAACTAGAACTCAGTCATGATAAAGGTCTCCATACAAACTAAACATCCTTCCTCAAATGAGATCACTCTATAGCATAAAGGGAGTTTTTGCTTGAATAACCACCAACTACATGTCATGGCAATTAAAAAACATGGCAATATAACATCTTCACATTTAAAGGACCAAAAGCATGTGTGGGTGCATACCAATGTTACTACTTTCAAGTTGAACTCTTCCTATTACTTAGCAATAGTTAAAATACTGAGGAAAATGGGTGGCCAATTTTTATGACCTGCATTGGCATGTGTAAAACTTTGTGGCTTTAACATGTTGCCTACCACTCACTCTCAATTCTGCTGTTGCTTCCATCTCCACATTCTATGCTCAGCTTTGGAACTTGTCAGTATCTGGGTATCTGACCCCCAGGGTAGCAAAGCTGAGTCATAGGGTCTCTATTCTGCAACATAGTTCAGAAGGCCAAGGTGTGACCTCAAGGTAAGAAGAAAGATTTTTCTCGAGTGGCTTGTGGAAGCATTCCTCTTCACTTGGGGACATGCCACATACACTCCTTCTTTCCTTTATGTTTTGGGCTTATCTATATATTAGAGTTCAGGGATCGGGCCTAAACTGGCAGTCTGACATTCCTCTCAATATCTGTGACCATTGGCTCCTAAATGCTCACCTGCCTGCCAGCCTGGTCCCCCTCCAACTGCCTTCCCCTGCTGGCCTGATTGCCCACAACTGCCCTCCCCTGCCTGCCATCTTATGGCTGTGGGCGCCACCATCTTTGAAGGCGTGGCAATCTATTAGCATATTCCCTCCTTAATGGCTGTGGGCTCCGCCACCTTTGAGGGTTTGTCAGGCAATTAGCGTATTCCCTCCTTATTGGCTGTGGGTGCCGCCATCTTTGGGATGGCATGAGGGTCAATTAGCATATTCCCTGTTTATTAGATAAGACTAGAGGCCCGGTGCACAAAAATTTGTGCACTCGGGGGGAAGAGGGGGTCCCTCAGCCCGGCCTGTGCCCTCTCGCAGTCTGAGACCCCTCAGGAAATAACGACCTGCTGGCTTAGGCCTGCTCCCGGGTGGCAGAGGGCAGGCCCAATCCCTAGGTGCAGCCCCTGGTCGGGCTCAGAACAGGGCCGATTGGGGAGTTGGGGCGCTGCCCCCTGTCATGCATAGAGCGGGGCAGATTGGGAGGTTGCGATGCCACCCTCAGTCATGCTCAGGGTGGGGCCGATTGGGGGGTTGGGGCACTGCCCCCTGTCACACTCAAGGCAGGGTCGATGGGGAGGTTGCGGCGCCACCCCCGTCACAAACAGAGCAGGGCCAATCAGGGGGTTGGGGCACTACCCCCTGTTACTCACAGAGCAGGGCCCATCAGGGGGGTTGGAGCTCCGTACCCTGTCACGCACAGTGCAGGGCCGATCAGGGGGTTGGGGAGCTCCCCCCTGTCACTCACAGAGTAGGGCCGATAGGGGAGTTGGGGCACCGCCCCCTGTCACACACAGAGCAGGGCCAATCAGGGGGTTGGGGCATCGCCCTCTATCACCCACAGAGCAGAGCCGATCAGGGGGTTGAGGCGCCACCACTCTCACACTCAGGGCAGGGCCAATGGGGAGGTTATGGCTCTACCCCGTCACACACAGAGCAGGGCCCGTGGGGGGGGGGGGTTGGGGTGCAGCACCCTGTCACACACAGAGCCGCAGGGCGATCAGGGGGTTGGGGAGCTCCCCCCTATCAGGCACAGAGCAGGACTGATCAGGTGGTTGGGGCGCCGCACTGTGTCACACACAGAGCCGCAGGGCGATCAGGGGGTTGGGGGGCTCCCCCCTATCAGGCACAGAGCAGGGCTGATCAGGGGGTTGGGGAGCCTTCCTCTGTCACGAACAGAGCAGGGCGGATAGTGAGGTTGTGGCCCCGCCCCCTGTCACACACAGAGCCGCAGGGCGATCAGGGGGTTTAGGCGCTGCCCCCTGTCATGCTGATCCTGGTGCTGGGAGGCATATTACCCTTTTACTATATAGGGTAGAGGCCTGGTGCATGGGTGGGGGCAGGCTGGTTTGCCCTGAAGGGTGTCCTGTATCAGGGTGGGAGTCCCCACTGGGGTGCCTGGCCAGTCTGGGTGAGGGACTGAGGGCTGTTTGCAGCTGGTCACACACCCTTCAGGGTGGGGGTCCCCACTGGGGTGCCTGGCCAGTCTGGGTGAGGGTCTGAGGGCTGTTTGCAGCTGGTCACACACCCTTCAGGGTAGGGGTCCCCACTGGAGTGCCTGGCCAGTCTGGGTGAGGGGCTGAGGGCTGTTTTCAGGCTGGCGGGTGACTGAAGCTCCCAACCGCTCCTTTTTTCTTTTCTTTTTTTATTCTGGGCCAGCTTTAGCTCTGGCTCCAGCTATGAGGCCTCGCTGCTGAAAGCAGGTATCTGGTTTGTTTGGGTTCTACAATCGAAACACAGTATCAACTCCAGCTCTGAGATCCCGGCCGGCTGAAAGTTGGTTTCTGGGTTTTGTTTAGCTTCTATATTTGTTATAATGTTTCAAACTGCAAGCTCAGAGGCCGGCAAGGCTGGCGGGGAACATTGGAGTCCTCCGTCACTGAAGCAAGCAAGCCTCGTGTTAGCTTCCAGCTGCCTGGCTGCCGGCCGCCATCTTGGCTGGCAGTTAATTTGCATATCGCCCTGATTAGCCAATGGGAAGGGTAGTGGTCCTATGCTAATTACCATGTTTCTCTTTTATTAGATAGGACTAGAGGCCTGGTGCACAAAAATTTGTGCACTCGGGGGGTGGGGGGTCCCTCAGCCCAGCCTGTGCCCTCTCGCAGTCTGGGACCCCTCAGGAGATAACGACCTGCTGGCTTAGGCCTGCTCCCGGGTGGCAGAGGACAGGTCCAATCCCTAGGTGCAGCCCCTGGTCAGGCTCAGAGCAGGGCCGATTGGGGAGTTGGGGCACCGCCCCCTGTCATGAACAGAGCAGGGCGGATTGGGAGGTTGTGATGCCACCCTCAGTCATGCTCAGGGTAGGGCCGATTGGGGGGTTGGGGCACTGCCCCCTGTCACTCACAGAGCAGGGCCCATCAGGGTTTTGGGGCGCCGCCACTCTCACACTCAGGGCAGGGCCGATGGGGAGGTTATGGCTCTACCCCGTCACACACAGAGCAGGGCCCATGGGGGTGGGGGGGTTAGGGCACCGCACCCTGTCACACACAGAGCAGGGCCGATCAGGGGGTTGGGACACCTTCCCCTGTCAATAACAGAGCAAGGTGGATAGGGAGGTTGTGGCCCTGCCCCTGTCACACACAGAGCCGCAGGGCGATCAGGGAGTTTGGGCCCTGCCCCCTGTCACGCTGATCCCAGTGCCAGGAGACCTCGTGGCTCTGCTGATCCCGGTGCTGGGAGGCATATTACCCTTTTACTATATAGGGTAGAGTCTTGGTGCACGGGTGGGTGCCGGCTGGTTTGCCCTGAAGGGTGTCCTGGATCAGGGTGGGGGTCCCCACTGGGGTGCCTGGCGAGCCTGGGTGAGGGTATGATGGCTGTTTGCAGCTGGTCACACACCCTTCAGGGTGGGGGTCCCCACTGGGGTGCCTGGCCAGTCTGGGTGAGGGGCTGAGGGCTGTTTTCAGGCTGGGAGTGACTGAAGCTCCCAACTGCTCCTTTTTTTCTTTTTCTTTTTTTATTCTGGGCCAGATTTAGCTTTGAGGCTTGGCTCCAGCTCTTAGGCCTCCGCTGCTGAAAGTAGGTTTCTGGCCTTTGCTTACAATGTTGCGATCCTGCTGGCTGAAGCCTGGCGGATTTATTACATAGTTGCTTAGAGTTGCAGCTCAGAGGCCTGCAGCGGCCAGCAGGGAACGTTGGAGTCCTCCGTCACTGAAGCTAGCAAGCCTCACGTTAGTTTCAATTGCCTGGCTGCCAGCCACCATCTTGGCTGGCAGTTAATTTGCATATTGCCCTGATTAGCCAATGGGAAGGGTAGCAGTCATATGCCAATTACTATGTTTCTTTTTTATTAGATAGGATGCCTGCTTGGATGAGAGTTCATGGATGAGATCTTCTCTTTCCCTAGATACAATACAATAACTATATTTGTAGCAGTGGCTGTATACAATTTGAGCCTAACTACCCTCCCAAAAAGCCAAGCCTATTACACTTCTACAAGTATTCCCTATACCTCACATTCTTCCAAGTCTTGGGTATTATCAGATATTATTTTTTTATTTTTGCAATTCTGATGAATTATAAATAGTGTCTTATTAAGTTTTTTATTTTCATATCTTTGATTAGCAGTATAAGGGAGTATATTTTCATGTTTATTGCCAATAAAATATTTTTATTTTAGAATATCCAGCTTTATTGAGATATTACAAACACATCACATGTATAATTTAAGGTCTATGACATGGTGATTGATACACGTATATATTGTGAAATGATTACCACAATAAAGTTAGTTAACACTTCTGTCTCCTTACATAATTACCATTTTTTGTGGTGATAATATTTAAGATCTACTTTCTTAAGAACTTTTTAAATATATAATATTGTTAATTATACTCATCACACTGCACATTAAATCCCCAGAACTTATTCATGTTACAGCTGGAAGTTTGTACACTTTGACTAACATCTTCCCATTTACCTCACCCCACCCCCACAGCCCATGACAACCACCATTCTCTATTTCTATGAGTTCAGCTTTTTTAGATTACACATTTAAGTGAGAACATACAGTATTTGTCTCATTTCACTTAGCATAATGCTTTCAAGACCCATACATGTTGTCACAAATGACAAGGTTTCCTTCTTTTTAATAGCAGGATAATATTTCAGTGTCTGTGTGTGTATCACATTTTATTCATCATTCATCTGATGATGGACACTGTTGTTTCCATTATCAGACTATTACAAATAATGCTATAATGAACATGGGGGTGCAAATATTTCTTCAAGATAGTGTTCTCATTTTCTTTGAATGTATGCCCAGAAATGGGATTACTGGAGCATTATGGTAATTCTATTTTTTTAATGTGTTGTGGAGTTTCATACTAATTTCAGAGTAGCTATACCAATTTCCATTTCCAAAAACAGTATACAAGGGTTCTCTTACCTTCACGTCCTCACCAACACTTGCTATCTTTTGTCTTCTTGTTGACAAACATTCTAACAGATGTGAGGTGATCTTTTATTGTAGTTTTATTTGCATTTCCCTGATGATTAGTGATGTTGAGCATCTTTTGGCCATTTGTATATCTTCTTAGGAAAACTGTCTATTCAAGTCCTTTGCCCATTTTTAAAAAGACTGTTTTGGGGTTTTTGCTGTGTATGTGTTTCCCCCTCGTCCTGCATGGTTCAGGGTTCAGGATCTGGAGGAGGGGCTGCATGCAAATGAAAGAGATGAGACAAGAGATAATTTGGAAATATTGGGGGGCAAGTCCAACTCAAGGGGAAGGACTTCCACTGGTGCCCAGGCCTCTCCAGCCTTTTATTCAACTTTGGATACACATAAAGCCCTTAGTCAGGCAGGCAATTGCGGTAGCAGACAGACTATCTTAAAGGTCAGTAAATATTAGAAGGATTTACTCTGAGACTATTTGATCAGAAAATAGCTTGAACCCCCAATGTCAGGACTAGACAATCGGTGCATAACTCAGGCCCTTGCCATGGGTTCAAGGTTCACCAGCATTCCCGGATCCTTGTTTGCACTTCTCTGCTAGTGAAGACAAAGGGCAGTTTCCCACATTTTGCTCTTGAGTTGTAGGGCTTCCATATATGCTTTGGATTTTACTCACATATCAGAACTGGTTTACAAATATTTTCACCCACTCCATGAGTTAACTTTTCATTTTTCTGATTGTTTCCTTTTCTGAAGTGCTTCAGTTTGATGCAATGACACTTGTTTATTCCTACTTTTGTTGCTTGCACACTTGGTGTCATATAAAAAAAAATCATTGCCAAAACCAATGTCAATTAACTTTTTCTATGTGTATTCCTCTAGAAGTTTTACAGTTTCAGACCATGCAATTAAGTCTTTAATCCATGTCAAGTAAATTTTTGTGAATAGAATATAGTAGGGGTTCAATTCATTCTTTTCCAAATGAATATCTAGCTTTCTTAGGTACCAGTTGTTGAAGAAACTATTCTTTCCCCATTGTGTATTCGTGACTCCCCTGTCAAATATTAGTTGACTGTATATGTGTGGTTTATTTCTGGGCTCTCAATTCTGTTCTGTTGCTTTATGCATTCATTTTTTAACCAGTATAGTACATTATTATCACTATAGCTTTGCAATAAAGTTTAAAATGAGGAAGTAGAATGCCTCCAGTTTTGTTCTTCTTTCTCTGGATGACTTGGGATATATGAGAGGTTGTTTGTTTGTTTGTTTGTTTGTTTTGGTTCATATGAATTATAGGAATGTTTTTCCTATTTCTGTGAAAAATGTCATTAGAATTTTGACAGAGATTACATTGAATCTACAGATATCATTACATAGTATGGACATTTTAACAATATTAATTATCTGACTTATAAGCATGAGATAGCTTTCCATTTATTTGTGTCTTCTTTAATTTCTCTATTAATTTCTTATAAATTTCTATGTACAGATCTTTTACTTCCTTGATTAAATTTATATTTAAAAGTTTCATATTTTTATGCAATTTTAAATGTGATTGTTTTCTTTACTTTTTTAAGATAGTTTGTGTATAGTAGAAGGTATAGAAATGCAACTGACATTGTATGTTGATTTTGTATTCTGCAACTTTACTGAACACATTTATTTGTTCAAACAGTTTTGGGTGGAGTCTTTAGGGTTTTTTAATACAAATTCATATTATGTGCAAAAACAGACAATTTTACTTCTTTTCTGATTTCTTTCTCTTTCCTAATTTCTCTGGCTAGAACTTACAGCACTACGTTGAATAGGAGTGACAAGAGTGGTCTTGTTCCTGATCTTACAGAAAAGCTTTTAGGTAGGATCAATGTAGTCCCTGCTCATGAAGAACTCTCCCATATCTGCCTGTTAAAATCTTACCCATAGTTCATATCTGAAATGCTTTCCTAATCCTTCCAACTATAAGTTTCTTCTGGATGCCCAAACAACTCTCTTTTCTCTGATTTGTAACTGTTGATGAGCTCTCCTCAGTGTCACAAGATTCCAGCACAGTAAACATCATTAATAAAATCACAGCAGCAGACATATGCATTGGATGGTGTGGGAAGATCAATAGACCATTTGTGCTACAGAAGAGGCTTTCTGGTAAGAAGTAAAGGGGGGTGTTTGCAAAGAATTCAGGTCAACATCCACGCTAGAGCTTTGAGCAAAGTTTGAAGATCAAGAACTTATCACAAATCACAGTTTAATAGGTGAATGGTGCTTCAGGAAGAGGAATAGCAAGAGCTTATAGTTCAAAAACAAATAGGGCATGACTAAAGAAGAGTAAATAATCCTGTTAGGCTGGATATAAAAGTACACATGTAAGGGAATAATAGAAAAGAGATCAGAGAATAGGTGGGGACTCTATTGTGCATAACTCTAAAAGTTTGGTTGGGATTTGGGGTCTAATTTGGGTGGAATAATTTGTGGTCATTGAAAAGAATTTCCCTTTGTGACCCCTTATGAACTAAGATATCAGTGGAGTCTGTGGCAACACAATAAGATTTGAGTGGTAACATTGTGAAGTTAATGTAAACAGGGATAAAAACTGTGACTCTAACATCACTAGATACACATTAACATTAGACTTAGGAAACACTCCTTGTAACTTAAACAAGGTGGTTTTATGACCAATAAAAGGAAGTACTTTATGCAATAGAAAATAATTTGTGATAAGTCTATAACCATTAAATAGTGTATGAATAAGGCACAGGCAAACAACTAATATATTTTTCCACAAAATTCATGGCATCATCAGGTAGATCCAGAGTTGAAAGAATGGGGTATAAGAAGACTTTGATTTTAAGAGGATCTGGAAGCAGGTGGGAAACAGAGATCAAGGACTAGATCAGTCAGTTACAACATGGATCCAGGAATAAATTGTCAGGAGGAGAGCAGGAAACTGGCATCAAGAGAAAGCAAAGGAGCTATTAATCAACCTAGCAAATCCCAACATTGACAATGGAATTAGCAGGAAATGTAGCAGGGAATAGATAGGAGTAAAACACACCGAAAAACTGAGGAAGTTGACTCATAGTATTATTCCCAGTAGAAGTCTTGAGATTAATAATACTGTAATTCTCCTCTTTCCTAGGGCAAGAATATGGTTAGGCATATTTTAAAACTTTTGAAAATATAATTTAGTTACAAAGGGCAACATGTTTCTCCAAAGTGTGTGGAAGAAGGAAGGGCTATGTTTGGGTAGAAAAATCTAGAAGGCCATACACTAAAATATTAAGGGGAGATTTTATTTAGAGACAAGGATGCCACTGGAAAGGTGAAGAAATTTCTACTTGCTATTTGATACATATTTGTATTATTCAAACATACAGTGAGCATGTGCCATTTTGAATAAAGAAAATATGGTACATATATACTATGGAATACTACTCAGCCATAGAGGAGATGAAATATTGCCATTTGTGACAACATGGATGGACCTTGAGAATATTATGCTAAATAAAAAGCTAAGAACCATATGATTTTACTAATATGTGTGACATAAAACGGAAACTCGTGGACACAGAAAATAGTATGGTAACCACCAGAGGGAAGGGGGTGAAGGGAGGAGTAAAAGATAAAGGGAGCCTAATATATGGTGATAGAAGATTTGACTATGAGTGATGGGCACACAAAGCAATATACAGATCATGCATCATAAACTTGTACATTTGAAACCTATATAATCTTATTAACCAAAGTCACTCCAATAAATTTAATTTAAAAATAAAAAGAAATTATGTAAACAAATAAAGAGAAGTGATTAGAGTGAGAGTCTCACAATTGTTTTCAACATCACTGTGTTACTTCTACTCTAAAATACCCAACATGATGGGGGGAAAAAATATTCTATGTAAATAGAAACAAAAAAATGGTGGAATAGCAATACTTATATCAGACAGGATAGACTTCAAAACAAAGGTCATAAGAGACAAAGAAGGTCACCACATAATACTAAAAGGATCTATTCAACAAGAGGATAAAACACATGTAAACAGGTACATGCAAAAAAATGAAACTAGACCACCACTGTACACCATATATAAGAATGAACTCAAAATGAATAAAAGACTTAGCTTGGTCTGTGTGGCTCAGTGGTTGAGCATTGACCCATGAACCAAGAAATCACAGTTCAATGCCTGGTCAGGGCTCATGCCTGGGTTGTGGGCTCTATCCCCCAGTTGGGGTATGCATGAGGCAGCCAATTGATGATGTTTCTCTCTCATTAATGTTTCTATCTCTCTATTCCTCTCCCTTCCTCTCTCTCTAAAAATCAGCAAAAACAGATCTACCTAAAACATAGTCACAAACCCAGACAACCAAAATGTGGAAACAAAACAACAACCCACAAATGAAAAAACTAGCAAATTCTCCAGAAGAAGAGATAAATGAAGCAGAGATAAGAAATTTATCTGAAACAGAGTTCAGAGTAATGATGTTAAAAATGCTCAACAGTATGAAAAAAGATATAGTAACTATGAAAAAAGAACAGTCTGAAATAAAGAATGACATAACACAAATAAAGAACACATTGGAAGGAACACACAACAGATTAGGGGAAGCTGAGGATTGAATCAGTGAATTAGAAGACAGAGTTGAAAATATCACTCAATTAGAAAACCAAAAATAAAAATAAAAACAATTAAAAAACAGGAGGACAGCTTAAGGGAGCTGTGGGAAAATGTGAAATGTAACAATATTAGAATAGTAGGTGTGCCAGAAGAGGCAGAAAGGGAGAAAGGAATAGAGAAGGTGTTTGAAGAAATAATGGTAGAAAACTTCCCTAATCTGATGAAGGAAAAGTCACACAGGTTCAGGAGGCACAGAGAAACCCAAACAAGAAGAACCCAAGCAGACCCACACCCAGACACATCATAATTAAAATGCCAAAAATTTAAAGACAGAGAGAATCTTAAAGGCAGCTGATTTCTCATCAGAAACTCTACAGGCCAGAAGGGAATGGCATGAAATATTCAAGGTAATGGAAAGCAACGATCTGAGACCAAGATTACTATATCCAGCAAGGCTATCATTCAAAATATATGGTCAAATAAAGAGCTTACCAGACAAAAAAAAAAGCTAAAGAGTTCATCACCACCACCAAGCCAGCATTACAAGAAATGCTAAAGGGGTTGCTGTAAGGGATTGCTGAGAAGAAGAAACAGAGAGAGAAACATAGCCATACAGAATTAAAATGGCTATAAATAAAGTACCTCTCAATAATAACCCTAAATGTAAAAGGATTAAATGCACCAATCAAAAGGTGTAGGGTAGCTGAATGGATACAAAAACATGACCCAACTATATGCTCTCTACAAGAGACCCACCTCAAAACAAAAGTCACACACAGGATGAAAGTGAAGGGATAGAAAAAAATTTTCCATGAAAACGTAAAAGAAAAAGAAAAGCTGGAGTAGCAATACTCATATCTGACTAAATAGACTTTAAAAGTATCATGCTAAGCGAAATAACCCAGAGAAAGATAAATATCATATGATCTCCCTTATTTGTGGAATATAATGAACAACATAAACTGATGAACAAAAATAGAGCCAGAGGAAAAATATATCTATATATATACTAGAATATAATAGAAGTAATCCTGTTATTTGCAGATTTTTAATATTTCCTATAACTTTTGTAATATCATACTATGTTAGTACAGTTTTGATAATATTATTATACTTAAAATCCTTTTATTCTTGAAATATTAATGTTTATTGCATGTAATATTATATGTAAGATAATTTTTCTTGAATTGGTGTTTATTTAATGTAACATTATCATATTTAAAATCATTTTTCTTGAGATATTGTTTATTGCATGTAACATTATTCTACTTAAAATAGTTTTTCTTGAAAAAAATAAAAATCAGCAAAAACATATTTTAAAAAATTGTAAGTCATGAAACCATAAAAATCTTAAAAGAAAACCTAGGCAGTAAAATCTAACACATTTCACATAGCAGAATTTTTGCCACTACATCTCCTAGAACAACAAAGCAGAAAATAAATGGGACTAAACCAACCAAAAAACTTCTTCACAGAAAAAGAAACCAGCATCAAAATGAAAAGGGAACCCACTGTATGGGAGAACATATTTGCTAATGATACATCTGATAAGAGGTTAATTTCCAAAATATACAAAGAACTCATACAATTCAATACCAGGAGGACAAGCAATCAAATTTTAAAATGGGCAAAGGATCTGAACAGACACTTCTCCAAAGAGGACATACAGATGGCCAATAGACAAATGAAAAATGCTCAATGTTACTAATCATCAAAGAGATGCAAATTAAAATGACAACAAGGTATCACCTCACACGTGTCAGAATGGCGATCATCAACAAATCAACAAATGACAAGTGCTGGTGAGGATGTAGAGAAAAGGGAATCTTAGTACACTGATGGGAATGCAGACTGGTGCTGCCACTGTGGAAAACAATATGGAGTTTCTTCAAACAATTAAAAATGGAACTGCCAAGGTTGGGGGAGGGGGGGTAAGAGATCAACCAAAGCACTTGTAAGCATGCATATAAGCATAACCAACGGACACAGATAGTAGGAGGGCAAGGGTATTTGCTGAGGTCAGGAGTGGCTGGGGAGAGGTCAGTGGGGGGTGGGGAGACATATGTAATACTTTCAACAATAAAGAATTTAAATTAAAATAATTTTAAAAAATGGGACTGCCATTTACCCCAGCAATCCCACTTGTGGGAGTATATCCTAGGAATCCTAAAACACCAATCAGAAATAATATATTCACCCCTATGTGCATAGCAGCATTGTTTACAATAGTTAAGATCTAGAAACAGCCCAATTGGCCATCAATAGATGAGTGGCTATAAAAGCTGTGGTACATTTACACAATGGAATACTATGTGGCTGTAAAAAAGGAGCTCTTACCCTTTGCAATAGCATGGAAGGACCTGAAGAGTATTCTACTGAGTGAAGTAATCCAGTTAGAGAAAGACAAATAATACATGATCTCACTTATAAGTGGAACGGAATGAACAAAATAAACTGATGAACAGTATTGGTGTAGAGCAGCTGTTCTCAACTTGTGGGTCGCGACCCCTTTGGCAGTTGAACGACCCTTTCACAGGGGCCGCCTAAGACCATCCTGCATATCAGATATTTACATTACAATTCATAACAGTAGCAACGAAAATAATTTTATGGTTGGGTCACAATATGAGGAACTGTATTTAAAGGGCCAGAAGGTTGAGAACCACTGGTCTAGAGGCATGAATGCATAGAACAGAATAACAGATCTCGGGGGGGGGGGGGGCAGGGTGGAGGGGACGGAAAGAGATTAACCAAAGATCATATATGCATAACCCATGAATACAGACTATAGTGTGGGGAAGGCCTGGGGTGGGGCGGAGGTTGGGTGGAGGGGGGCAAAAAGGGGTAAATGGTGGACATCTGCAGTACTGACAACAATTTAAAAAATACCTGATAAATACCTAGCATTAGACTTCCCATAATTTGAAAGGACTTTATGGCATATTTATTTGCTCTGTCGAAAAAGTGAAAATGATGTTTTAAGATGAGGATTGTGTATAACTGTTATCTTCCCTAGCAAAATAATAATAATAATAATAATAATAATAATGTACATTTATTATAGAACAATTTGAATGCACAAATAAATTTTTTTTAACAAGAGTGCAGTACTGTGTACTTATAGAGATTTGAGCCACATCCTGTATATGTGACCTTGGGAAATGTACATGACCTCTCTGAGCCACACTGTTTTCTCTGTATAAAAATGAGAGGTGATCATATCTATCTGATAAAATTGTTGGGATGATTTCAAAAGAAATATGCCAAGTGCCACAAATAGTAGCTAATAAATAGTAGAAGCTCAATAAACGGTAGCCCTAATCCATTAGAAATGGCAGTATAGCAAATATTTGGGTAAGGAAACTAAACATGAAAAGAAATTGCTTTATCATACTTATTATCAAATAGTTTATCATGGTTTCAAATTAAACAGACTTACTGAGATAACTCTGGCCATTAAAATGTAATCCCAGTAATCAGTTGAGGAAAAAAGAAGTATTTCAATCCTTAGGCAAATAAAAGGCTCTTTAAAACTTTGTTTTACTTTATGTCCAGATGACATGTTACTACATATCAAGAACCCTAAAGATTTCACCAAAAAACTACTAGAACTGATGAATGAGTTTATTAATGTAGCAGGATGCAAAATAAATATCCAGAATCAGTTGCATTTTTATACACCAATAATGAACTATCAGAAAGAAAAACTAAAAAAAATCCATTTACACTTGCATAAAAATTAAATAAGTAGGAATAACTTTAACCAAGGAGGTAAAAGACCTGTATTCTGAAAACTAAAAGATAATGAAGAAACTGAAGAAGAAACAAATAAGTGGAAGCATAAACTACATTCATGAATAGGGAGAATTAACATCATTAAAATGTCCATGTTACCCAAAGCAATCTATAGATTCAATGCAATCCTGATGAAGATACCAATTGTATTTTTCACAGAACTAGAACAAATAATCCAAACATTTATGTAAAACCACAAAAGACCCCAATTAGCCACAGTAATCTTGAGAAAGAACAAAGTTGGATGTGTCATGCTACCTGATATCAAACTATACTACAAGGCTATAGTAATCAAAACATAACAGTACTGGAAATGCAGACACTTAAATCAATGGGACAGAATAGAGAACCCAGAAATAGACCCATGCTTATATGATCAATTAATCTATGACAAAATAGACAAGAACATTCAATGGGCTAAAGGCAGTCTATTCAATAAGTAGTGTTGGGAAAATTGGTCAGATACATGCTAAAAAATGCAACTAGACCATGTTCTTATACCATATGCAAGAATAAACTCAAAATGGATTACAGACTAAAATGTAAGAACCAAAACCATAAAACTCTTAGAAGAAAACGTAGGCAGTAAATTCTCTGTCATTTCTCTTAGTAATATTTTTCTTTTCTGACATATCTTCTAGGGCAAGGGAAACAAAAATAATAATAAATAAATAAATAAATAAATAAATAAATAAATAAATAGGATTCCATTTTTTTTTTAAGTGGGCAAAGGACCTAAACAGACACTTCTCCAAAGAGGCCATATAGGTGGCCAATAGACATACCAAAAGATATCCAATGTTATTAATCATCAGAGAAATACAAATCAAAACCACAATGAATATCACCTCACACCTCCCTAAATGGCTATCATCAATAAATCAACAAACAGCAAGTGTTGACAAGGATGTGGAGAAAGGAAACCCTTGTGCACTGTTAGTAGGAATACAGAGTGGTACAGCCACTAGGAAAAACAGTATAGGTGCCTCAAAAAAAGTAAAAATGAAAGTGCCTTATGACCCAGCCATTCCACTTTTGGGAATACATCTAAAGTAACCCAAACACTAATTCAAAAGAATATATCCTTCCTTATGTTCATTGCTACATTATTTACAATAGCCAAGATATGGAAGCAATCCAAGTGCCCATCAACACACCATGGATAAAAAGGTGGTGGTACATATATACAATGGAATATTACTTGGCCATAGAAAAAAAGAATAAAATCTTACCATTCATGACAACACGGATGGACCTAGAAAGTATTACACTAAGTGAAATAAGTCAATCAGAGAAAGACAAATGCCATATGATTTCATTTATATGTGGAATCTAAAGAACAATATACATAAAAGAGCAAACAAAACAGAAACAGACTTATAGACACAGAGAACAGACTGATGGCTGGAAGAGGGAAGGGGGTTTGGGGAACTGGATAACAAAAGGTGAAGAAATTAAGAATTACAGATTGAAAAGTCCAAAATAGTCATGGGAATGTAAAGTATTGCATAGAGAATATAGTCAATAAATTATAATAACTATGTATGATACCACGTGGGTGCTGGAAATATCAGGGGAACACTTTGTAGAGTATATGATTGTCTAACCACTATGCTATATACCTGAAATACAAAATGATAATAAATGTAAACTATAATTGAAAAATTAAAAATTAATAAAATTTCTGAAAAAATGGAACAACCCAAGTGTTCATCAACATATGAAGGGATAAAAAGCAATATATATATATCTCCTATATAATAAAATAGTAATATGCAAATAGATTGAACGGCAGAACAACCAGACAACCAATCAAAGTGTAATATGCTAATGATATGCTGAGGCTGCTCAACGACTCACTATGATGCGCACTGACCACCCAAGGGGAGACAGTCAACTGGCTGACCAGTCACTATGATGTGCACTGACCACCAGGGGGAAGATGCTCCAACTGTAGGTTAGCTTGCTGCTGGGGTCCAGCTGATCAGGACTGAGCGAGATGGGCCAGGCATGCCCTGGAGCCCTCCTGAAGTCCCTCCCCAGCCCAATCATGCACTGGTGGGGTCCCTCAGCCTGGCCTGTGCCCTCTCGCAATCTGGGACCCCTCAGGGGATATCGGAGAACCGATTTCAGCCCGATCCTGCAGGCCACTCCCCTTGAGAAGGTTCCAGATGCAAGGCTCATGTCTGGCTAGCGCTGCTGCTGCAGCAGCCTGAGCCTCTTCCAATCGGGACTGATTGGGCGCAAGTCCAAGGCAGGCACAGTGGGGCCAGGATGAGTGGGAGTGGCAGGTAGGAGCTGCAGGGGGCATTGGACTGCAGGTTTCAGCCCGATCCCTGCAGGTCACCCAGAGGGACCCCACCCGTGCACGAATTCATGCACCAGGCCTCTAGTATATATATATATATAAAATTCAACCACAAAAAAGAAAATCCATGCAAATGCCATTTGCAACAGCATGGATGGACCTTACAGCATTATCCTAAGTAAAATAAGTCAGAAAGAGAAAGACAAATACTGTATAATTTTACTTACACGTTGAATTTGAAAAAGCCAAATTCATAAAAAGAGATTGTAGAGTTATGGTAGCCAGGGGCTCAGGTGAGGAAATGGAGAGATGTTGGTCAAAGGTACAAAATTCCAGTTATAAGATAAAAACAATTCTGGGAATCTGATCCAGTATAAAGCATGGTGATTAGAGTTAACAGTAATATATTATATGCTTGAAAGTTGCTAAGAGAGTAGATTTTAGATGCTTGTGCCACACACACACAAAAAAAGAAATAGTAAAAATGTGATGTGATGGAGTTGTTAGCTAACACTACAATGGTAATCATTTTGCAATATATCAATGTATAAACTCAGCATGTTTTGCACCTTAAACTTACACTAGTACAGTGTTATATGTCAGCTATCTATATACATAAAAAGCCAGCAACTGGAATGCCATAACGACCTGAACAACTGGTCGCTATGACACCCACTGCGGCCAGTGAACCAGCCTGATCAGGGGATGAGGCCTAACCCCCTAGCTCCTCCCCCCAGCTGGCCCCACCCCTGATCTCCCCCCACCCCAATAGGGGGCGGGGCTGGCTGGCCAACCTCCTGCAGCCCCTCCTCCTGCCTGGCCCCACCCAGAATCAGGCCCCCCACCACAATCAGGGGCACTGCCAGTTGGCAAACTGCCTGCAGCTCCTCCTCCAGGCTGGTCCCACCCCTGATGGGTCCCCACCACCCTGATTGGCCTGCAGCCCCTCCCCCAGCCAGCTCTACCCCAGATCAACCCCACACACCCAATTCGGTTGTGGGGCCAGCCAGCCCACCACGCACAGCACCTCCCCATGTCCATCCCCAGCCCTAAATGGCCGCCCCACCCCAATCAGGGGTGGGGCCTGCTGGCCAATTGCAGTGGCCCCTCCCCCCAGCCAGCCTGGTCCTGATTGGGCCCGGGGCCAGCTGGCCAACCTCCCTCGTCTCCTCCTCCTGAAAGGTCCAGCCATGATCTGCCCCAATTGGGGCTGGGCCAGCTGGACCCCCTCCCCCCATGCATGAATTTGTGCACTGGGCCTCTAGTATCATTTTTTAAAATTACATTTTATTGATTTTTTATAGAGAGGAAGGGAGAGGGATAGAGAGTTAGAAACAATGATGAGAGAGAAACATCAATCAGCTGCCTCCTGCACACCCCCTATTGGTGATATGCCTGCAACCAAGGTACATGCCCTTGACTGGAATCGAACCTGGGACCCTTCAGTCTGCAGGACAACTCTCTATCCACTGAGCCAAACCAGTCAGGACAAGGGCCTCTAGTATCTTAATAAAGTTGGGGGGGGGAAATAAATGCACCCTTCAGGGAAAAAAGAAAATTATAAAAAAAAAAAAAAAACAACTTTGTTTTAGATCAACAGATGACTTAGCAGAACAGATTTATTTAAATCAGTCTAAATGAATTAACTTCTGAACTACATTATGTAACATAATATTAGAAAACATACCCAATGAAACTATAAGATGGGGCTATTTTCAACCTTGTTACATGTTCAAGATTGATATTCTCACATATTCCAGCTACCCCCTTGCTTCAGTTTTAAACCTCCCTTAAAAGAGGATAGTGTGGACCATCTGTAATGGGCCTGCTATAGCACTAGTTTCAGTTAGAAAAGGCTGAAGTCAGATCAGTTTATCTTATGAGCCAAAGTTCTTCAAGAGCTCTGACACTGACTCAGAGGCATACAAGTTTGGTAAGTCCAAAGTACTAAAAACAAAAAAATGCCAAGGACCCGCAGCAGGAAAAGACTAGAACAAAATAGGAGGTCATGAGTGAATTGAGAAAAAAAAATTGGACATTTTGGTAAAAAACAAAATACTGCAAAATGGAATACTTGCTGAGGTTTGCTAATTTAAAAACACAAGGTTGGTGTAGATGACTTTGGAAAGGTTTCCACCCTAAGACAATAAAAGAACTTTAGCCAGAATGCTTACCTAGCCATGTGGTTAGCTCAATTAGTTAGAGTGGGCTAACATAAGATTTGATTTTTGCCTAATCAATACATGATTTTCTTAAGTTGTTGATATTAATTGAGAATATATTATATGACAGGAAAAATTATTCACATTTCATTTGGTTCTTACAATAACCTATGGGGTAGGTACTATTATTATCAGCATTTTAGAGATAAGGAAGCTAAGGGTCACTGCTGGTGGGAATGCAGACTGGTGCAGCCACTGTGGAAAACAGTATGAAGTTTCCTCAAAAAATCCAAAATGGAACTCCCATTTGACCCAGTAATCCCTCTTCTAGGAATATATACCAAGAAACCAGAAACACCAATTGGAAAGGACATATGCACCCTTATGTTCATAGTGCAATTTAGAATAGCTAAGATTTGGAAACAGCCTAAGTGCCCATCAGTAGATGAGTGGATTAAAAAACTGTAGTACATCTACACAATGGAATACTATGCTGCTATAAAAAAGAAGGAATTCTTACCATTTGCAACAGCATGAATGGATCTGGAGAGCATTATGCTAAGTGAAATAAACTGCTCAGAGGAAGATAAATATCACATAAGCTCCCTCATTTGTGGAATATAATGAACAACATAAACTGATTAACTAAAGTGGATCCAGAGACATAGAAGCATCGAACAGACCATCTAACCTCAGAGGGAATGGGGGGAGGGAGTTAGAGAGCAACCAAAGGACTTGTATGCATGCATATAAGCATAACCCATGGACACAGACAGTAGGGGGGTGAGGGCATGTGCTGGGTGGTGGGAATGACAGGGGGATAGGTCAATGGGAGGAAAAGGAAATATATGTAATACTTTAAGCAATAAAGAATTTTTTAAAAATACGTTAAATAACTTGCCCGAGGTTAATGGATAGTAAGTGGGGACTCAGATTTTGATCCTAGGTTCATCTGATTTCAAATCCGTGCTTTTAGCTATTATGTATAGTTTCCCTTAGATTCTTAGACTTTAAGCATAGCCCTGGATGAGCTGTCTTATAAATATGTATATCATTAACCATAGCAGGGTCTGAATGTGGGTGACCCAGAGCAAATCCATCAGAACACAAAGGGAAAAAACAACAATTAGGCCAGGATCTGATGATGGCCTTCTTATTGGGCACATGTCATTCTGGCTGCCAAATTTCACAAAAGAATGCCAACACTAAATTTTCATTTAAAGATCTATTTACTTGGTAATTTGAAATAGCTACCACTCAACCTCTATTAAAAGCTAAGTGCAGAAAAACATATTTATGAAAGTTTATATGTATTTTCGTAAAGACCTTGGGTCCTTTCTTCTCTTCTCCTTTCTTTCTTTCTTTCTTTCTTTCTTTCTTTCTTTCTTTCTTTCTTTCTTTCTTTCTTCCTTCCTTCCTTCCTTCCTTCCTTTCTTTCTTTTTTCCCCATTATTCAGTTTCTTTTTAAGAGGATATTACATTTCCCCCTCTTCTTTTTAACAGGAATAGTGGTGCTTCTTCTGGGAACATTAGTTAGATTTTGCTTGTTTATATTTGTTTTACAACAAGTAAGTGATGGTAGGTCACTCTCCAGCCGTGGGCAAACTACGGCCCGCGGGCCGGATCCACCCGTTTGAAATGAATAAAACTAAAAAAAAAAAAAAAAAAAAAAAAAAAAAAAAGACCGTACCCTTTTATGTAATGAAGTTTACTTTGAATTTATATTAGTTCACGCAAACACTCCATCCATGCTTTTGTTCCGGCCTTCCAGTCCAGTTTAAGAACCCATTGTGGCCCTCGAGTCAAAAAGTTTGCCCACCCCTGCTCTAGACCCTATCAAATATCTCAATAACTTTCAATCCTGACTACACATTAGAACTACCTGGGGAGATGTTTTTAAATATTGAAAGTTGGACACAACCCCCAATGGTTCTGATACAACTTGTCTAATTTTGGCCTGGGAATCAACATTCTAGATATCCCCAGGTTATTCTAATGCACAGCCAGAGTTGAGAACCATCGATGCAGCTGATCCAGTTGAGATTTGCCTTCTTTGAGAAAAGATTTAGAAAGCTTAGAGTTGAAGCTGCAGTTGTGACTGGAACCCAAGTCCAGCTGCCTGCCACCACAAAAACCAAACTTCGTGAGACAGATGCTGGTGAAAAAGAAAAGAGGTTTATTCAAGTGCAGATCACCCAAGGAGATGGGGGACACTTGTTTCAAAGCCCATCTCAGTGCATAAAAAGATTTTTATAAAGAGGGGGAGGCAAAGCAGTTCAAGTAAATCAAGAGGAGGGGTTGAAAAGTTCTCTACGTGAAGGCCAGCACAGTTCATTCCGATAAGGATCTTGAAACTGGTCACATAGGGGTCTGGTGTGCGTCATCTTGGTCTTCATCATCCTAGTTCTATGTCATCCTGGTTTTACCGTTGAAGGTCAGCAATTCTCTTAGAGCTGTGATGACTGAAGGTCAGAGTTTGTACCTTCTGAAGTTAGTTCTTGGGATTCTTATACAAACATGCTCTTTATCTACAAGCTACATACTAGTCAGAGTTAGTATTTACAGAAACAATGTCAAAATAATGGTGGGGTGGGTTATAGTTCCCCACTGTTACACGGGCCACCCACTGCCATTGTGTAAGGACTCAGAGGTGTGCATTATTTTTATTAACTCCATTCTGGCTCCATTTTATATCTCACCCTTGTTGTTGTTTTTTTTCCCATTGTGGTCTCTCACCTACTAACTACAGCTTTTTTTATATGTTCCAATATAAATTACATTTTTAGAAAATGTTGATGTATATAATCAATATATTGTATTGAAAATCATGATATTCTGATTATAATATATAGTTCAAGTAAACTATCATGGTCTCTCTCAGTTCTAAGAAAGAAAATTTGGAGTAATTGAATTGCCTCTGCAAATATACACCTCTGTGACCTTTGACAAGTCAATTAACATCTCTGGATCTCTGGTGTTGTTTTTTCACCTTAAAAAAATCTTGGAAAGTGGTGAGAACTGGGTTATATTTCTTTTCCCTCTACCAGCTCTAAAATCTATGAATATCAGATCTGATTTTGCCATTTTAGATTTTTAGTCTTTTTTCTCTTAAATTATAACTAGTGGTGCCCTGGTCGGGTAGCTCAGTTGGTTAGAACATCATTCCCACATGCCAAGGTTGCAGGTTCGATCCACAGTCAGGGCACATACAAGAAGCAACCAATGAATGCATAAACAAGTGGAACAAAAAATTGATGTTTCTCTCTATGTGTGTCTCTCTCTCTTCCTGTCTCTCTCAAATCAATAAATGAAAAATTAAAAATAGAATAAAATACTTCAATTATAATTAGTGGGATCAGAACACCTATAATGACAACTTCAGAGTTACTAGTCTTAACATATGTGGTTGCATTTTTTAGTACTTTGTTAAAATTCAAAGCAATTGTTTATTTTATTGACTCAATGAATCCATCAGAAGAGAATTTAATATAAAAAGCAACATCAGAGTACTGAAAGATAGAAGGTATTACTAAGGTATTACAGACATAGTAACATCAGGAAACAGTAACACCTCCTCAGGCTGGGAACTATTAAGCCAGGTGGACTTAGTAGGGGATTCCTTGATGAGAAAACACATTAGTAGTATTTGAAAAGGACAGCCCAGGTCAGATAGTGAGATAGGGGGACTATCTGAAGCTAATCCATCCCCTGTATTCTACCACCATTATTACAACCCTAGTTGAAATCATTATCATTTCTTGTCCTAACTCACTGAGTAGGACCTTACCTGGTATCCTTTTTTGCACATTAGTTCAGAAACAGATCAACCTCTCTATCCATGATTGAAAACTATATATTTTTTTTACATTTTTATACCTATTTTTAGTTTTATGTTTTTTAACTATAGTTTACATTAAATATTATTTTGTATTAGTTTCAGATGTACAGCATAGTGGTTAGATAATCATGTACTTTACAGAGTGGTCCCCCTGATCAAATTATACAGCTTCATGGCTTAAAATTCTTAAATGGATTCTTTCTACACATGAAAAACAAAATCCAAACTTTTTCCCATGGCCTACAAGAGCCTGTATGACCCAACTCATGCCCATCTCTCTTGCATGATTTCATAGCTTTTTCTCCCTTAATCTCTAATTTTCAGCCACATTGACCCTTTAGCTCTTCAGATATGCTATAATTCATTCTGCTACACTGTCGTTGCACACACTGTCACTGTCTTTCTTTCTTATATCTGGTTAACACTCACCCATCCATCAAATCTTTAATCAAAACTCAGTTCCTCAAGTTCTATTGGCTTCCTTCCTATGTCCTTTCAGGACAGCACTCTTTTCTCATAGCAGGCACCGCTGTTTATAATTACACACTTGTTTGACTAAATCGGTCTCTCCCATTAGACTGCAACCTCCTGGCTGGCTGAACCACATTCATCTTGTTTACTGTTATATGTCCTGCTTGTCACACATTGCAGGTGATCAACATGCCTATGATATTTTTGAGTGAATAAATTAATGGATTTCTTTAAGGACAACAGCTGAGTGTGATTCCCACTGCTCAGCACAGTGCTATACATTTAGTAGGTACTCAATAAATGTTCGTTAGAATATCAATGGGCCTGAAACCAGAGCAAGCTGGATTATTTTCCTATCCAATTGTCAGGGGTGACCATAAATGTGTTTGCAAATGCCTCTTCCTTGATTTTGTTCAGGTGAGTAAATGATTGCTTACTAGAGCAGGTCTTATATGCAGATCTTAAAGTATGAGATGAGCAAAAAATGTTAGTTTCTAAAAAACTGATCCAAAATTCCCCTCCTCAACCCACATTTGTATGTGACCAGCAGCACAAATAAAAAATTCTTACTCTACGAAGCAAAACTGATAAGATTGTGATGATATATTCCTCCAATAAGAAGCATGGAGATGACATGCTACTTATAAATTCCTTTATAATTTATTATTTTTTACATAAAAGCCAAAAGGCCAATTTACATCAATTTGTCAATGAGACCACATCATTGAATCAATTTGTCAGTGTACTTTTTCCTCAGGGTTCCTTGAAACACCTTCATAAAGATTCAAGGATTTTTGCCATTTGAAAAATAAGATGTGGGCAATCTTGGAATACTAGAATTGCCAGACTGCTACCTTTATGTATAAACCCAATTAAATTTGTATCATTAAAAGTGATCACAGGAAAATTAATTCACACTAGTGCTAATACTCACTTTTAATTGATGCTTACTCTATGTCAGGAACTGAGTTAAGTGTTTTGCAATTATCATCTGTAACCCTTACAACAGTTTTATGGGGTAGGCATTTTTACATATAGGAAACCTGAAGCTTAAAGATGATAAGGTACTTCCTTGAGTAACAATTTGAATCAGCTCTTTTGTTACAAAGACAGTGTTATTGTTTGTTGGTTTTCCAGTCATGTACTCATAGATTTCTTAGTAATTTGACTTCTGCCTCACCCTCCTCTTGTCAATTATCCCACTCCATAAAACAATGCTTATTTTTGCCTCTCCTTATCACTGCTTTGGGGATCTACTTCCCCTATGAATGATTATACTAAAGAATTATTTTGAACACTCAGAGACATGATCTCATCATGGATGGATTTTAATTTCATGTTTTTGTCCTGGCAAGACAGTAGATTACATGTGTCTCTTTCACAGTAAACATTTTGGAAAAGAAAGTAAACAGTGTGGTTCAGTGGAAAGAGCTCATGTCTGGGATTCTAGTTCCAAGTCCTCCACAAACTAGGTGTATTATCTTAGGCAAACCACTTAATTTAAAATTTGAATAAGCTGAATATCTTCTAACTCTAAACTTCTCTGGGAATATGATTTTTCTTGTAACTGAATTTCACCTTTGAAATTCAACAAAAGAAATATGAAATAAAATTATTGCCACCTTATTCTGGGCACTGAGCAAAAAATAAAGTTAGCAATCTTTTCTCCATAGCCATCTACACAACTCATTGAAGGACTAGAATTCAGAAGTAATAGTATCCTAATATAATAATAACAATCCCTCCTTCCCTTTTCTAACCATGGCATGATGCAGCCTATTTACATGGTAAATAAGAGGATGGGAGTCATATAAAAGCATAGAGTCTAGTATATAAAATTTTCTTAATAAATTTTTGTTGAACTAATAAATGGATATTGTTGAATCTACCTCATCCACACTGGTTTGAAATGTCACACGTTTTCTAAATAGAAATTTGGTAGCTCATAGACTTCCATTCCAGTGGCCACAATCAATCAGGATATCTGCATATTTCTGACAGTTGGTGTCTCTAGTCTAGACAAAGATTCATAAAGCAACAGTATATTCAAGATAGGAGTGATCTAACATTAAGAAACAAAGCAAAAATGAGCCCAAGTAAATAAGATATCATCTCCGTGAGGATAGTACCAATGTCTATTTTGTTCAACATTACTAGTATATCCCCAATACTTAGCACAGTATCTTAAACACAGATTATCAGTAAATATTTATTGATTTTGTGCAATATAGCTATATTATCTGTCTCCTCATTGATCATCAAGATTGACTTGATATGTATAGGTAAGAAGAATACTTGAGTAATCAAAGAAGAGAAATACATTTCTCTTTAAAAACTGTACACAGAGATTCTATACGATAGAGTAGAATTAATTAACTTCTATAAAGATGCAGAGTAAATATTTTATGCTTTTTGAGTCATACAGTCTCTGTCTCAATGACTCAACTCTGCCATTATCGCACTGAATCGGCCATAGACAATATATAACAAATGGGCATGCTGTATTCCAATAAAACTTTATTTATGAGAACAAGAGGAAGTCTGCAGTTCACCTATGAACAGCAGTTCCCTGATTTTTAGTATAGAGGAATTTACAAAGTAACTATAATTTGTAATCTAATTTCTTTAATCTATACCTGCAGTTCTTAATATTTTGGTCTCAGAACTTCTTTATACTCTTAAAAATTATTCAGGACTTCAAAAAGCTTTTTTGTTTATATGGGTTATAACTATCAGTATTTACCATATTAGAAATTAAAACTGTGAAATTTAAAATATATTTATTTTAATGAACTTAAACAATAATACACCTATTACATATTAAAATAAATAACATTTCATGAAAGGAGATTATATTTTTTAAAATAAAAAATAGTGCCGTAACCAGTTTTGCTCAGTGGATAGAGCGTCGGCCTACAGACTGAAGGGTCTCAGGTTCGATTTTGGTCAAGGGCATGTACCTTGGTTATGAGCGCATCCCCAGTGGGAGGTGTGCAGGAGGCAGCTGATCGATGTTTCTAGCTCTCTATCCCTCTCCCTTCCTCTCTGTAAAAAATCAATAAAATATATATTGAAATAAAAATAGTGAAGAGAATGTCATTGTTTCACATTTTTGCGACTGTCTTATATGTATGACTTGATAGATGATAACAAGATTTTCATATCTGTTTTTGCATTCAGTCAGTTGTTTGGCTGAAGTATATGAAGAAAATCTAACCTTACACAGATATATAAGTGGAAGAGAAAGGCATTGCAGATCCCCTGAAAGGGACTCAGGGACCCCTAGGCCTCCTCACATTAGTTTGACAACTGCTGTTTCAAATCTATGAAGTAGCAAATGGAAAAATAGGCAAACAGGTGTCTTTGAATGTGATTGTATCTTGGCTACAAAAATGCTTTTTTAGGAGTCTATTATTTCCTACTCACATCCTTACCTCTCACCCCCCACATCACTACCGCACTAAAAATGGCACATCTCACTTATTAACAACTAGAGGCCTGGTGCACGAAATTCATGCACAGAGTGGGGGTTCCCTCAGCCCATCCTGCACCCACTCCAATCAGGAACCCCCCAGGGGATGTCCCACAGGGATCGGGCCTAAACCAGTGGTTGGACACCCCTCTCACAATCTGGGACCGCTGGCTCCTAACCACTCACCTGCCTGCCTGCCTGATTGCCCCTAACTGCCTCTGCCTGCCTGTCTGATTACTCCTAACTGCTCTCCCCTGCCAACCTGATCTCACTCCAAACTGCCTTTGCCTGCCTGATCACCCATAACTGCCCTCCCCTGCCGTCCTGATCTTGCCCTCAATGGCCCTTCTCTGCCAGCCTGATCTCGCCCCTAACTGCTCTCCCCTGCTGGCCTGATCACCCATAACTGCCTCTGCCTGCCTGATCACCCCTAACTGCCCTCCTCTACCAGCCAATTTGGTTCTGATTGGTCAGTTTCTATGCCAGTCAGCATCAAAAGCTCCATGTCCTAGACAGCCATTGGCTCCTCACAGTTGACCCAGATTTGGTTCTGATTGGTCAGTTTCTATGCCAGTCAGCATCAAAAGCTCCATGTACTAGACAGCCATTGGCTCCTCACAGTTGACCCAGATTTGGTTCTGATTGGTCAGTTTCTATGCCAGTCAGCATCTCTGGACCTATCAATGGGGCCTGATCAGAAAGGTGGGGCTGATCAGCCGCCTGGGTGGAGGCCTGGAAAGAAATGGAGGCATGGCTGCTGGCCAGGCTGGGAGAGAAAGAGAGGCAAATTCTGATCAAAGGCTGCCACAGAGGCTACAGTTCAGACCCTGCCTCTCTCTCTCTGCAGGCCTCTCTCTGGGCCTGATCCGCAGCCCCCTAGGCAGTCAGTGCTGGGTCAGGGCACCCTCAGTGGCCCCAGTCAATGCTGGGTCTCCACAGAAACCCAGCACTGACTTCCAGTCTGGTTGAGCCTTCCATGGTAATGGTCGTTATGAACCTGGCTCTTTATTATATACATACTTCAAGAGTTTTTACCCTCAGTACAATCGGGCCTCTGAAATGACCTGGTAGAAAGCAAGAGAGCATAGATCCCTAAATAAGACTCTGAATCAGTAGTAGTCAAGGCTTTAGATCAACATGCAATGATAGACAAGAGCTAAAAAACTTGAAATCAGAAAAGCCTGGAGTTTAAGGGGGAAGAAATGGGGAGACAACAAGCATTTATTATTAGCACTATGACTTGTTGTATGAATGTGAGCTAATAACAACCACAAGAGAGAGGTATTATCATTCTAATTTTTCAGAGTAGGGAATGGATACTCAGAAAGGTGACCTACCTTGTTCAAAGTTATACAGTTCTTGAGGGCAAAGCTTATTTTCTTTCTTCTGTATCACACTGGCACCAGACATTCAGTCTATGTTTGGAAAACAGACAAGCCATGTCTTAGATGTTAGGAAGTTTTGAAACATTGGGAATTTCATATGGTTTGGGAGAAGTTTCTTCTAATTTCTGAATAACTGACATCAAGGGGAATGGGCTAATTGTATCAAGATATAAATACTCACAACCTGGGCCCTCACCTGTACAATAAAGACATTGGATCAAATGATTACTTATATTTTCTTCCTATTCTAATGTTCTATAAATTGGTAAGGCATAAATCTAATCTATATATAAAACCCTAATATGCAAATAGATCAAACAGCAAAACAACCGAACAACGGAACAACTGGTTTTTATGATGTGTGCTGACCACGAGGGAGCATTGCAGAACATGGCGGACAATGGCAGCAGGCAGCAGAGTGTGGAACATGGTGGGCATCGGCTGTGGTAGGATGGTGGAACAGGTGAGCGGGAGCACCAGACCAAGGCAGGGTGCCAGTCACTGTCATCGGGGCAAGCCTGTGGTGGTTACTGGTGCTTGCGTGTGCTGCCAGCACCAGCCCCACTCGCACCTACTGCCGGATCCCAGAGCCAGCCCCAATCACTCGGCACCATCATCAGGTGCGAGCAGTGGCTGCTGGCCCTGATTGACCCGCAAGGTTTCTCCACCTCCCTTGCTCCTGAAGGGTGACCAGCAGCCACCTCTTGAACCCACTGCCAGTGATGGCCCTGCTCGCACCCACTTCTGGCGCCGGCCCCAATTGCTCCATGCCAGCAGCAGGTGCAAGCAGGGCCGACACTGTCAGCACATAGGAGTAGCAGCGGCAGGAGAGGGGCTGCCAGCAGACAGGGGACTGGGGGCCGAGGCAGGAGGGGCCAGGCGAGGGTGTGGAGGATGAGCTGAAACCTGCCCCTGTGCCCACCACAGCCTCGTGGCCTACAGTGCCTTTCAAGGTGCACAAATTCGTGAACTGGGACCCTAGTGTATACATAAAGTGTCTGACCAAGAACTTACAGAGGTCCCACTAAGGTAGGAGCCAATATCAAGGCCTGAGTCTACAGCTATAAACTCTTATATGGGTACAGTGGTTTAGAAAATGAGAGAAAGGAATTATCATTTATTGAGTGCCTAGGATGTGCCAGGCACTATGCTAGATATTGCTTTCTACTTTTGATTTAGCAGGGAGAGAGAGAGAGATGTAGCTATAGATCCACTGCTAATCCCAGCATTTTGTTGGTAAGAGTTCACTGAACATGTTCTAGGTTCAGATAGTTTTAAACAGTGCTGAGGGAGTTAAAAATATCAAAAATAAAAGTGTAATTATTGACTATATTGTTGTTATGCTAATTATGTATACCTTTTGTACTTTATGAAGAAACTTTCTAAATGGTAAAGGTCCATTTGAGATGGACTAGAAATAGACCATTTTATTCATAGGAAATAATATAATAGATGAGTAATGAATTTAATTCAAACACAAGATAGGAAGAAGCAAATTAAAAAGTGTCAATAAGTAGGGACAGGGAAGAATGAAATTCACCAATGCTCAGTAGAAGAGATAGAGAGACACACCTCTGTTTGTGAGAACCATTAAAAGAACACATTCATTCAGAGTGTTCAGCGATACCCTGCATTTATAATTCAGAGAAGATAGAGGAGTATTCAAGCAAAAGCAAAGAGGCAGGAATTAAGCAGTCTTGTAATTCTCAGTCAGGATGGGAAGTTTCCGACCATTTTCAATCATGTCAAGTATCTCTTGAAGGTCTTGCTTGCCAGATGAGTGACTTACCCCCAAAAATTCATTAAAAATAAATGATAGCATATATATATATATATATATATATATATATATATATATATATATATATGCTTAAACGACCTTTACAATAAAACAACCAGAACAACCGGTCGCTGTGATGCACACTAACCACCAAGGGGCAGACGCTCAACACAGGAGTTGCCTCCAGCTCTGATCGCCCCGATTGCCCAATTAGGGCCAGGCCCCCAGGCTGTGACAGGCAACCAGGGGTGGGTGGCAGTGGATGTGGCCCCTTTCCAGGGGGCTGAGGGCTGGATCCCTCCTTGGCGCCAGCGGCCAACCTCCCGGGTCCCTCCCTCTGTTCCTCCCCCAGGCCAGCAGGCCCCAATCAGCACACTGCCCATCCACTGTGGTGATGGTTGGCTCCACCACCTTGCTGGCAGGCTCTGATTGCCCGATCGGGGCTAGGCCCCGGGTTGGGATGGGGAACTGGGGGGTGGGTGGCAGTGGACGTGGGCAGTGAGGGAAGGAGGAGGGAGGAGGTGGGGAGGCAGGGAACCTGATTGGCCCTGATTGCTGGCCAGGCCTAGGGACCCCATCCATGCACGAATTTTGTGCACCAGGCTTCTAGTTACTATATAAACAGCAGTGAACAAATATAGTGTGAATTAATTATTTTTATTCATTACAAAAACCTGTTGAAGTTGCTTCTTCTCTGAGCTTCAGTTTGTTTACCAATAAAATATGAATAATCATACCTGGCCTTCCTCTTTCATAATATTAACGTAAGCATCATGTGGAATAAATAATGAAGTGCTATATAAATATTGTATTCTTATTAAGATGGTTTTTAAAAATTAGAACTACCTGCTCACATCAGCTCCTGAGAAGAAGGGAAACCTATAAGCACTTATAAAAGTACTCCAGTCCTAGCTAGTTTGGCTCAGTGGATAGAGCATCAACCCACAGACTGAAGGGTCCTGGGTTCAATTCAGGTCAAAGACACATACCTTGGTTGTGGGCTAGATCCACAGCTCTGGTCAGGGCACGTGCGGGAGGCAACCAGTTAAAGTGTCTCTGACATGGTTGTTTCTCTCTCTCTCTGACTTTCCTCTTCCCTTCCACTCTTTCTCAAAATCAATGGAAAAATATCCTCGGGTAAGGATTAATGAGAGAGAGAGAGAGAGAGAGAGAGAGAGAGAGAGAGAGAGAGAGAGAGAAGGAAGGAAGGAAGGAAGGAAGGAAGGAAGGAAGGAAGGAAGGAAAACCATTAAAACGTAAGGGGTTAAGCAAAAAAAAAAAAAAAAGAAAGAAAGAAAACCTCATAGACAGACAACAGTATGATGATTGGTGAATAGCAGAGGGAAAGGGGGTTGGGAAATAGAAGAGGGTAAAGAGGGGATGAATGGTGATAGAAAGAGACTTGGGGTGGTGAACACACAATATAACATACAGATGATACATTATAGAATTGTACACCTGAAACCTATATAATTTATTTTTTTTTATTATTGCTTAAAGTAATACAAAGGGTATTACATATGTGTCCATTTTTCCTCCCCGCCCTAGACAGTCCCCTAGCCTCCCCTATCCCCCAGTGTCTTATGTCCATTGGTTATGCTTATATGCATGCCTACAAGTCCTTTGGTTGATCTCTTACCCCCCTACCTCCTGCCCCCCAACCCTCCCCGGCCTTCCCGCTGCAGTTTGACAATCTGTTTGAGGCTGCTCTGCCTCTGTATCTATTATTGTTCAAAAGTTTATAATGGTCTCTATTATCCATGAATGAGTGAGATCATGTGGTATTTTTCCTTCATTGACTGGCTTATTTCACTTAGCATAATGCTCTCCAGTTCCATCCATGCCATTGCAAATGGTAAGAGTTCCTTCCTTTTTAGAGCAGCATAGTATTCCATCGTGTAGATGTACCACAGTTTTCTAATCCATTCATCTACTGATGGGCACTTAGGCTATGAAACCTATATAATTTAATTAACCAACACCATCCTAATAAATTCAATTAAAAAATTCTAAGTCAGAGAGAGGGAAGTCAGAGATTTTTTAAAAATGCTAACAAACATAAAGATTTAAATTTACCTAGTAGAAAACAAAAATATTCATGAGGAGTTAAAAATCAAAATAAGACCATGGAAAAAATATGAACAAACAATTATTAGGTAAAGGCAATTGCTCTGTTCTAAACAGCATGCAGAACACTGTGTACACTAAACCACATATCCTTCATAACAGTCTGTAAGTTGGGCTCAATTAAATCATGAAGCATGGAAGGACTCTGTAATTTGCTCAGGGCCACAATTAGTAAATGGGAGAGTCAGACTTTTAAATCATGCTTGTCAACTACACAAGAAATAAAAATAAAAATAATAAAAATTAGAACAGTAATTAGGTGATTTATTTGTTAGATATTGAACATTATACCTTAAACAATAAAAGTTCAACCTACTGATTGATTTGACTACAATCATTTCCCAAAGCACAAAGTATACATATTACATTCTCTGACCACAAGGCAATAAAAGTAAAACTAAACAACATTTCAAGAAAATTTAATTATGTAAATAAGAAATTTACTTCTAAGTAACATATTACTCAAAGAATAAAATAAAAGATACTGTAATTATAACAATGATTTAGAAAATTAATTACCAATGATTTGGAAATTCAGTGATTTAAAAAATACAACATATCAAAAGTATGGAATTTTCCCAGAGCTGTACTCATAATAATTCATAGCTATAAATGTTCTTTCTATTAAATATGAAAAAATATGTTACTTAGACTTTAACTTAAAAAGTTAGCAAAGGACAAAACAGAGCCAAGGAAAACAGGAATAAAGAATTAGTAAAGATTAAATCAGAAACTTATGATTTAAGGGACAGAAGGAATAGTAAGCACTACAAGGGGTAGTTCTGTGAAAATTTCAATAAAATATATAAAGTTCTTACTAGTCTAGTCAAATGTAATATAGAGAAGGAACAAATATATGAAGGAATGTAAAGGTAATATAAACATAGTCATGGAGGCAATTAAAAATTACAAGATAAAATATCTAGGAAAAATGATAAATGCACAAGGAGAAATATTAAAAATTATACTGAAACCATAAAAATAATGTAACAACATATAAATAAATTTAAGTGTATACCTTGTTCATGGATAGGAAAAGTAAATCCTTAAAATAATCTATATATTTAATATAACTTCCATAACAATACTGAAAGGATATTTTTGGAAAGAGCTAAGCTGATTCTCAAGATCGAACACAAGAAAATAAGCATATATCCAGGAGGATATCCAGGAGAATACCTAAGATAATATCCACAAGGTTGATGGTGAGCCTTACCAGGTATTTTCAAATGTATTATAAATCTGAAGCAATTAAAACATTTTTGACCATGAGTAAAGAGAAAGACACAGTTGTGACATTTAAAAGGAAGTCCAAAAATAAATGCTAATGACTTGGAAATTTAGCGTAAGATATGATATTTAAAATCAATGGGTAAATACTAGAAACAGTAGGGGGATGAGGACTTGTGCTGGGGGGTGGGAGTGGGCAAGGAGAGGTTAATGGGGGGGAAGGAGACATATATAATACTTTCAACAATACAGAATTTTTAAAAATTATTTGAAACAAATAACTAGCTACTGGGAGAAAAATAAGGCTATATCTTTAATAAGATTACCCGATCCTTTATATTTGCTGGTCTCCAGCAGCATAGTTGGTAATTATGAATTTTTCCATGTTGTACTGTACACTATAAATTTTTTGGCAACATCAAGAAAGGACCAGAAAGAATCGTGCCTAAGGGGCGACCCTGATTTTACTTGATTTGAGAGAGAGAGAGAGAGAGAGAGAGAGAGGAAGGGAGAGGGAGAAAGAAACATTGATTTGTTGTTCCACTTGTTTATGCATTCATTGGTTAATTCTTGTATGTAACCTTAGCATATGGGGAGGAGGCTCTAACCAACTAAGCAACCTGGCCAGGACCATATAGTTGACTCTTGAACAAGATGGGCTTAGGGGCGCTGACACCTGCACAGTTAAAAATCCAGGTATAACTTTTGACTTCAGAAAAACTTAACTACAGTCCTCCCTTGGTATGTGTGGGAGATTCGTTCCAGAACCCCTGCTCAAGTTACTTTTTATTAAATGGTTTAAAACAATGCGTACAGTCAGCATTCCACACCTGCAGATTCTCAACTGCTGTTGAAAATAATTTGATAGCGGTTGGTTGAATCTGCGGAGGCAAAACTCGGGGATACAGAGGGCCGCGTGCAGTTCAAACCATGTTGTTTAAGGGTCAACTGTACTTCTACTTACCCTAATAAAACAGAGCAGCTGGTCTTAGTTGTTAACCAGGAACAATGTATAATAGTGAATTAACTCACATCAAATGTGACTAATTTTCCCAGAGGTACATTCATTTTTTAAATATATGTCCTCCATCCCTGATTAGGTAGTATGACAAATTAATGTGAAAGCAGTAACACCGTAGGAGGGAGACAAAATCTAGGGCAGGAAAATAACCACAGGTAGACCTGGCTTCCCTGAGAATTTGTCCTGGAGTCCATTCTCCTAAACTGTCCTATTATTCACAGCTGAACCTGAGTGAGTCCTAAAAGTTCTAAGATTCTTTTCCATGTCTCCCAATCCTATATAATAAAAGCCTAATATGCTAAGTGTCCAGTTGTCCAGTTGGCCATTCAATCAATCAAAGCGTAATATGCTAATGATATGCTAAGGCCGCTCAATTGCTCGCTATGACTTGCACTGACCACTAGAGGGCAGACGCTTTGACCAGTAGGTTAGCTTGCTGCTGGGGTCCAGCATATCAGGACTGGGCGAGAAAGGCCAGACACACCCTGGAGCCCTCCTGCGATCCCTCCCCGGTCCCAATCGTGCACCGGTGGGGTCCCTCAGCCTGGCCAGTGCCCTTTTGCAATCCGAGACCCCTTGGGGGATGTCGGAGAGCCAGTTTCAGCCCGACAACAGAACGACTGGTCACTATGATGCTCACTGACCACCAGGGGGCAGACACTCAATGCAGGAGTTGCCCCCTGGTGGTCAGTGCGTTCCCACAGGAGGAGTGCTGCTCAGCCAGAAACTTGCAGTGCTAAGGATATCCCTCTCGCAATTGGGGACCCCTCAAGAGATGTCAGAGACCAGGTTTCACAAGCCACTCCTCTTGGGAGGGCACCAGACACAGGGCTCATGGATGGCGAGTGCTGCTGTGGCAGCACAAGCCTCTACCTGATTGGGACTGATTGGGCGTGAGCCCGCAACAGGCACAGTGTGGACGGGATGAGCAGGAACGGCAGGTAGGAGCTGCAGGCTGCGTTGAACTGTGAGGTTTCAGCTGATACCTGCAGGCCACCCAGAGGGACACCAACCATGCACAAATTCATGCACCGGGCCTCTAATGAATAAATAAGATACTGGGAATAAAAACAGCCTGGGAGTAGAAAGTCAGGGCTTAGAGTCCTCTTGTTTACATGTGTCTTTTCTAAGTTGGTTATTTCAAAGTCTGGGCTCACCTGTAATTTTGCTAAGAGATGCTGCACTAGAGTTAGGAATTCTCTTTCTTATTTTAAATTTTTGTGAACATTTTTGGCTAAAAGAATGTTTTGATTTCCTACTGCCCAGCTCTGTATGTATCATATTTATGTATTTATATAAAGGGGAAACGCTAGTAAAGCTAAAGCAAACAAACATTAAGAACAGAACATCTGCAACGCAGGGAAACTAGCTGAACCAATTCCTTCTTTTCTGGGTGGGAATGGAGGTGGGGAAAAAAAGGGACAGTGATGATATTTTGGTATCAATAGCATTTCATTTATTTGGAAAGGGAAACAGAGGTCAAGGACGGATAAAGCTATACTTACTGGCTATAAGGCAACTTATAAGTTTTATTGATGCCACTGTACCCAGATTGCTGATATAACCTCTTCACTATTACTATTTCTCATAACATGCTGACCTCACTCAATGACTGCTATGAAAAAAGATGGGATGATCAGGACCAGACAGACAGCACATCATCAATCAAAAATTGTTTTTGACTGGAACAGAGTAGGTGGCCAACTATCTGATAAGCATATCCTAAGAGGACTTAAATAACTCATTTATTTAAAAAGGTTATCTTCCACTTCTCTAAAATGTAGTTTATCTTGTCTTAGATATTTTCTTTTTTTTTCTTTTTTTTTCATAATTATAATGACTTTTTTTTTATTGCTTAAAGTATTACAAAGGGTATTACATATGTGTCCATTTTATCCCCCCGCCCTAGACAGTCCCCTAGTTGTCTTAGATATTTTCAAAAGCAGTGTACTTCTAAACATGTAACTTCATTTGTATTTCTATTTAGCTGAATCTACTTAAACCTTTTTCTCCTGTCAGTTCCTACAATATTCAAATACAGCTTGAAAAAAAATTCTGCTTTGGGGAACCATTTTTAAAACTGGAAACAGCCCAAGTTCCCATCAGTATATGAGTGGATAAAAAAGCTGTGGTACATTTACACCATGGAATACTATGCAGTTGTAAAAAAGAAGGATCTTTTATTTTTGAGACAGCATGGAGGGAGCTGGAGAGTATTATGCTAAGTGAAATAAGCCAGTCAGAGAAAGACAAGTATCACATGATCTCACTCATATGTGGAATCTAATGAACAAAATAAATTGATGAACAAAATATATCTAGAAACGTAGAAGCATGGAACAGACTGTCGAATTTCTGAGGGAAGGTGGGGGTGGGTGCATAGGTGGGAAGAGATCAACCAAAGAACTTGTATGCATATTTGCATAACCATGGACACAGACAATAGGGTGGTGAAGGCCTGGGTGGTAGTCGGGACGGTCTAGAAGGGGTCACTGAGGGGAAAGGAGGCATATGTAATACTTTCAACAATAAAGATTCTTTTGAAAAATGAAAACTTGGTCAGGAAAAGGCACTGACACTATTTTGATAATAATAATAAACAAACAATATCCCACTGCCCAAGATTAACAAGCTTAGGGTGACGAAAGTATTCAAATAAACTCCGACAGACCAAAAATTCAGCATATTAGAACTGTAAAGCATTGCAATTAATTTCAAAATATGAAATAATGATTGCTTCAGGCAAAATGTATCCCATTGATAAATTCCTATAGTATATTATCTCTCAGCAAGTTTCTCTTTTTTCCCTTCTATCTCTCTACACATATATACACACATTCCTACTGACTGAGAAAGCTTAATGTCATGATGTTTATAACCAAGTTTCAGATCACAATGGGCATTCAGGGCCTTCTTTGACATTTCTGAAGGTAAATATTTTTCTCTAACATTTCAAACTGTATTCTTTTAAAAAATATATATTTTACTGATTTTTTACAGAGAGGAAGAGAGAGTTAGAAACATCTATGAGAGAGAAACATCGATCAGCTGCCTCCTGCACACCCCCTACTGGGGATGTGCCCACAACCAAGGTACATGCCCTTGACCGGAATCGAACCTGGGACCTACCGGTCCAGAGGCCGACGCTCTATCCACCGAGCCAAACCTGTTAGGGCTCAAACTGTATTCTTAAAGTATTATGCCTTCCTGTCTCTGAATTTTCTCAAGTACAGGTAGCATATTTCAATGGAGAGTTCTTTTTTATTTCTGAAAGTACATTTTGTCTGATTCTAACATAGTCTGAATTGATTTATTTTAAAGCCAGGTAACCAGACATCCAGAGGTGAGAATTATTTTAGGAGAAGAACAGGGAAAATAGATTTAACAATTGAGTCAATAATCACAGAGATGCAAAAGTTTATATGGAATTGAGCTGAGAAAAGTTATAGTTTATTATGAATTTTTTTTCAAGGACTCCTTATATCATACAGCAATACTATTTATTCCATGACAGATTTTTCTCTTTAAAGCAACATTGCATTTATTGTCACCCATGTAAATTTCAAAAAAAAACAAAACACGTAAACTCATCAGAATCAAAGAAATATGGTCAAAATGTAGAAAAAATTTTGGCTCCACACTAAGGTAGGCTTTCATTAAGGAATAAGTCCTGTTTGATTTGGTTGTGGATCAGATTTACTAGCCTGGCAATCTAACCAAGGGCAGACATTGTAAATAGTTGAATCAAGATGGGTTACTTGCTATGGTGGACCATTGAGAATAAATCTGAGATAGTAGAGCTCCGGGTCCCCATGACCATTATATTTATTGTCTTCTTTGCCTCTGGAACAGCATTTCCCAAACTGATATTTACTGGCACTATGCTTAAGAGATATTTCTCAAAGAATGTGTTCTCTGCTCAGCTATGGTTGCTATCTTCTAGTCATTCTATTCCACACTGGAAATTCACCATGCATACTAGCATATTTAAGTTTCTAAGAATTCTTCCAGTAAAGAAATTCTTAGAAATTTAGGCTAGTGTTTGCCAAACTTATTTTAGCATAGAAGTAATATTCCCCAGTTTCAGGAAATCCTTCTGGCTGACTGAACTCCGCTGCCAGTCCTTTCCAGAAATTGCCATTCACTGGAGAGAACTGCCTTTCGCCAGTTCATAACCCCTTCCCTGGGACTGCATGCATTCAAGGACTGGTCAAAGCAGAAATAGAAAGCTTTGATAGCTCGTCACAATGTGGGACAACTCTAAAGGAATATCCCAGTTACAGAGCTCACTCCGGGGTTGGCTGAGGCCTTTGTTGAGACTGTTTCATAACCCAACTTCTCTTTCTGCCCACTGTTGTTTCCTTCCCTTAAAAAAATCCTTCCCTTTTTTGCTCTTCCTTTGCACAGTTATTGATCCTGAGAGCATTGCCTAATGAACTTCCTGAGTACCTATCTGCATCTGAGAGCTGGCTTTTGGAAAAACCTAACCTACAAAACATTTTAGGACACTTAGGTCTAACGAAGACTCTTGATGCCAGTAAAGAGGGAATGTACTCCAAATCATGTGTAGAAAGAAAACATTCCACACTTGGGAAGAAGATTTATAACAAACATGAGTGAACAATGAATCTCCACTTTAATAAGCCCAGGATTCAAGTGCCATCTGAGGAGTGATAGGCTATATGAGCAATCTATAAAGACAGCTTGTTTTGAAGGAACAAATAATCTTGCCACCTCAAAGAGATAAAAGCTTAAAAAGCTTATATAAAATCACAAGTCTCCATCATTATCATCTGAATGACTAGCTTCTTAGCTGATTTTACTTCCTCCAATCCTACCCTACTTCTATCCATTCACCCCCTAGCAGCTGGAGTGATGCTTTTAAAATATAAATATGATCATATCACATCCCTAATTAAAACCTTTCAATTGCATTTATTGCTCTCAAATTTCTTAGCCTGACATATAATGCCCTTTATGATTTAAGCTCTTGGATCACTCCTGGCTCAGTACTCCATATTCTAGCTCTACTGAATTTCTTTTGGTTCTGTGAAAGTAGCATGCTCTAAAATGACTCTGAGCCTCTGCAAATGCTATTACCTTGACCTGGACAGCTCTCCACCAACCACAATCACTCATCATCTAGGTTCTACCTTAAGTGTCATCTCCTTCAGAAAGCTTTCCATGGCCACCCCCATCAAGTCAGGGGTTAGTTCCCATGTCATATGTTTCCACATCACTCCATACTTCTCCCAGTTTAGCACATAGCATAATGTAGTTGACTGTCTAATAATATGCCCCTCCTTCCAAGAGGCTATAAGGTTATCAGTAACAGCAACTATATCTTACTCATGGTGCCTATTTAACTGTGATTAGCACATGAGTGCTCAATAAATATGAATTAAATATTTGAGTAAATACCTAGCTCCCTAACATTTCTTGACCCTACAATGGTAATGCAGAGGTTGAGACAAAGGTCAAATCAATGTCCAAACCCTATCTCTTAATATCAGTAATGTTTTGAGGCTATAATAAACTAATGCCTTTCTTCTCTAGTCACTCCTGGCTTAAAAATCAATGCACCAGCTCAACTAAAGTACTGAATATATGTGTGTGTGTGTGTACTATATATGCTATCTATGTAAAATACAATATATTAAGCACCAGGTGTATATTAGATATAATTTCTGCCTCTAGCTGCAATTTTGTTGAGAACAAACCTAGAGACTATAAAGCACTACAATTTTTGGTTTAGATCAGCAGTTTCTGAACTGGTTATCATGAAAAGCTGTAAAGTACATTACTGATAATTTAGTACTAAGAAAAAGTATCAACATATTAAACTTATCTATAATAATAAAAACATAATATGCAAATCAACCGAACAGCAGAACAACCACCCGGACAACCTTCCAGATGACCACGCTATGATACCCATTGGCACCAGGGCAGCCAAGGTGGGTGCGATGCTATTGGTCAGGGGCCCAGGCATTGCCCCATGATTGCCCTGCAGAGGGAGGCCTAGGCCACCGGCTGGTGGGGCAATCAATTGGGGGGCTCCACAATCACCCCAAAGAGGGAGGCCCAGGCTACCTAGTGGCAGTGCTGCAGCAGGTGGGCGGGGCCTCCCTCTGTGGGAGCGATCCATCACAGGGCTCCCAAACTGTGAGAGGGTACAGTCCTGGCCAAGGGACACCCCCCCTCCCCCGGAGTGCACAAATTTCGTGCACCAGGCCTCTAGTTTTTAATAAATCAAAGCAATTTATAAGTTAACTTCTTTAATAATATCACTCACCTTTTGTAACCCAATATGCTTTCTTGAGTGGTAGAAAAGGAGGAAGTTATTGGTAGTTCATTGGAAATTGTTCATAATCCTGACTTAACCATGAAACTTTGACTTATAATTGTATTGATTAGTCATGTGGATACATGGGGGAGGATTTCTTATTTAGACATTAAATTCAATAAATTTTCATAGAGTGAGGAAATCAGTTTGTTTTTTTATATTTATTTTTTATCACCATTTATCCCCCTTATACTCTCTGCCACCTTCACCCATACCTTCTCTATCCCCCAGCAATCACCACACTATTGTCTGTGTCCATGAGTTTCTTCTTTCTTTTTTCTTTTTTTGCTCAATTTCTTCACTCCCCCAATAACCCCACACACACCATAGCTATCTCCTGCTTTCTATCTATGACTTTGTCTCTGTTTTGCTTGTTATTTCAGTTTGTTCAAGACTGAGGAAATCAGTCTGGACTAGAGGCATATAGGAAGGCTACAGATACAATGTTTGCTCTATTGAGAATCTATCAAACTTAAAAATGTGGTTATAGCAATAAATTGATATGTATAACTTGTATAAGTCTGGATATGTAGGTTTAAAGTAAGGAATGGTTTGGTTTAACCACACTAAACTTTAACATAGATTCCTTCCATATATAATAAGATATTTAGTGGAATTTTTCATGTTGCCCTAAAATTGGCAATGAAGCTTTAATGGAGAAAATAATCTCTAAATACTTACACATTCTTAAGAGGCCCAACAATAGTTGGATGCAGACACTATCATAAAGACTTTTAAAATGTGGAAGAACTGCCCATGAAACCACTAGCCACTCCCCAAGTCTCTACTCCTTGGCCAACCCATAGAAGACCATGGGACTATGAGCCGAAAGTGAATCATTAGAGTTGTCAAGACTGCTGTTTGACAAAGAAAAGTCATTTCTCTTTTCTTTCTATGAGAGAAAGAGTCAGAGTTATTCCCTCCCAAAGTCCCTGCAATACAGTTAGGCTGTTATCTCATTTCCTCTCTGAATACTTGCCAAGCTATGGACTACAGGCACATCTTTGCATCCATAAGGATGGAATAAATCTTGGTGATGGAATTCTTGAGAGATCTTGATGTTTTTCTCTATGAATTAAAGTATATGTGAACACACAGGTATTGCCTGCTTATCATCTGGAGATTGCTGAAGGTAATCGGTTTTTATGAGTAGCTTACAACAGAGAAGTAAGAAAACACTATGATACAGTCTTCCAGGGAAGAAGCTAGCCCTTAATACTAGAGAACATGGAAGAGGACTTCAGCAGTGCCCATGGCCTCTCATGAGGAAAACAGAGATTATAGAAAGAGACAGAGATCCAAGGAACGCAGTACCATGACCAGAGGAAAAGGTTAAGGGTATCGACCATAAACAAGACCTTTTACAAAAGGCCCCACCATCATGAGTGAAAGAAGATAAGGTAAGGCTAAATACTGCTACCACCACCACCACCACCATTACCACCAAGAAAATGACATCAATCTTCTATCTACATAGACTGCTGTATCAGTGAAGGCCATCAAGATAAAGTCAGAGTGAATCCAGACAGGCCTTCTTACTTCTCTGTTACTTCTCTGTTGTCATCTGGTGTTGACCAGATGACAGTGTGTAAGAAGAAATCTGCCATCTCTCCTATTCCCCCTCTCAAACCCAATGCTAGAAGAGTTTAGACCTTTAAAAGGAAAGGGATCCTAACTCATTTCTAGACTTGACCTCTACTCCAACCACATCTTGTCACTTTTTCCTCTCCAAATCTTCCAAGCACAAACCAAACCAGCAATGGATGAAGAAAGAATTTAATGGCAGACATGAATTGGGCTGGACTGTTACTTTTTTTAAAGTACCTAGAAAGCTGTATAAAATTCCCAAGAAATGATTAAGAAAAAGGGAAGGACGTCTCCACAGAATAGATTGAAATCATGGATGGGAAAGTCACAAAAATGTTTCACACTTGTACTCCACAATATGAAGACTGCTAAAATTAGTTACCTTATGCTCCACAGTGGTTAACATGGTTCAACACATGTAACAAATGCACAATACACACGCACTGGTTACTAAAGAAGAGTATGTTTAGCTGGAAGCAGGGCCCAGGGCAGACAGACTGAAGTAGCAAGAGGCAACACTCCCTTAGAAAAGGTTTTGTTCCAGCAGAGGAGGAGGAAGATGGGGTAGGAAGTAGGTAGGGAAGAAAATAAGAGAATAAAGAGATTGAAAAAAATACTCAGTACAATGTAAATTGTGAAGAAATTAAAATGTAAATGTAAAGACAGATAAGGATGGGTTAAGGAGCATGCTGCCTGGGTGGGCCATTAATGAGGGGGAATGAAATCAGCAGAAGAGGGTCAGTCAAATGAAGGAGCAGAACAGAAAAGACTGCATAGAGGCAGTATATATATATATATATATATATATATATATATATATATATATAATCACTTTTCTACATTTCAGTGAAAATGTATGTGAGCATATGTATAATAAAGGAAATAAAATATTTAAATGCATATATAGACTTTAATAATTATAAGAAAAAGGAGCAAATCCCATGGAATATTGTCTGTGAAAATTTTGGATTTTACATGATTAGAAATAGAACAGATTATATCTGCTTAACTGGGCAAAAGGGCAAGAAGGAACATCCCCCTAAAAGCTGCATATACTCAATGAACTAGGAATTCCCCCTCAAATTGGAATTTAACCTGCAGATAGACTCAGATAAGGACTAAAAGCTACAAAGATGTACACACAAAATACAGAAAAGAGTATGAGAATGTGATCCAATATGTAACCTTGTATAGAAAAAGAAATATGACAAAAACACAGACAGTAGGCCAATGAGAGAGAGAGAGAGAGAGAGAGAGAGAGAGAGAGAGAGAGAGAGAACAGGAGAGATATTGTATTATAAAGGGATGTGTCTTCCAGGTTGGGGTTCCATTTTCTTTGCTATGAGGTTCCATGCTGCAGAGATTTGTACATGGAGAAAAAAATGTGAATCCAAGATACAGTTTATGATTCTACTGTCCTGAATTAAGTATTATACTAAGAAACTAGCAACACATAAAATTCAGGGAAAATGGATGTTGTCTGCTTATAACCCATTCTGCTTTCTACATAGGGAATTGTTGGGTTTTTTTAAGAATAGATGTCAGGGTTTGAACAAATAAACTATAACCTCACAGCAAATGCTTACTGGGGCCCTAAACCATATAAACAGACCCTGCGCCACTGGCTGTGTCTATGCATGCCAAATCTCAATATTTGAAAATATCCAAATAGTCAACTGTTTTCCAATCTTCATCCAAATGTTTAACGTAGATCCATAACACAAGCCTTTATTGAGCACCAGAGCCCCACACTGACTCAGAGTGAAGAAACAAAAGAAACAGAAAATGTAATTTTTTAGGAACTCAAAAAAATACCTTAGGGAGCCTAAGCCAAAGCTATGCTTTCTACCCCTACAGCAATCTGCCTCACTGTAAGTAGCATCCCACACTTGCTCTCCTTAGACGTGAGATAATGCATGTAATCTCTTAGTTCAGTGCCTAACACACACTGAGTGATCATTTACCTAGCTCATCTCTTGGACCCTAAACATCACTTGACCCTCAAGGCCTATAAAGAAGTCTAAACCTTGGGGTTATTTCTCCTCTAGCTCTTAGCTATGTTACCCATGCTTCATCAACCAGTAGCATGGGCATTCCTGAGTCAACATGTACAAATATCTAGTCTGTTGTTTTGCCAAACAGATAACAGTATATTTATTTGATTCCATGTTGTACACAAAATATGGATTAAAATAGTAAAATTCAAGTTACAAATAACTCTACTGATACTCACAGTTACACAATTAAGCCGTTTACTAAAGTAGTGGTTAATATCACGGGCTCTAGAAAGAGAAAAAGGTAGATTCTAATCCTGGCTTTGCAACTGAGCAACTCTGTGGCCTTGGGCTCCTTGAGCCTTAGTTCCTCGTCTGTAAAATAGGAATAATAATAGTACCTACCTTACAGAAATACTGTGAGGTTTAATGGAGATAATTTATGTAAAACTTGTAGCCCTGTCTAGCACAAAGCAACACTCAGTACTAAATGTTGTTGTAACTGTTACAAGTTCTTTGAATACATGAGTTCCAGCCAACATTTAGAGTTACTAGTTGAAGATGTCATATTTTTGGGGGGAGTCTCATTGCTTTTTTTTTACGTTTAATATATTTTTAATTAAAAATGTTAACGTTGACAGTATTGCAGGTATCCCCCATTTTCACACCCTTTGCCCACCTCCACCAACCCTTGCCTCCCCTTCCCTTGGCCTTCACTGTACTATTGTCCAGCATCATTGCTTTACTAAAAATACTTCTTTCTATGGTGCAACATGTGAAACGTTTCACCACCATCCTTAGAGAAGCAACTGGGGGTGGAGGAACAGTGTTGGAACAAAGATTTGCAGGAGACTAATACGTATACTGCTGACCCCACTCAACCTTTCTTGAAATTTTTTTTGGTATGGCTCAATGATCATGGCACAAATGAGTCCTGCTGAGAAACAATACTTCCTGGTTCCAGTTAGGCCATTAGTGTCATGTTTGGAGTCTTTATTTAAATCATGATGCATTTTCCATGATGTATAGATTCCAATATAAGTACATTTGGCTATCAAAGTCCTTTGCTTAAATTAGAAAAAGATTGATTGAAATAATAATAAGTAAATGGTATCTTAATGAGCATCACAGTAATTATATGACAGCCTAAGTCCTATATCCATAGAAACTTAGGTCAAGAAGCTGATTATGATCACAAATAAATAGATATTAGCCATAGGTCAGACTTCCTTTACCCCCTTTTTTTAGTCTTGTGACCAGAATAGTTTCATATAAACAAAATAATTCTTCTTTCTTATCTTCCTGTCCTTTTTGCCATATTATTTCAAATTTGACATGTCCCCATATACTGTTTATTACAAAATGAAATGAGTGAACTGATTCAGATCAAATGGCTGACTTTTTACTGAAATCCCATGCCAAATGCAAACTGAACTTTGGAGAATTTTTGTTTAATAATTTCCATTTTATGTATTTTGTAATGTTGGAAATATAAAGGATTTGGAGAGTTTATTTGCATTAGTGCAGTAGAAACTTTATGGAAATCATTTTGTTTTTAAAAATCACGGAAGGGGTTATCAATGTAAGTGTAAATAAATCTACACATATTTTATAGTTCCTGATGATATTTTAAGTTCCTAGGTCTGCAATGTTGACCATAGCCCAACACAAAATATTCAATTACAGAGAAAGAAAAGATCAAAATAGGGACAAGACTGGAACTATAGGCCCCTGAACTTTAAACCCAGCTATAAATAAGACTGTTTTTGGTCTTTACCATGTCCTCCCACAACCAACAACAACAATAAAAATGAGAATAGGAAACTGGCTACAATTGTAGTATTAACAGTTTTACTTCATATGTTGTTTACATGCATTTGAGTGGCCAGACATGTATCTTGACTCTTAATTCAAATAATGTAAGATCAGTTTTTTCAAATGGTTTTCTATGTAAGATAGGACAGCCCAAATAGGTCAAAGAGTTATAGTAATTTGGGAGGCAATGTCAACCCAGCTTGTTGCCTTACTCTGTCTTTTTTTCTTTTTGAGTAAAAATGTGATACAAGGTTAGCTTGGCCATAGAGAAATCCTATAACCTGTGGGAGTTTTATTCCCCCTTCAGCCTAAATTAAGTCATCTACATCAATAACATCATCTTTGCCATATTCACAATAGAACTTCACAGATTATTATTCACATCTCAAAATATGTACTTTTACACATTACTAATGAATTCTCTATTGGCACCTCCACAGTAGTTTTCATAAACCAATGCTCCTCAGTCATTAATATGACAAAATTTCCCAGGGATCTTGTTAAAAATATATATTTCTGGACTTTACCCCAAAAGATTATGAATCAGTAGACCTAAGGTGAAGCCTAGGAATCTGATTCTAACAAGTTTCCAGATGTTGCTGATGATGCTGGTTCAGGGACCACAATTTGAGTGGCAATGATCTGAAGCTTTTGTCTGTTTTTTTTTATTCTCTAATGCCTAATCTAATTTTCACCTTTAGGTAATGACTTCCTTTTTGATAACAGGTCATCTAACATGAGATGATGTTTCATCCTTGGAAATATTCTAGAATCCTAATTTTTCCCTTTCCTTCTGTCCTAGCACAGGAAAACTTATCCTTCCTCCTTGTCAAAGAAAAATTATCACTTTAATTTTAATCCTGTCTCTATATTAATTATCCATTCTCTTAATTAAGATTTGGTTCAGCTGCCAGTTATAGAAATCCAAAATAACAGTGGTTTAAACAAGATGAAAGAGTCCCTCTAAGATTAATATACTAGTAAGACTGATATATTAACTCCATAACCATCAGGTCCCAAATTCCTTCCATTTTATTGCTCTTTCACACCCAACATGCTGCTTCCACCTCAAAAATCTGTCATAGGCCAAGAACTACTGCTGTAGCCATTAGGTCTATATTCCAGTGAACAGGAAAGAAGAATAGAAGGGCACAACTCTCCTTTTAAGAACAATTTCTGGAAGTGCATATATCACTTCTGCTTACATTCCATGGAGCAAAAGTTAGTCATATGGCCATACTTAGCTACAAAGTGAATTGGGAAATGTATCCCTTGCACATACCCAAATAACAAATATGAGACTTCTATGATTAAAGAAGGTGAGGGAAAATATTGAAGTATAACTAACAATCTCTATGGCACCTCTTTTCTTGATTTTTAATTTATAATTTTCCTCTAGTTCTTCCTTGTAGGTCTATAAATATTCTAAAATAAAAATTTACTTGAGCACTGCTTCTTTCTCTGGCTACCACCCAATCTTGCATATCTTCCTTTACTTCTAAACTTGTCAAAAAACAAAAATGTATTTCTATTTTTTACGTTTTGTTATTAACCCTTTAAGCCTCAGCACCTTGTTAAGATCCCATTGCCACTGAAACTTCCTTATATTATATCATCAGTAAATTCCTGATTCCCAAATCCATTGACTTCTAAGTCTTTGCAATATTTCCCTAGTTATAAATTATTGCTATGAAAAACATTACGGTAAAACGAAGGAAGAAGGAAATGTGACAAAGAAGTATTAAGAGAGTCTTGCATTAGGGATCTTGTATTATGAATGCAACCATAAAACATCATGCCTTTAAGAGGGACATTTTGGCACAGTATGTTTCATAATTTTTGTTGTGAAATATATGTAGAGATAGACACTTAGGAAAAAGTCTGCTTAGTCATAACTAAACAGTATCTCACACAAATACATGTGAAGTTAAGTAATAAAATATTTCAAAGGAAATGTATATCATATCCCAGGGTTCTTTCATTTAACTTTGGCCTCGCATGAGTACTGCACCAAAATAAAATAACAATAACTAGGGGCAAGAGAGAAATTTTATTGGAAATTGTGTTTTTTATAAGTTCCTTCTCAAAACTTTACATCGTTTTGCTGGCGAGGAGAACAATATGAGAAAGAAGGACTGCATACACATATAAAATTTCTGGTTTTTATAAATCTAACTTGTTTTGTAGCTCCTTGACTGCACCAGAGATGAGACCCTGTAAGTTTGTCAAGCTAGATGGAGCCAAGTCATGGTTGGAAAGGAGCGTATCATCTCTTGCAACTGATTGTTACAGTTAGAAACTTTGTTCTCTGACCATCTCTGACCTCTGCATGTCTGACTTATCCAGCTAGTATTACTGAACTTGGCATGAATCAGCCTTTTATTTATATGCTGAACTGTACTCCTCCCCACTTCATGGATTTGTACCAACCTTGATTTCATTCCCGGGTTCAAGTTTGTGACTTAGTAGCTATACCTCATCTGCTTTCCTGTTTCCATTTCAGCATGGACACTGTCTGACAATCCTGGGCTCTTTAACTTCAAGCTTGGTTGTACTCAACCTTGGCTACACATTAGAATGATTTAGAAAGATTTAAAGATTTAAAGATCTACCAAGGCCTGGACTCCACCCCCAGAACTCTCATTTAAATGGGTCTGAGATGGGACCAGGCACTGAGAGTTTTAAAGGCTCCTCGGGTGACTCTAATCAGCAGTCAGGTTTGAAAACTACCATTCTGGCTTCTGTTTCTGTTCAAAATAACTATGGATTCTGCTTATGGAGCCACCCTATCTCTCTCTCTTGGCACCAGGACACATTGGAACACAGTAAACTCAGGTGCCAGAAAGAATCAGTTAGATCTAAGATAGTAATCTATTTATTCAACAAGCTTATAATAAGTATTTACTCTTCTCTAAATAGTCAGAGAATACTAGAATGTTGTCCTTTCCCTCCAGAGCCACACATGCTAATTGAGAGGGCACTTATGAGACACATAATTACAGCAATATGGTAAGTGCTTTAATAGGGGTATGAATGAAATACTATGGGACTGCAGAAGAGGAAGCACTTACCTCTCTGTAAAGGTCTTGGAAGACTTCCTGAAGCACATTTGAGTCTCAAAGAGAAAGCAGAAGTTTACAAGAAAGAGAAAAGAGAAGATAATAGAATTCCAAGCAGAAGGGAAACATAAGTAAAAACACAAAGATATTCTCTATAAATAACAAAGTTATTTTAAATTTTTTATTCAAGAACAGCATGAATTTTAAGGAAATCCTATTACTTTGGGAGTATTTCGTATGCTGTAAAAAAAAACAATATTCATTGACTTCATTGTGTTATATAATTTTTTTTGTAAATAAGATTAAATCACCTTGATGGCACAACACAAAAAAAGACTAATAGAAACTATAATAGCAAAAATAAGAATGAACCTATGACTTTTATTTTCCTTTTTAATTTTATCTGTGTTGTTTAAAGTTTTACAGATAACCCCTTTGACATTTGTTTTTAATATCACTTCAGATTGATTGCAAATTCTGACCTTCAGGCAATGAGAACAATTATAATGCCCTTTAAATTGGTCTGCCATTCTGAATGACTGTTGGTAACCAAATTGGTGCATTTCTTCTTGGTTCTTCTCTCTCAAACCTGAGTAATTTTTACTTGGGCTTAATTGATTCCAGCACCAGCCTAAAGATACAATCTTCTATCTTTAAGGTTCAGGGCTCAGGACTTTAACATTGCTGAGTGTTCAAAATGCTTATTTTATAACAAACTTAAAAAGTTTTTGTAGCATATTGTCATTTTGACTATTGACACACATGTTACTAGCAGTTATGTTCATTTGTTACTTGGTCTTAATCTCTGGAAACCACATGCAACACATTTTTAAAAAATGGCACAGGGCCCACCATTTGAAAGGCAAATGAGACAACAGTGAGTTTCATAACTTATCAAAATCCTTGCCAAGTTTTTCCTGTTCTTTACCTTCTAACTAGGCTTAGTGGTGTATTACATTTAAAAATCCCAAGCCAAAAATTGGAAAAACAGGCTTTAACAACCCGGAAATGTCCTCAATAGGTCCCGTGTGTAAGGTTAGTGCAAGATGAACTAGACTTGAGAAAAAAGAAATGTCTTCCATGGACCCAGAGTCAGGGTATGCTTGAGCAGAAATAATACCTAGGCTGATATCCAAACAGAGTCAAGAATATCCAGAAAGATGCTTTAATTGTCCAAAGGATTTATGATAGAACACAAGAATAGAAAAGCCAGAAAATTATTATAGAAATAAAGAAGAGTGTGGCCAATAGAATGGGGAAATTATGACAACCCAAGATTAATTAGACCAGCTTTTAAAAAAGTCAAATTATGGCCCAGGTTTCAAAGATCTTAGAGGAGCCAATGACAATGATTATTTTCAGTCTCGTCTTCCCAAATATCTACCTGCATTTTATTTTTATTATATTTCTTTTACCCAGTAAGTTTGAAGTTAACTACCATTGAACTGGCTTAAATAGGATTACTAATAGCTGACTTTATTGTCGGGATGCCATATAATGGGTGTTCAATCATTTCCCCCCAGGTGTAACGAAGACTATGTTTCCTTTTCTGCTTATGTAGATTTGAATGGAAAATAAAGAAAAGTGATATCTCAAACATCATAATAAAACTTTACATTTTTTCAAACAACTCCTACATAGAATTTCTAATATGATAGGGTGATATCTTATGATTCTTCATATATACACTAGAGGCCCAGTGCACAAAATTCATGCACAGGGAGGGGGGGATCCCCTCAGCCCAGCCTGTACCCTCTCCAATCTGGGATCCCTCGGGGGATGTCTGACTGCCAGATTAGGCCAAATCCCCGACAGTCAGACATCCTTCTCACAATCCTGGACCGCTGGCTCCTAGTTGCTCACCTGCCTGCCTGATTGGTACTAACTGCCCCCTGCCACCCCCCCGCCCCCCGCTGGCCTGATCGTCCCTCACTGCCTCTGCATGCTGGCCTGGTCACCTCTTACTGCCCCCCTGCCAGCCTGGTCGCCCCCAACTACCACCCCTGCCGGCCTGGTTGCCCCTCACGGCCCCATGCTAGCCAGGTTGCTTTAAGCAGCCTGCTGTTCAGTCATTTGGTAGTCCCTCACTAACCCCCCTGCTGGCCTGGTTGTAGGCAGCCATCTTGTGAGGGCATGAGAGTTAATTTGCATATTACCTCTTTATTATATAGGATTAACCTGTTTTTTCTTATCAGGAACAATGATGGTAAAATTAATGACATTTTTCTCTTTCCTAGAGAATTTAATGATCTGCTTCAAAAACAAAGAAATATGAAATTACAACCTTCTCAGGCTCAGCTTTAATTACATTAGTTATTTAAACCACAGCTTTCAATTTTGTGGAAGGTGTGGACAAGTATTTTTCCCATTACCAATAAAAACAATACTAAGAACTTGCTTTACATAGAGTTTCATAATTTTTATAAAGTTCTAGTAAATATTTTATCTCCTTGGGACTATCCAACAACCATGTAAGATGGGGAAGGCCAAAATTTTTGCCCATTTTATAGAAGTAACTAAACCCAAAGATATTCAATGATTTCTTGGGCCTGAGCATTTATTTTTAACTGTAGATCCAAGTGCTTATTATGACCAAGAAAGCAGTAAAAATATTAAATTTGATAATCCACATAAAAAATGTAGCACAGTGCTTGATGCATAGTACGTACCCAGTAAAAGGTGCTATCAATTACATTTAATATTTATACTGTTTATTACTAAATTAATGATCTTATCACTGAGATTCAAAAGCTTGTCTTCAGGACAAGATTAAAGGTTCAAAAGCTTACTAAGGATCTGACTAAGCAATGCCACCATCTGAATGGACACCAAATAATTTAATTAAGTGTATTCAAACCCAACAAACACAGAGTAAAAATGCATGCTCCAAACAATCAGGTCATGCAGTCAAAGTTTTGCCTCAACGGTGGTGTTATTTTTCAGAATCTATCCTAGGAGAAAAGCAAAATCCAAAATCTAGGAAAATTTTTATTCCCATTAGTGCTCATTACATTATTATATAAACAAAATGTTGGGGAAAAACTAAATATATAAGAAACACAGGCTGTTGGGCAGGAATTAAAATATCATTTAAAGAATATAAAATATGGGAAATTATTACTATGTCATAATTCTTTAAAAACTCAATATAAAATTATACTCCCAGTATTATCTCACTTATATATGAGATACATAAGAAAGTAAAAAGTATGCTAAAATGTTAATTATGGGTTTTTATTGTTTTATAATATGTGGTTTCATTTTTAACACTTTTTTAATTTTACAAATTGTCCCAAAACACAGAGGAAAAGAAATGTTATTTCTTAGATAACTAAATAAGGTGAGTGAGCATCCTGTTTCCTATCATGAACACCACTTTGCATGTTCTGTTTCCATGATAAAAATAACCACCTACCTGAGTTATTCTCCCAGTTCTGTGATGCTGGAGCTACATTTTCTATCACTACTAACCAAGGCCACCTTTTTAGGCTTTAGTGATGAGCCATAAGGTTCAAAGTAAAATATGGCTCCAGTCTGAGTATGACAAAGAGACATACATGGAATATTCAGCAACTTGACTAACTTCTTTTTATGCAACTCTCTGGTGATGTTCAGATCTGCATCCACCATCTGAATTTTTGGGCTGTTGTGCTAAGCACACAGATGGTCTCTCAGTTGTCTGCTTTCCTGATTGCTCCCTATCAAAATCTGCTTCCACTAAAGCCAAAAGCAAAGCCAGTAAACTGTTGTTTACCCTATTCCAGTGGTTCTCAACATTCTGGCCCTTTAAATACAGTTCCTCATGTTGTGACCCAACCATAAAATTATTTTCGTTGCTACTTCATAACTGTAATGTTGCTACTGTTATGAATCGTAATGTAAATATCTGATATGCAGGATGGTCTTAGGCGACCCCTGTTAAAGGGTCGTTCGACCGCCAAAGGGGTCACGATCCACAAGTTGAGAACTGCTGCATTGGGATAAGAAGATGAAGAAGCTGTGATCATGTCATATGAACACTTGTGCTCTTCAGTTAATGCTATCTGACTCCAGAGTAAATAAATTAAATGGAACCAAACAGGGCCATTGAAAGAAATGGCCTTCAGCTGATATTTTATATTGCTCTATCATGTCTTCAAGGTCTGTGAATAGGGTTAATTCAAATCTTAAGGTCAAGTTAAGGTGATGTCAGCTCATCAAAAAGCTCTCAGAGAAACCTGGGCAAACAAAAACTAACACAGTTCAATCTGCATTATTATCTAGTTGCATTCCACAACTCCTCAGTATTGGCTTCTGAAAGCATGAGAAAGAACTCCTTCTTATCTCTGTCCTTTATGGATCTTCTGGAGAAAAAAATATTAGCCTGTAAGGAATAGATTAAATAAATATGGTTATATTCGTTAATGTGTGACAGTGGTGAGGCAGGAAGAAAATCGGGTGCTTAGATTTAGTTGGTAGAGCTCAACTAATGATGAAAAGAGATCCTTGGAATCTAAGGAAAGGGAAGAGTGGATAATGAGGAAAGACAAATGGACAGAGAATGGGGCAAGAATAGTATACAGAGCTCCTTAGCAATAGTTTAGCAGAGCAGCTGGAAGAGTCCTGTGGATCTGGAGAATGTTGCTGCTCAGAGTCCTGAGGATTTTCAGGCATTCTAATTTATACCGTCGCAAGTGGCTGAAAGGGGATTAGAGTTTTAGTTCAAGTTGCAGGTGGAGAGTAGATAAAAAGGCAAAAGAAGGGTGAGAAATGGAACTTCTCATTCAATAAAGCACAGAAGGATGTAGGCTGCAAGTAGATTGGAATTAGGTCATTCACATCACCAGCACTATTTTCCTTTAAGGATGGCTAAGGGTTGATTACACTCACTACCAGATTTCATCTGCCTTCTTAAAGCTGAAACCTCAAGGGCCCTTACTTTACCTGTAACAAAATAGTTTTTGTTGCATTCACTCCAAGTGGATAGCATATGCTATTGTTCATGACTCAGTGCTGAGGAGAGAAATCATGCCTTGAAAGAATCTTCTGCTGGTTGTAGAATGAGTCAACATGGCACAGGCTCCAACTGGACACTTCACAACTTGGCGTGGATCAGGGCCTAGGAAGTGTAGGACCTTAGATCACATTCTGTGAAGAATATTTATTTTGAAGTGTCTTTCTCATTTGAGACAGTTGCTCTCTTTCAATGACCACACCCAATTTTAGAAGCCATCAATCATTTTTGTTATTTCTCCCCACAAAAGTGTAATGACCTAATGTGAAACTCGTATAGGAGATGCATTCTCACTATAAGAAACTAAAGTCTTAATAACTATTCATATAAATTAGCTAAATTGAACCTAAACCTGGGATTGATACTTCTCCCAGCATTAGATTCCTCTATTATGAAAAACAACAATATCCACTCTGCTTCTAATAAGCAGAGTAATTTGGGCACATTACTTTACTTTTCTAGATCTCAGTTTCCCCATCTGTAAAATTAGGAGATGTGAATAGATGAGGTATGGTTCTATGAATGAGTATATCATTATGAAATAGCAAAATGACATTCTGATTCTTCTTGTACGCAAATTGGTAACAAAACTAAATAAAATGGACAGCTTTCAGTTAGTGTGGCTCTTGCTTTTAAGTACATAACCCATGAAAGGGCATTGTTATATATGGTCTGACCTTGCTCCATCTCAGATCACTCCCAAACATTGACTCTATGCTCAGTCATATTGAACTAACTATAGGAGACTAGATAAAATGTATTCGTGAGAGACACCTATCCTAAAATTCATGGCTTAGAGGACCAGAAGAAAATATGGGATCTCCCTTATTTTCTTATTTTTCTTAGCAAGCCCAAGAAAAAAAGGGGAAAGAGTATTAGGTTACATATGCCCAGTTTCTCTTGGATGGTTTGGCTAGAATGACAGTTGGGCCAGTTAAGAGTCTTATCTTTGGATTCTCGGTTGAAAATCAGGAGATGAGGTTTTTCAGCGACATGACTTCTGTCTGCCCACTTATTTCAACTTTTTGGTTATGAACTGTTAATTTCCAGGTCTGGTTGTCCCTATTTTTTAAAGCTATAAATCCCTATAAGTAAAGGGAAATGTTTGTTAAACCAGAAAGTAGGGAGTAAGGAGGAGAGTATGAAAATATTTATGGCTTTTTTGTTTTAGGGTTCGCACTGAGTAGGAAGGTTACATTCCAGCAGTCCTGCCCTGGAGATAATTTGCATTAGCACCTGGGTGATGACATAGGGAGATTGGTGATCAAAAGCAGTTGAGTTCTGAATCAGTTTTGAGTCTAGGCTTTAAGCAGTTTTTGTAGTGAGTCAAATGACTATTTAATCAGCACCTTTCTGTTGGGGAGTATCTAGAATACTGCTGACTGATTATGATTAGTTCCGGAACAAATTTTAGAGACTGCCTAGTTTGAAATTCTCCATTGTCATAATTAGATATTTACTGTTTCTGCAGCACCAAGTATAGTGCCTGGTACATAGTTAGTGCTCAATATTTGTTGAATTTTCAAGTGAGGAAACTGACTTCTAGAGAGGTTGGCCAGCCAGCCCCTCCCCATCAAGGTCAACCAGGGGGGCCGGCCAGCTGGGGGGAAGGACTGCGAGATATTGGCCCCAGCAGCAAGCTATCCAATGGCCGATTCTGCGAGGAATCAGGCTCCCTCATCCCGACTGTCTGGGTCTGGGGTGCAGGTGAACCAGATTCGGGACTGTAAGGACCCTCGCAGCAAGGTCTGGGTCAGTGCATGTCATAGCTACCAGCTGGTCATCCGGTCATTCTGGTTGTTCTGTCATAACAGTCGTTTTGGCTTTTATATATATTGATGGGAAATAAATGAAATTAGGATCAAGAGGGGCCATGATGTGTTTACTTGTCTGACCCTGATATCTGAATGACTGGAAGCTAAGTGGAAGAAATTTCTAGTGAAGTCAAACTCATCTTTTTCATGACAGGACCTACAGATCATTTTTACTGGATTTTCAGAAAGGCTTTGAAGTAATACCAGATGTGGCTATCACAACAGACATGTAGTAAACAGGGCAGCTTTGTTCCACTTAAAAATCCCTTGACTGCATGTAAATTTTAATACCTGATCCTGCTGCTGCATCACCACTATGTTCAGTAGTAATTAATTCCTGGAAGTGGGTATGGCTCACTTCTCATGTTCTTGTAGCTATGACAAGGTTTCCTGCTCAGGTCCAGCTATTCCCTGAACTGAAAACCGAGACTTCTCAGAGAATTACCAGACAAAGGGAGAACTACACTGTACTGATGTCATCATTGCCTTTTCTTTTCTTTTTTTTAATATATTTTATTGATTTTTTACAGACAGGAAGGGAGAGGGATAGAAAGTTAGAAACATCGATGAGAGAGAAACATCAATCAGCTGCCTCCTGCATACCCCCTACTGAGGATGTGCCTGCAACCAAGGTACATGCCCTTGACTGGAATCGAACCCGGGACCCTTGAGTCCGCAGGCCGATGCTCTATCCACTGAGCCAAACCGGTCAGGGTCATCATTGCCTTTTCAAAGATATGAAGCAACTAGGTGAACTGCTATACCTTTTCCTAGGCAATGGTTCTACTAGTAAACTCTATTCTCCAAAAGTCTTATTCTAAGCAGTCATAGAAGCTACTGAGACTAGTGGTAAGAACATCAGACAGAGAACAACTTGATTCAAGTCTGGATTCTTCTATTCACTGGATGTTTTCCCTTAAGCAGATAATTTATTTTCTGCCTCACTTTCCTCAAAATGAAATAGTTGTTTTGGATAATTAATACAATGCAATACACATGGTATATTACAGTCTTGTACAGTTAAAACTTATAACAAATGTCACCCTCAATAAATACAATTTTAAATGTATTTATAGTCTATTATAAAATGGCTGACTACATCTATAAGTGTCAAATTTTTAAAGAAGACATTAAGATAGTGAAGTCTTCAGAGCTCTGTGCTAGACTGTGAGAGAAGAGATTTAGTTGTAATGGTACCTTTTCAGCACCTATCAAATCACTACACTGTGTAATGGAAAGCACATGGGACTTAAATTTAGACGGCATGGACTTGGATCTTGGCTTATTCATTTAACATTTCTTAATTTTTTAAAAAAGAAAGATTAACAACTGTGATAATAATACTTGGAAATCCAATGTGTTAAAGCATAAGGAAGCAGGAAACCTTCTGTTTCTGTTTATGATGGAGTGACTAGTACCAAAGTGCCCTTCTGCTCTTAAAAAAAAAAACCTATAAAACTGAACATATTGTGGAGCAACCATTTTAAGTTTTGGGACAATTTAAAGTTATGCAGAACTTTAATTAGCGGGAAAAAGAAAACATACAAAGGCAAGCCCCAAATTCATGTCAGTTCTCTACTTTGGAACAATTTCCAGAGCAAGACACAGGAAAATAAAGACCAAGCAGACAGTAACAGTCCTGCTGAGTTGACAGAACAGATACTGAGTTCAGAGAAGGATATCAAAGAGGAGGGAGTTGTGCAGTAGGGTTCACAGATGACTCTGTTGGAGTTTCCCATAAGTCATTGGCCAAGGCTTGGGCTATATATGTGCAGGGCAGGACTGTGCAAGACCTAGCAATGAGAGGCTGTTATGGGTTTGAGAATGAAACTGCGATTCTAGAGGTTCCACAGTGTTCAGAAACATTGGAGTTACACCACAACCAGAGTGGAAAGACCTCAATAAAATCCCCAGCATTCAGCTAAGACCACAGAAAGGCCATGCATTAGGAAAAGGGCTATGCTATGGCTACCCTGGATTACTCTAGGTGGGGATATACTAGACTCACCCAACTAAGGCCTATAACCAAGCTGTCCCAAAAGCATGAACTCCCAGTAAAGGAAGACAGCATATATTATTCATTCCTAACAATATATCATCCAAAATGTCTAGCAATACATCAAAATCTTTTCAATATAAAAAGAAGAAAATATGAACCTAAATCAAGGAAAAAGCAACCAATAGGAAGAGACCCCAAAAAAGAACATATTTTAGAATTAACAAGTATTTTAAAGCTGCTGTAAAAAGAAAAAAAATTCAAATATGTAAATGAAAATATTATTTGAATAAGAGAAAAATCCTATATAATAAAAGGCTAATATAAAAATTGTCCTACGAGTTCTACCAGGAGTTCAACCAGGGGTTGGGGCCAGCTGGTCAACTTCCTGCAGCCCCTCCCGCCGGCCAGCCCCAACCCCAATTGGCCCCTCCCACCCCAATCGGGCAGGCCAGCCAGACCCCACCTGTGCACGAATTCGTGCACCAGGCCTCTAGTTTTAAATAAGAGGACAGGATAAGTTTCAACATAAAAATGCAAACAATATAGAAGAACCAAATTAACATTATAGAAATTTAAAGTAAAGTATCTGAAATAAACCAATTCATTAGAAGAGCTTAAAAGTAAATTGGAGTTAACAGAAGGGATGAGTAAGTTCGAATACAAATTCATAGAAATTACCTAATCAGAAAAATGGAAAGAAAAAGATTGAAAGACAATTTAGTGAACTTTCGTGTGTTAACACAACCTGTGAGATAATACAAAGTTCTCAAATATACATATAATTAGATCCCAAAAGGCAAAAAAAAAAAGAGTGGGACAGAAAGATTTTTTAATGAAATAATGTTCAGACTTCATTAAATGGTGAAAAACAACAATCTGAGAGCCCAGAAACACTCAGTAAGTGGATTATAAAATCACATTCAGATATATCATAGTTAAATAGCTTAAAATCAAATATGGAAATTCTTAAAAGCACACAAAGCAATAGCAACATGATATAAGGTCAACTTGTAGTAAAACTGTGTCCATATAGTAACAAAAAAACAATTAGAAAAATAAGTTTTATAGGTAATTCCATTTAATATGCATAAAAATACTTAGGAATAAGTTTTCCAAAATATATACTAGACCTGTGGGCTGAAAACTGGAAAACATTTCTGAAAGTAAAGAAAACCTAAATAAATGAAGAGACATGCCATGCTTATTATCAGAAGACAATTTTCTAAAGGTTTCAATTCTCCCTAAATTGATTTATAGATTCAATGCAATTTCAGTCAAAAATTCAGCAATTTTTTTTAGAAATGGGCAAGCTTATTTCAATAGTAATATGGAAGTACAAAGAACCTAAAATAGCCAAAGCAATCTTTAAAAGGAAAGAAAAGTTGAAAGGCTTATACTACTTCATATCAAGGCTTATTATAAAGCTACAGTAATCAAGACCTGGCTCAGTTGGTTGGAATGTCATTCCATACACCAAAAGGTCATGGGTTCAATTCCTGGTCAGGGCACATACCTAAGTTGCAGGTATCATCCCGGGTCAGGGCACACATGGGAGGCAACCGATCGATGTTTCTCTCTCTCTCAAGAAAGTGTGTTATTGGTAAAAAAGATATTTAAGTAAGATCAATGGAATAGAATAGAGTCCAAAATAGACCTATTTATGTATGACTAATTGAGTCCTAATAAAGGTTTAAAAGGCCCAGTTGGTGTGGCTCAGTGATTGAGCATCAACCCATAAACCAAGAAGTCACCGGTTTGATTCACAGTCAGGGCACATGCCCGGGTTGTGGGCTCAGTCCCCAGTAGGGGGCATTCAGGAAGCAGCCAATCAATGATTCTCTTTCATCATTGAAGTTTCTATCTCTCCCCCTCCCTTCCTCTCTGAAATCAATTAAAAACTATATTTTTTTTAAAAAATGTCACTCTGAAGCATGTTTTTGAAAAAAAGAAAATAAAACGAGCAAAAGACACTAAGGAATCAGAGGTAAAAAAAAATAAGAAAAGAACAGGGCGGGGTAGTAAAGATTTGAAGAAGGAATTTATGCATTCCAGGCAAGATCACAGACCTGGAAAGGGGTGTGCCTGTGCATAATCCATTGAGAAGATAATCTGAGGGTGTGGACTGGTAGAAGATCAGGAGGAAATGGCTTGCACTGATGCAAAGACTTGGCTATGAAATGCCTTAGATATGGAGTCTGGAGCCATCTCATCAAATGTGTGCTCAAGAACTGTGTTTGTCCTTCTTGGTTTGGCTTATGTCATGGAGAAGGACAAATATCACATGATCTCCTTAATTGTGGAATCTAATGAACAAAATGAATTGAGGGGGGTTAGAGCTCAACCAAAGGACTTGTATGCATGCATATTAACATAACCAGTGGACACAGACACTGGGGTTGTGGGGGCTTGCCCTCAGGGGTGGGGTGGTGGGGGCTTGACCACTGGTTCCTGCTTTGATGCAGTGTAAATTATAAACCGTCTAGTTGGAGCATCCCCAGCATAAACAAATCACCCTCTGATTATTCCAGTTGATTTATCCTATCTTGTAAATGACCCTTTCGGGGGTGGGGCAGAGGGTGGGGAAAGGAGACATATGTAGAACTTTAAACAATAAAAAAGGAGAGAGAGAAAAAAATGAATTGACCAACAAAATAAGACCTGAAGCATGGAGGCATGGAACAGACTGACATACCTTGATGTGGAGGTGGGGGGACAAGAGGACATAAACCAAAGAACTTATATACCTCTATGCATAGGCCAGGGACACAGGCAATAGAATAGTGAAGACTGGGGGTGTGGGTAGGGCCTGGGAGGAGGGGGAAAATAGAAGATAACTATAATACTATCAACAATAAAAAAATATTTTTAAAAAATAACTGAATTTATATAAAGTTCAGCTTCTGTAAACCCTTTAAATCGGTTCCTGAAGTGCACTCTCCTTGTGTTGTAGGTGGGAACAGAACCTGGTGTCTGACCAGTGGAGTCACACTGGACTTGGGTTCAGCAACTTCAGTACTTGAGTTCTGGCTAGGAAAGAATTCAAACTATAAAAGAACATCCTATCTAATAAAAGAGAAACATGGTAATTAGCATACATCCACTACCCTTCCCATTGGCTAATCAGCGAGATATACAAATTAACTGCCAGCCAAGATGACGCTAACATGAAGCTTGCTTGCTTCAGTGACGGAGGAAACCAACGTTCCCCGCCTGCCTTGCCGGCCTCTGAGCTTGCAGTTTGAAACATTGTTACAAATATAGAAGCTAAACAAAACCCCAGAAACCTGCTTTCAGCCAGTCGGGATCTCAGAGCTAGAGTTGATACAGTGTTTCGATTATAGAACCGAAACAAACGAGATACCTGCTTTCAGCAGCAGAGGCCTCAGAGCTGGAGCCAGAGCTAAAGCTGGCCCAGAATTAAAAAAAAAGAAAAAAAGGAGCAGTTGGGAGCTCCAGTCACTCGCCAGCCTGAAAACAGCCCTCAGCCCCTCACCCAGACTGGCCAGGCACCCCAGTGGGGGCCCCCACCTTGAAGGGTGTGTGACCAGCTGTAAACAGCCATTATCCCCTCACCCAGGCTGGCCAGGCACCCCAGTGGGGACCCCCACCCTGATCCAGGACACCCTTCAGGGCAAACCAGCAGGCCCCCACCCGTGCACCAGGCCTCTATCCTATATAGTAAAAGGGTAATATGACTCCAAGCACCGGGATCAACAGAGCTGAGAGACCTCCCAGCACCGGGATCAGTGTGACAGGGGGCAGCACCCAAACCCCCTGATCGCCCTGCAGCTCTGTGTGTGACAGGGGGCGGGGCCACAACCTCCCTATCCACCCTGCTCTGTTCCTGACAGGGGAAGGCGCCCCAACCCCCTGATCAGCCCTGCTCTGTGCCTGATGGGGGGAGCTCCCCAACCCCCTGATTGCCCCGCGGCTCTGTGTGTGACAGCGTACGGCCCCCAAGGCCCCCCCACAGGCCCTGCTCTGTGTGTGACGGGGTAGAGCCATAACTTCCCCATCGGCCTTGCCCTGAGTGTGAGAGTGGCGGCGCCCCAACCCCCTGATTGGCCATGCTCGGTGGGTTATAGAGGGCGGCACCCCAACCCCCTGATCCGCCCTGCTCTGTGCATGATGGGGGGAGCTCCCCAACCCCCTGATGGGCCCTGCTCTGTGCGTGACAGGGGGTGGCGCTGCAACCTCCCCATCGACCCTGCCTTGAGTGTGACAGGGGGTGGTGCCCCAACCCCCCAATCAGCCCTACCCTGAGTGTGACTGAGGGTGGCATCGCAACCTCCCGATCCGCCCTGCTCTGTGCATGACAGAGGGCGGCGCCCCAACTCCCCAATCGGCCATTGCTCAGCAATGGGGTCACTGGTCTGGCTTTGCTGCCATTCTAGGCCTGGAGCTGAAATACAACTGAGGCCTAGATGTTATCTCTAGGGAGGAAAGGTCAGGGGGTCCAAACCTCATAACCAGGGATATGCTAGGGGGAAAAAAGTCACCCTGGGGGCACCCTACCCTACGATTGTTCTTTGCTAGGCACCCAGGGCTTTCACCCTGGTGACATTCTATACCTGGCCCATTGTCCTTGCTCTGCTCATGTCTGTCTAACTGCCTATCACACTTGAAGTAAATGATGATGAATTTACTAACTCAGAGCTTAAGGTGAATCCCAGTATTTCTGGCCTATTGAGGAGCGAAGGCTGCTGTTTGAACATAATGTTCAGAAACAAAACCAAAAAAAAATGCAGGATCTTTCCTCTCTTGACCACTGGTTCCTGCTTTGATACAGTGTAAATTATAAACCGTCTAGTTGGAGCATCCCCAGCATAAACAAATCACCCTCTGATTATTCCAGTTGATTCATCCTATCTTGCAAATGACCCTTTCTCTTCCTTCTCAGATCTCTGCTGTGCTTTCTGGCAAGTTCCCCATCTCAAAACCTGCATGAGGCAAAAAGAAAGGCATCAAAATCCTATTGGCCACTTATTGGCTATTTCTTCATAGTGTCTTCAGTAATCTTGGGAGGAGTATTACAATATAATGTGGACAGAGACTGAAATGTCTGGTTCAAGTGAAGTTTAGGAATTTTCTGGCTTTTCACTACACTCAAACTCCTGGCCTCTCTTTCTGTGTGCAATTGGCAATTTTACTGAATCAGTTCTTTTTGTTTTCTTTCTTCCCTAGCAACTAGGGATGATGTTTGACAGTACAGAAAAAAGGGACACAGGAAAGAGAATCAGCTGGAGCCAATATGACTTAGGTTCAAATTTCCACACTGGCTGGGTAGCTCAGTTGGTTAGAGTGACCTCACAATACATCAAGGTAGCAGGTTCCCTGGCCGCAGCGGAGAAGCCAAGCCTCTTCAGTCTTTAGTCTTCAGTCTTCAGTCTTCACACCGGCCGGAGCCTTCAGTCTTTGCTTCTCACTTGCATATGCAAATTAACTGCCATCTTTGTTGGGATAATTTGCCTAGTCGCTCTGATTGGCTGGTGGGCATAGCGGAGTGACACCAATTTGCATGTTTCTCTTTTATTAGTGTAGATTGGATTTCTGAACATGTAGTACAAAATAGACATTAGGGTGGCAATGGCTTGGAGACACCTCATCTGACCATGTGTTTTCAAATGAGAATTTGGAAATCTCAAATATTTCTGTGAGGACTGAGTTCAAGACCTTGAGTCTTAACTCAGAATGTAGGCCCAAAAAGAGATTTTTCTCTTTGCTTAGACTGCATAACTGTTTGAGCTTTGATAAATTGTCAGCAAGAGAAGAGTTCTATTCCTGCTTTTTATCTCAGAGCGTTTTCATATTAATCTCTGTTGATCTCTCTCATTGTGACTCACATCTCTTCCTTGGTATTTCTTTGCCTTACCTAATGATATCTTAACATGCACTTTCCCTCTCAAGGGAATCCCTTCATACCTTATTCTAGCATCAGTCTTCTTACGCAGCAAAAATGACAACTCTTTCTTTATCAAATCATATTTTTCATCCCTTCTAAATTGTCCGTATCTAACACCTTTTCTGTCCATATCTTACTATGCCTAGTTCAAGCCTCTGTGGGTTCTGGATCATGCTAGGTGCTGGAGAGATTGTAGCAGATAAAATGTCTAAGGAAATCCTTGTCCAAAAGAACCCTTATGATTTATTTAGGGAAATGGGACAAGCATGGAAAATAAATGTCATAGATAAGAACTGATTCAGCATCCTATGTTTACAGAATACTTTACTGGGCCCTTGAGATGCTACTCTCTAATGAGGACACAGAATGGACATGGCAACAAAAGCAAAGCAACATCAGTTAGTGTCAAATAGAGAGAAGTATGCAAATGAATCAGAGCACTGGAATAATCACCAAGGGTGAGTGATAAGGGAATACTTTGGAGGCAGTGGAACCTGATTTGAACTTGAAGGAGGGTGTATAGTTTAGGGAAATGGCAAAGCAGAGGAAGGTGTGTAGGGCATTCCAGACTGGGGAGCAGTGTGAACAAAGGTGTGGTGTCAAGAATGTTGTAAGCTTTTCGGAGACAATGAATACTCTGCTGATCATTAGCTGAGACATAAGATTTTACCTGGCCTTGAATGCAAATCTAAGGAGCTTACATTTGATCCTACAGCAGTGTTTCATAGAGCTCTAGGGCTTCTCAGAAGAGACAGCGTGATAGAAAACAGAGAGACTTGAATTCAGTGCAGGTGGGGAAGAGTGAAGGTAGTGAGTGGGATAGCTAAGAAGGCAGAGATCTAGGCCCTCCATTTCTATGTAAAACTAATCCCACTTTTTCTATGGATATATTGAGGGATTGTACAAGACTTTATTTTGAAGAAAGTCTTCTGCTGCTTAAAGAATTGGACAACAGTGTGGTGATTGCGGAGGGAGGGGGGTTGATGGAGGTAGAGAAGGATATAGGGGAATAAAAGATGATGGAAAAATAAATAGCTATTGAAAAATAAATAAAATGGGACATTTGTTGTAAAAGAAAAATAAAATAAAAAATTGAAAATCCCTGCTGTTGATAATAAAAGTTATTAAAGAGTTTTGATCATAGAATGTTAGCATTGACACCTAAAGAGTTTATTTTATCTAGTATGAAACCAAAGCACACACATTTAAACATCCCTGACAGTCTTTCTGTAAAAACTATTCCAGTGACAGGAAAACCACAACTTTACATGACTTTACATTCTACTATATTTGATACCTCTAGTTCAGGAGATCTTAACATGGAATCCATAAATTCCTTAGACTGAAGTACCATGAACTTTGATGGGAACAAAAATCATATCTTTATTTTTCCTTATCTTTAACTGAAATTTACCATTTCTTCTGTTATGAATGTAGGCAACAAACCCTAGTAGTATTATCAATAACAAAAAACACACAAAACATTTTCAATCCACTTTAAAATCATTGCTAATATATTCAGTTTTTAATATTTTAATAATCATATTTCAATATACTGTAATTTTTCTATGTAATCTTATGCATATTATTTTATGCACTTAAAAACATTATTCTAAGAAGAGTTCATTGGCTTTACCAGATTTCCAAAAGGGTCCAAGGCATAAAATAATGTTATGAAACTCTGCATTATATTTATGCAGTTGTTTTCTATTGATCAAGAATTTATCTTCCTCTAACATCTTCCCATTGTTCCCACGTTCCCTCTCTACAGCTACATCGAATAAGTCTAATGCTACTTTCATGTGACAGTTCGTGAAATATTTAAAGACAGCCATTATGGGTCAATAGGCTTCTTGCGCTAATCACCCTATATTTCTTCATCATTCTGACCAGCTTCTACAACATGCTCCATGTGACCCAGCTTCTTCATATCTTCCTCGTAAAGTGTGGTGGTTGTGCCTGAGCAAACATCTAGAAAGAAATTTTAAAGATAGGACTTGGACTCTGTCTCAATAGTGAGCGTACTTCCTGTTCCCCTAAGCTGTGTCCAAAGACTGAGATATAACTAAAGGTGGTCATTTAACTCTTCCCACTTCTGAACACCTTGGGACCCAGAAGAGGTGAATCTATTTAAGGCAGTGTACTAAAGTGGTTTAATGGGGCTACACAGGTCTATGTTTATATCCTATTTCTTCTAAGTATTAGCTGGGTGACTTTAGGGAAATCATTTACTCTCTGAAACTTGGTTTTCTCATCTACAAAATGGATACAATAGCAGTGCTTATTTCATAAAATTATGTTGATTAAATGTGGTAACATATAAAGTGCTTAGTATAGTGTCCGGTATATGCTTGCTAATGTCAATCAAAATAAGATACATATTACTCTCTTCATTAAGTCATCTTGGCCCTGGGCACCTCCTTCTATCCCCATTTCACCACAGTTTCACTTCCTCTTTCTGGATCCATAATTGAATGTGTCCCCAACAAGTCTCAGTATACTCATTGCATAGCTTGGCAAAGATGCATGTCCTTCTCAGAGGCTCAATTTCTCTTGAATCCCTACAGGGATTTTATGGAAAGAAGCTACTGAGACTGAAAATGATTTCTAATTAGGATTTCTGTGAAAATGTGCTCTCAAGTGCTATCAGCCTTGAGAGATTAGGACTATATCCTTAATCCTTAATAATTAACTTCCTCTTCATTTGGCAGTTTAAAAATCACACTTTCAAATCTATTTATTGAACCTATGTATCAGTCTACCTCTCCCCTCCTCATCATAGAGAAAGTCCTAGGAAAAGTCATCAGAAAGACGATAGAGGAAGAGATTTGAGATCTCCTATAAATATGAAACTGAGCAGTTAAAATAAGCTATACAGTCTGTATACTTCAAGGTAACAAGGTTCCTACATTTAAATTCTACCATACAGAGTAATACATATTTTCATTTGCTTTAAAGTTTCCTTTGGAGTTAGTCAGATGTTTTCTTATCATAGGGTCAACAGGGTTAGCATGGAAATCCTGTATTCCATTGGATTATCCTCATAAGGTTATTTTCACACATAGGCTTTGCTTTACCAAACAAAACAGTTATAATCATTTTATTCTCTCCTCAGGTTGTGTATCTTCTACAATGTGTGAGACAGTGTTGAAGTTATTCTCCATGTTCAGTAAAACTTTTTTTAATGCCCCTATGTTCAATCAACCAAGAACTAAATGTCCCCTCTGGGCTAAGGGTTGGTTAAGTGTTGAGGTGAGAGTGGGATGGGAATGGCATAGATGGAGAATGGTAAGTGTTACAGAGTCCCTAACCTCCAAAATGATTACAGCTTTATTGGGGAAATAAGGAAGTATGAAAAATAAATATTATACATATTACAGTATAGGCAGTTTCCTTTCAAGGTGAGTTATCTTTGTGTGTATTTTCTCTTCAAATTGTAAACATAAGTCAAAGTGTAACTAAAGTATCTTTACTTCCTTTTCTACCCAGGTTCCTCTTACTCTCAACTCACTCTTATTCTCACTCTCTGTATCTCCTCCTCCTCCTAACCTCAATTCACAGAAATAACAAATTGTTCTGATATATATTACATTTTTAAAAATCTATGAGCATAGGAAGTATAGTCAATAATATTATAGTAAGTATGTATATGCCAGGTGGGTACTGGAACTATGAGGGGAAATACTATGTAAAGAATATGATTGTCTAACCACTATGCTGTGCACCTGAAACTAATACAAAATAATATTGAATATAAACTGTAATTGAAAAAATTTTTAATTAAAAAAAATCTATGGTGCATATCAGCCCAAATTGTTCAGATTCTCTTATCTCTCCTATTGAAACTTACCCTCGTTGGTGTGTAAAACTCACTGCGCTAGTAGAAAGAAAGTGAATTGCAGGATTTAACATTTTATTACTATATTTTAGTAGCCATTTGTCTTTCTAAATAGCCTTATTAATTCAAACAAATGAATCTGCTACTTTTGGAGACTTATTTGAGCCTTTCAAAGTCCATCATCAAGAGACTTCCTCTGCTTAAGACCGTTTCAGTTCCCTCTTCTAGGTTGTATCCTACTTGTGAATATTTAGCCAGGGTTATGTTTACATTCAGCACAATATAAGGGTCTTGTGCTAACCTAGGCATTTATCCATAAAACATTAGACCCATTAGATACTAAATATATGGTTGTTAAATGTAGATAAATTACACAAGTTATTACATATAAACAAAATAAACCTTTGCACAACTAACAGTGCACATGGACAGAAGATTGAAAAAAGGGAGGTCTTGAAAGTTGTATGTTACCCAAATAAGGTTCAAGAGGCTTTTAGAATGTCTCTTCTAAGTCACCTAGAGATATTTTCTTGAGGAAGGTAGGCCTCACAGGAGCTGTAAACTTAAAGTCTAAAGAACCCTGGGAACATTCCCAGGATATGGTGCAGCTTGGGAAGAAGGCTCAGGGGTGAAAGTAACATATTTGGGTTTGGAAAAAAAAACAACAAGAAGCATTTTGCCAAACATGCTTTTCCCTTCAGTGCTCAAAGTTAAAAAAAAAAAAAAAAAAAAAGGAAATGCAATCCATATGGTTTGGATTCATTTATACTCAATTATGAAGAGCTTTAAGACATTTTCTAACCTCTTACGTTTTTAGACTCCTTTTCTCCCTAAAGAACAGGAAATCTTAATTTTCCTAGCTTAAGGGAACTTGAAAATGAAACAATTTATGTTGGACCTAAGTATGAGAGTTCATGAGTTTAAATTCAGAAAGACTTGGTATAAGCCAATGTCCAAACTGTTGCCAGTGTTGTTTTTCTCTACTCGGAACCCTCAATGTTATATCTTTCAGAGGAATTCTGGTTTGATTTTTGTCTTGAAATGGAGAACATACTTTGAAATGACAAAATACAAGAGGTTCAGAATTTATAACCGGGTTACTGATGGCTCCAGCCCAGTTGTACATCTGAACAAATTACCTCCATATGTGAGCATAGCCCTGGTTTTTTTCATGTCTTACATCTGCAAGGGGGAAAAAAATCTCAGAATATGTTAGTAAACAAGCATACCATTTGATTTTTAAGCCTTATGTAATCACTTTGATCCAAAAGAACTCTACAACACAGGACTAGCATTTTTACTGACTTTCCTCTGATATCCCCAATTTTAAAGTTTTATTTTTTCACCACCAAGAATTGCCTTGTACATTAAAATACACAGTTCATTATTTCTGGTATAGATCATATGAAGGGTACTAATTTAAGAAAGTAAAAAAAAAGAGGTAAAAGTCAATCAAAGTGGAGACTCAGACCAGTGATGGAATCACAGACATTATTTAATTTGTTTTTGCCATAATACTTAACCCTAGATGTTGAGCTTTAGATATGCCATTCCAGCCTGCCTCTCCACCTTATCTTTTTTAAAAATTTTATTTTTATTGATTTCAGAGATGAAAGAAGGGGGAGGGAGAAAGAGAAACATCAATGATGGGAGAGAATCATTGATCGGCTGCCTCCTACACACCCCACACTAGGATTCAAGCCCGCAACCTGGGGATACGCCCTGACCAGGAATCCAACCATGACCTCCTGGTTCATAGGTCGACGTTCAACCACTGAGCAACACCGGCAGGGCTTTTTAAATATTTTCATTGATTTTAGAAAGAGAGGAAGGTAGGGAGAGAAAAAAACAAAACAAAAAAAAATCATTGATTGGCTGCCTTCCACACACACCCTAGACCAAGAATTGAATCTGCAACCTGGGTATGTGCCCTGAATGGGAATCAAACTGGTAATGTTTGGGAGCATGGGACAACGCTCAACCAACTGAGCCACATCAGCCAGGGTCTCGACCTGATCTTTGCTCCTGCATCTCCTCAATTTCCTTTCTGTTGTGATTCTTTCCAGTGTGAAATCTACAATCAGCAAGAAGGTAACCAACCTTAGGAAACTGTGACCACAAGAAATATGGTGACCGATTCCTTCTTTGTGAAACATACCATTGTCAAAGCTATACTTTCATATCCATCATTGGCACCTCAGTCACTCTCATGTTCAAACAAAGAACTTTAACTTAATCTCAAGTCTCAAGTCCCTTAAATAAGTGTAGGCCAATTATCACAAAACAAACCATTCATTTTCTCTTTCCCACTAGAGAAGCTGGGTCTAACTGTTATGTCTGGTATCATTCCTACTGTCTAGAAATAGGCAGTAGAGATGCTCAGATGTAGGCCTCCTGGCACACAGATATTCTCTATCATAACTAAGTCAACAACCACATTTCACCATAAGTGTTATCTGCTTACATTGGCTGTAGGGACTGTTTTCTTAGAACAATCATAGTTGTGCATTTTTCGTGAGTCGGGGGTGGGTGTGGGAGTCAGGGGTGGGGGTGGGAGTCGGGGTGCAATGACAAATGGTTGTGGTCAAAGAGAGAATGGCCAATATTAAAAGAAGGGTAACTAGATTAGTGGCTTGGCACTGGGCCAAGGTGAGTTGTAATAATATCTGATGTGAATGGAAGCACAAAAAAAACATTAGTAAAGCATGATTTAATTCATTTAATCTTAGAAACAACCCTTTCAGGTAGTTCTTGTTTTTATCTCCAATGTATTTATCTCTTTATTTTTTTTGTTTATTTTTTATTGTTGAGAGTATTATATTTATTTTTACCCTTGACCGCCCCCCCCCACACACACACACACACTTATCTCCAATTTAACATTGAGTGGAAGCCCACTCAGAAGCCCAGAGTGGTTCAGTCCCTTGCTCAAGGTTGCATTGTTAGCAAGGTATAGATATGAGACTCAAGCCCAGGTCTCTGACTCCAAGATCAGTGTTTTTTGTTTTATTCTACAAGACACCTGCAATGACAATTCATTCCAGGTGTTTTGAGGGATGACACAGTGAAAAAATATTTTATTGTTCTTCATTTTTTTGCTTTCAGGAAACAGATCTCTTCTGTTCTATGTAACATTTTCCTTTCTTTTGTGAAATATTCCACTTGTTTAGGCTTTTCACATTTTTGGAACAAATGCTTCCCAAAAGTTGTGTATTTGTCACTCTCATCACTCACTTGTGGACAGAATTTAGCTTAAAAAATGAAGTTGCCTAAGAGGGAGATAAATGACTGTTAACAACCACAGGTCCTGAAGATCACTATTGACTATGCCATTTTAGGAATCCTTATAGTGTATCTCAATAAAAAATAATTACAGAAAAACAAATGCACAAGGGAATATTTGGCACCTCATATCTCTTTGTTTCAGCTCCTAGATCTGCAGAACACCACTCTCTTGTTTGGCCCCAATGGGATGTGGTGGGAGGAAAAGCTTTGGACAGAATTCTCAAGGATAATCTAGTTCAAGCCATTTAAAAAAAAAAAGATAAGGGAGTTTGGTGTAATGAATGGTTCAAAGATAGGCTTTACAATCAAATCCAAGTTTAGGTCCAGTCTCCAGCACTTTCAGGTTAACAAAAAAAGTTATTTAATCTCTTTGATCTATAGTTTCTTCATCTATAAATTATGGGGTAAAAAAAAAGTATGTACCTCATAGGGCATTAGTAATAAGATGATATCTATAATAATAAAAGCATAATATGCTAATTAGACCGGACAGCCAAACAACCTTCCAGATGTACCTCTAAGCAGGGGGCAAATCAGGAATTATTGTTTTTGTTTTGTTTTGTTTTATTTTGAGCATACCCAAAGGATTAGACATTATCCTAAGGATCCTGGAGAGTTTTAAACGGGGGTGGAACATAATCAAATTTGTGCTTTGGCCGAAACCGGTTTGGCTCAGTGGATAGAGCGTCGGCCTGCGGACTGAAAGGTCCCAGGTTCGATTCTGGTCAAGGGCATGTACCTGGGTTGCGGGCATATCCCCAGTAGGAGATGTGCAGGAGGCAGCTGATCGATGTTTCTCTCTCATCGATGTTTCTAACTCTCTGTCTCTCTCCCTTCCTCTCTGTGGAAGATCAATGAAATATATTTTAAAAAAAATAAAAAAAAATTTGTGCTTTGGATCTATTACTCTGGTTGCAGTGTGGAGAATAGATTGTAAACAACAAAAGACTGAATCAGGGAAATCAATTAGGAAGACGTTGCGATAAAGTAGGTGTGAGATGATGGGGATCTGGGCTAAGGTACTAGCAGTAGACACGTAGAAAAGCATAAAGCACTGCCCAGGTGCAAAGGGTTTCTTATCTTATCAGAAAGGCAGACAGGCAGTAGGGAAGTAGTCTCAGGAAGCAGGCCAGTGAAGTCTAAAAGTCCCCACTACAGGTGTGTATGCAAATCATTGTTTTTCTCTAACCGCCACTGAGTCAACAGAATAAGTAGGTTACTGGGGCTCCAGCCTTTTTTGGTTTATCAAACATGATTAATAGTGTATGTGTCTTCCCTAAAGTACACTCACTTCAGATTACAGGACTCAAAAGAAAAACAAGATAAGATTAATATGGCATTGGCTCTCATGTAACCTCTCACATAATGCAAGCCATTGTGTTCAGCTTTTCATCAATACAGCTTGCGTAGCAGAACTAAAGGTACAGAGACTTTCACATTCTTCCCTTGGGAAATTCCCTTCACTGTTGACTACAAGAGTGAAGGACACAAGGTGAATCAAACCACCAGTATTTCCTGGTTGCCTCATAGGTATGCAGCCTTACATTAGTACTAGCAGGAAGTAAGAGTCTGATGAGTGTGTGGATATAGAGTACAGAATCAGGATAGACCCCTTGCCCTCAAGAAGCTTGCATTAGCCCTGGCTCGTGTGGTTCAATGGCTATCATAGACCCACACACCAAAGGGCCTTGGGTTCAATTCCTGGTCAAAGGCACATACCTGGGTTGCAGGTTCAATCCCAGCCCTGGTTGGGAGCATGCAGGAAACAACCAATCGATGTGTCGCCCTCACATCAATGTTTCTCTCTCTCTCTCTCCCTCCCTCCCTCTTTCTTTTCCACTCTCCTTAAAAATCAATGGAAAAAAATATCCTTGAGTGAGGATTTTAAAAAAGAAGCTCATGCTGCTGCAATCATGTGTATCCAACCACGGAGGCAACAGCAAAAGCTGAGTCTACACATCCCACAACGACAGAACTCTGGACACCACAGTCACGCTTTGCCAGAACGCAGGCTTTCTGAGCCCCACCACCCCAATAGACGGCTCCTGAGTGCCGCTGTGAGTCCCTGTGAGGCACGCATGATTTCAATCAAGGGCATAAGACAGCAAAAATTGGAACACCCCCTCCACAGCTGCTGACTTCCAGATACCTCAGTTGCGCCTTTCCAGTTCACAGGCCTACATCAAGAGAACTCAAATAGCCCAAGTAGGGAGCTACACTAGACTGCCAAACCCAGGAGACCTGAGAGGTCACACCAGTAGCACCACACCCTAAAGAAACTGGGCAGCAGAACAATCGGAACTACAATTAAAACATTACAGCAAAACATGGGAAGACAAAAAAGCAACCCACAAAGGAAAGAAAAAGAGGAGTCACCAGAAAGGGAGTTAAATGAAATTGAGGCTACTAACTTATCAGAGAAAGAATTCAGAGTAATGGTTATAAGGATGCTCAAACAGCTGGATGACAAATGCACACAACTCAATGAGAATTATAAGGAGCTGAATGAGAATGTCACCAACATGAAAAGGAACCAAGAGGAAATGAAGAATGACATAACTGCAATAAAGAACACAATGGAAGGCTTAAACAGCAAACTAGAAGAGGCTGAGGACCGCATCAGCAAATTAAAAGACAAGGTAGGAAAAAACACACAAACACAGGAGCAACTGGAAAAAAAGAAAGCAAGAGGAGAGCCTAAGGGAGCTTTGGGACAATGCAAAAAGAAACAAAATTCGCCTAATAGGGATACCAGAAGGAGAGGAGGAGAAGCAAGGAATAGAAAACCTGTTTGAAGAAATAATGACAGAAAACTTCCCTGATACTGGCAGGAAAAAAACTATACAAGTCCAAGAAGCACATAGAGTGCCAAACAAGATGAACCCCAAAAGACCAACACCAAGACACATCATAATTAAATTGGCAAATACCAACGACAAAGTAAGAATCTTAAAGGCTGCCAGAGAGAGACAGAAAGTTACCTACAAGGGATCTCCTATTAGAATATCAGCTGACTTCTCAACAGAAACACACCAGGCAAGAATGGAATGAAATATACAAAGTGATGCAAAGCAAGGGAATGAATCCAAGAATACGATACCCAGCAAGGCTATCATTCAAAATTGAAGGTGGAATCAGGAGCTTCACAGACAAAAAAGGGCTAAGAGAGTTTATTACCACCAAACCAGCAATGTAAGAAATGCTAAAGGGACTGCTGTAAAAAGAAGAAACAGAAAGACAAGAAGAAACACAAACATTAAGAATAAAAATGACCACAAACAAATACATTTCAATGATAGCATTAAATGTAAATGGATTAAATGCTCCAGTCAAAAGACACAAGGTAGCTGAATGGAAAACATGACCCATATATTTGATGTCTGCAAGAGACCCACCTCAGAATGAAGGATACACAAACTGAGAGTGAAGGGATGGAAAAAAATTTTTCAGGCAAATGGAAATGAGAAAAAAGCTGGGGTTGTGGTACTTATATCTGACAAAATAGACCTCAAAGTAAAGGCCATAACAAGAGATAAGGAAGGCCACTACATAATACTGAAGGGAGCAATTCAACAAGAAGATATAACTCTGGTAAACATATATGCACCCAATACAGGAGCACCCAAATACATAAAAAAACTTCTGGAAGATATCAAAGGAGAGATCAATAGCAACACAGTCATAGTAGGGGACTTTAATACCCCACTGACACCATTGGATAAATCCTCTAAACAAAAAATCAGCAAAGAAACAGCAATCCTAAACGACTCACTAGATCAGATGGACTTAATTGACATCTTCAGAATATTTCACCCCAAAGCTACAAAATACACATTCTTCTCAAGGGACATGGGACATTTTCAAAGATAGATCATATATTAGGGCACAGGCAAAGTCTCTTCAAATTCAAGAGAATAGAAATCATAACAAGCATCTTCTCAGACCACAATGGCATAAAATTAGAAATTAACTACAATAAAAACATTGAAAAAAAATCAAACACTTGGAGGCTAAATAGCATGCTATTAAAAAATGACTGGGTTACCAGAGAGATCAAAGAAGAAATATAAAGCATCCTGGAAACAAATGACAATGAAAACACAACAATCCAAAATCTATGGGACACAACGAAAGCAGTCCTGAGAGGGAAGTTCATAGCTCTACAGGCCTACTTCAAAAAAAAAAAACAAGAAAAACTGGCAATAAATGATCTAACCCTACAACTCAAAGAGTTAGAAACAGAGCAACAAGGAAAGCCCACAGTATCCAGAAGGAAGGAAACAATAAAGATGAGAGCAGAAATAAACAATATAGAGACCAAAAAAACAATGCAAAAGATCAATGAAACCAAGAGCTGGTTCTTTGAAAGGATTAAGAAGATTGATGAACCTCTAGCCAGGCTCACCAAGAAACAAAGGGAGAGGACCCAAATGAACAAAATCAGAAATGAAAGGTGAGGTAACAACTGATCCTACTGATATACAAAGGATTGTCAAAAAATACTACGAACACCTCTACTCCAACAAACTGGACAACCTCGATGAAATGGACACATTCCTAGATAAATACAAGCTTCCAAAACTCAACCAGGAAGAATCAAAAAACCTGAATAGGCCAATAACTACTGATGAAATTAAAACAGTAATCAAAAAGCTTCCAGCAAACAAAAGCCCTGGACCAGATGGCTTCACAGGGGAGTTTTACCGAACATTCAAGGAAGAACTAAAACCTATCCTCCTCAGACTACTACAAAAAATTCAGGAGGAAGGAACACTTCCAAGCTCATTCTATGAAGCCAGCATTACTCTAATCCCAAAACCAGATAAAGACACCACAAAGAAAGAGAATTACAGGCCAATAATCCTGATGAACATAGATGCTAAAATCCTCAACAAAATTCTAGCAAACTGGAACCAGCATTACATTAGAAAGATCATACACCATGACCAAGTGGGATTTATCCCAGGGATGCAAGGCTGGTAAATATCCGCAAATCAATAAACGTGATACACCATATAAACAAATTGAGAGACAAAAATCACATAATCATACCGATTGATGCAGAAAAGGCATTTGACAAAGTCCAACACCCTTTTCTGATAAAAAAAAACAAAAACGCTTAGCAAAGTGGGAATAGAAGGATCATACCTCAACATAATAAGAGCCTTTTATGAGAAACCTACAGCCAACATCATACTCAATGGGCAAAAACTAAAACTATTTCCCTTAAACACAGGAACAAGACAGGGATGTCCCCTTTCACCAATCCTATTCAACATAGTACTGGAAGTGCTAGCCAATGCAATCAGACAAGAAGAAGAAATAAAAGGTATCCAAATTGGTAAAGAAGAAGTAAAATTGTCCCTATTCGCAGATGATATGATACTGTACATAGAAAACCCTAAAGACTCCATCAAAAAATTACTAGGATTAATAAATGAATTCGGGAATGTAGCAGGATACAAAATTAATGCCAAGACATCAATGGCCTTTTTATACACTAACAATGAACTTACAGAAAGAGAGATTAAAAAAACAATCCCATTTACCGTTGCACAAAAGCAATTAAGATAATTAGGAATAAACTTAACTAAAGAGGTAAAAGACCTATATGCTGAAAACTACAGGACGTTGTAAAAAGAGGTAGAAGAAGGCATAAACAGATGGAAGAACATACCACGTTCATGAATTGGTAGAATCAACATCATTAAAATATCCATACTACCGAAAGCTATCTATAAATTCAATGCACTACTCATTAAAATACCAACAGCATATTTCACAGACCTAGAACGAACTCTCCAAAAATTCATCTGGAATAAAAAAAGACCCTAAATAGCTACAGCAATCCTGAGAAAGAAGAATGAAGTAGGAGGTATCTCAATACCAGATATCAAGCTGTATTACAAAGCCACTGTTCTCAAAACTGCTTGGTATAGGTACAAGAACAGACATATAGATCAATGAAATAGAATAGAGAATCCCAAAATTAACCCAAACCAATATGCTCAATTAATATTTGACAAAGAAGGCAAGAATATACAATGGGATCAAGACAGTCTCTTTAATAAATGGTGTTGGGAAAATTGGACAGATACATGCAAAAAAATGAAACTAGATCACCAACTTACACAATACACAAAAATAAACTGAAAATGGATAAAGGACTTAAATGTAAGACAGGAAACCATAAAAATACTAGAGGAATCCAACGGCAACAAAATCTCAGACATATGCCGAAGCAATTTCTTCACTGATACAGCTCCTAGGGCAATGGAAACTAAAGAGAAAATAAACAAATGGGACTACATGAAAATAAAAAGCTTTTGTACAGCAAAAGAAACCATCAACAAAACAACAAGAACCCCCACTGCATGGGAGAACATATTTGCCAATGTTATCTCTGATAAGGGTTTAATCTCCCACATTTATAGGGAACTCTTACAACTTAACAAAAAGAAGATAAACCAAAAAATCAAAAAATGGGCAAAGGATCTAAATAGACACCTTTCTTTTTTTAAAAAAAAAGTTTTATTTATTTTTAATATATTTTATTGATTTTTTACAGAGAGGAAGGGAGAGGGATAGAGAGCTAGAAACATCGATGAGAGAGAAACATTGATCAGCTGCCTCCCGCACATCTCCTACTGGGGATGTGCTCGCAACCCAGGTACATGCCCTTGACCAGAATCAAACCCAGGACCCTTCAGTCCGCAGGCCAACGCTCCATCCACTGAGCCAAACCGGTTTCGGCAAAATAGACACCTTTCAAAAGAGGACATTCAGAAAGCCAAGAGACATATGAAAATATGCTCAAAATCACTAATCATCTGAGAGATGCAAATCAAAACAACAATGGGGTACCATCTCACACCTGTCAGACTGGCTATCATCAACAAATCAACAAATGACAAGTGCTGGAGAGGATTTGGAGAAAAAGGAAATCTCCAGCTCTGCTTGTGGGAATGCAGACTGGTGCAGCCACTATGGAAGACAGTATGGAGTTTCCTCAAAAAGTCAAAAATGGAACTCCCATTTGACCCTGTGATCCCACTTCTAGGAATATATCCCAAGAAACCACAAAAACCAGTAAAAAAAGATATATGCATCCCTATGTTCATAGCAGCACAATTCACCATAGCTAAGATTTGGACACAGCCTAAGTGCCCATCAACATATGAATGGATTAGAAAACAGTGGTAGGAGTTCCAAAATGGCGACCAGCAGGAAGGTAGGGAGGGAGAGAGTGTGAGAGCGCAAGGAAGTGATAGAGGAGTGTGTGGATGCGTGTGGTGTGTGTGTATGAGCTAGGGACAGTTAGATTCTGCAGGTCTTCTAAGGGGCTGCTAAACCAGGCAGTCTTAGGCAGAGGAGTCCCACTCCCTTCGCGGACACTCCTGGGCGGCCAGCACAGGCATGGCGACCACGTCATCTTGGGAAACAGAGCTGCTTGAGACTAGGATCCTGACCTCAGCACCACCCAGTGTGATCTCAGACGCATACCAGGACCCTGCAGCCACTGGGGACAGAGACCTGTGACCACAGCTACAGACCTGCGGACACCAAAAGTTCAGAAATCCCTTCGGCAGATCCGTGAGTAACAGAGCCCATCCCCCCTTCCCGCAGGCTTTGGGGCAGCACCAGAGTAACTAACTGATAGACCCACCCCTTGCCGGGGCCTCAGCGCTCCAGGAACTTTAGCCTGGAAGTGAGCGAGCACCTTGAAACTGATCCGCATAGGGCCTGGTAAAGGAGTCCTGGGCTGGGAGCAATCCCGCGAATCCAAGGAACTGATCCTGCGCACACTGCAGGCTTCTGAGACCTGGGCTGGGAGCAATCACGCGAACACCGGGAATTTGTCCCGCGTATCACAGGCCCACGGACCCCGATTCTCTGGGCAAGTGGCAGCACCAAGCACCAGTGACTTGACTGTGTTTCTTTTCACCTGCGCCTGAGATCCTGATTTCCTGTGCATTCATACTAAGAGCCAGTGACTCCAATTCCTGGTGCAAGGGCACACAGGGAACCTGATTCTCAAGGCAAGGTCACGCGAAGGAACAGAGACTCTGATACTGGATTCTGGGGAACTCTGACTCCTGGAGCACGCTAGGGGGCTCTGGTTTTCAACACGCTTCAGGGGGATCTCTGTTTCAGCACGGTGCAGGCAGGGTCCCTGATTCTAAGGGCGCGAACGAGGCCACATTGAGCACTGACAACACTGACTCTGAGCGAGCCTGGTTCCCACCAACCCACAACAACCACACATCTTAGTGTCAGAGCTCTTCAGTGACACTAGGGTGGTGGGAGGCTCCCACTGCACATGGCCCAGGCCCACGTAACTTGATGTTTGAACCATCGGGAGATAATCAGAATGAAGAGACGAAACAACACCCAGAGGAAAGACAATGAGGAGTCAACAAGAAAGGACATTAATGAAGTTGAAGCATGCAACATGACAGAAAAAGAATTCAGAATAATGGTTGTACAATTCATTCACCGGATGGATGAGAAAATCAACAACATATGCAAGAATCAGGAAGAAATGAAAAGTGATATAGCTACAATCAAAAACACCATGGAAAGTTTCAACAGCAGACGAGAAGAAGCAGAGGACCGAATTAGTGAATTAGAAGATAAGGCAGAGAAAACAAGCTCAATCTGAACAGCAACTGGAGAAAAAAATTAAAAAGCAGGAGGAGACCCTAAGGGAGCTTCGGGACAACATGAAACGAAGTAACATACGCATAATAGGGCTGCAAGAAGGACAAGAAGAGCAGCAAGGATTAGAAAATCTATTTGAAGAAATAATGTCAGAAAACTTCCCAAATATGGGGAAGAAAAAAGTTACACAAGTACAGAGAGTCCCAGGCAAGATGAACCCCAAAAGACCCACACCAAGACACGTCATAATAACGATGGCAAATGTACAAGACAAAGAATCTTAAAGGCTGCAAGAGAGAAACAGAGAGTTACCTACAAAGGATCCCCCATCAGATTATCAAATGATTTCTCAACAGAAACACATCAGGCCAGAAAAGAATGGACAGAAAGTTACAAAGTGATGCAAAGCAAAGGACTGAATCCAAGAATACTCTATCCAGCAAGGCTATCATTCAAAATTGAAGGGGAAATAAGAAGCTTCACAGACAAAAAAAGGCTAAGGGAGTTTATCACCACCAAGCCAGCAATGCAAGAAATGCTAAAGGGACTGGTGTAAAAAGAAGAACTAAAAAGCCCAGAAAGAAAACAGCCACACAAAAAAATAGAAATGGCTACAAACAAGTACCTTTCAATAATAACCTTAAATGTAAATGGACTAAATGGTCCAATCAAAAGACATCGAGTGGCTGAATGGATAAAAAAACATGACCCATATATTTGCTGTCTACAAGAGAACCACATCATTAGAAGGGACTCACACAGACTGAAAGTGAAGGGATGGAAAAATATCTTTCAGGCAAATGGAAATGAAAAAAAACCTAGGGTAGCAATACTTATATCAGACAAAATAGACCTCAAAGTGAAGGCCATAACAAGAGATAAGGAAGGCCACTTCATAATACTAAAGGGATCAATACAACAAGAGGATATAACCCTGATAAACATATATGCACCCAATGCAGGAGCACCCACATACATAAGAAAACTCCTGGAAGATATCAGGGGAGAGATCGACAACAATACAATCATAGTAGGGGACTTTAATACACCACTGACATCACTGGATAAATCCGCTAGACAAAAACTCAGCAAAGAAACAGCAATCCTAAATGACTCACTAGATCAGATGGACTTAATTGACATCTTCAGAACACTTCACCCCAAAGCCACAAAATATACGTTCTTTTCAAGTGTTAATGGGACATCTTCAAAAATAGACCACATATTGGGTCACAAACAAAGTCTCCCCAAATTCAAGAATATTGAAATCATACCAAGCATCTTCTCAGACCACAGGGCCATAATATTAGAAATAAACTACAATAAAAACAACTCAAAATACTCAAACACTTGGAAGCTGAATAGCACATTATTAAATATTGATTGAGTTACCAATGAGATCAAAGAAGAAATTAAAAACATCCTGGAAACTAATGACAATGAAAACACAACAATCCAAAACCTTTGGGACACAATGAAAGCAGTCCTGAGAGGGAAGTTTATAGCTCTACAGGCCTATCTCAACAAACAAGAAAAAATAGCAGTAAATCATCTAAATCTACAGCTCAAAGAATTAGAAAGACAGCAACAAGGAAATCCCAGAGTGAGCAGAAGGACTGAGATAATAAAGATTAGAGCAGAAATAAATGACATAGAGACCAAAAAAAAAAAAATACAGAAAATCAATGAAACAAAGAGCTGGTTCTTTGAAAGGATAAACAAGATCGACAAACCTCTAGCCAGGCTCACCAAGAAGCAAAGAGAAAGGACCCAAATCAACAAAATCAGAAATGATAGAGGCGAAATAAAAACAGATCCCACAGAAATACAAATCATTGTTAAAAAATACTATGGACAACTCTACTCCAACAAACTAGACAACCTGGAGGAAATGCACATATTCCTAGAAAAATACAACATTCCAAAACCTAATCAGGAAGAATCTAAAAATCTCAATAGGCCAATAACTAAGGAAGAAATTGAAGCAGTCATCAAAAAGCTTCCAGCAAACAAAAGCCCAGGACCAGATGGCTTCACAGGGGAGTTTTACCAAACATTCAAGGAAGAACTAAAACCTATCCTCCTCAGACTACTACAAAAAATCCAAGAGTAAGGAACACTTCCAAGCTCATTCTATGAAGCCAGCATCACCCTAATACCAAAAACAGGTAAAGACAACACAATGAAAGAGAATTACAGGCCAATATCCCTCATGAACATAGATGCCAAAATCCTCAATGAAATCTTAGCAAATCGGATCCAGCAGTACATCAGAAAGATCATACACCACGACCAAGTAGGATTTATCCCAGGGATGCAAGGATGGTACAATATCCACAACTCAATAAACGTGATACACCACATAAACAAATTGAAAGAAAAAAACCACAAAGTCATATCAATTGATGCAGAAAAAGCGTTTGACAAAATTCAACACCCATTTTTTGATAAAAACTCTCAGCAAGGTGTGAATTAAAGGATCATACCTCAACATAATAAAAGCCAGATATGACAAGCCCACAGCCAACATCATACTCAATGGACAAAAACTAACACCATTTCCCCTAAGAACAGGAACAAGACAGGGATGCCCACTCTCACCACTCCTGTTCGACATAGTACTGGAAGTATTAGCCATTGCAATTAGACAAGAAGAAGAAATAAAAGGCATCCAAATTGGAAAAGAAGAAGTAAAACTGTCCTTATTTGCAGATGTCATGATATTATACTTAAAAAACCCTAAAGACTCCATCAATAAACTATTAGACTTAATAAAAGAATTCGGCAATGTAGCAGGATACAAAATTAACGCCAAGAAATCTATGGCATTTCTATACACCAATAGTGAACTTGCAGAAAGAGAGACTAAAAAAGCAATCCCATTTACCATCGCACCAAAAAAATTAAGATACCTAGGAATAAACTTAACTAAAGAGGTAAAAGACCTCTTCTCAGAAAACTACAGGACGTTGAAAAAAGAGATAGAGGAAGACATAAAGAGATGGAAGAACATACCATGTTCTTGGATGGGTAGAATCAACATCATTAAAATGTCCATACTGCCCAAAGCAATCTATAAATTCAACGCACTTCCCATTAAAATACCAATGGCATATTTCACAGACCTAGAACATACTCTCCAAAAATTCATCTGGAATAAAAAACGACCCCGAATAGCTGCAGCGATCCTGAGAAAGAACAAAGTAGGTGGGATCTCAATACCAGATATCAAGCTGTATTACAAAGCCACTGTTCTCAAAACTGCCTGGTACTGGCACAAGAACAGACATATAGATCAATGGAATAGAATAGAGAGCCCAGAAATCAGCCCCAACCAATACACTCAAATAATATTTAACAAAGGAGGCAAGAACATACAATGGAGTCAAGATAGTCTCTTCAATAAATGGTGTTGGTAAAATTGGACAGATACATGCAAGAAAATGAATCTAGACCACCAACTTACACCATACACAAAAATAAACTCAAAATGGATGAAGGACTTAAATATACGACGGGAAACCATACAAATACTAGAAGAATCCAAAGACAACAAAATCTCAGACATATGCCGAAGCAATTTCTTCACCGATACAGATCCTAGGGCATTGTAAACTAAAGGGAAAATGAACAAATTTGACTACATCAAAATAAAAAGCTTCTGCACAGCAAAAGAGACCATCAACAAAACAACAAGAAAACCCACTGTGTGGGAAAACATATTTGCCAATGTCATATCGGATAAGGGCCTAATCTCCAAAATTTATAGGGAACTCATACAACTTAACAAAAAGAAGATAAACAATCCAATCAAAAAATGGGCAAAGGATCTAAATAGACACCTTTCAAAAGAGGACATTCAGAAAGCCAAGAGACATATGAAAACATGCTCAAAGTCACTAATCATCTAAGAGATGAAAATCAAAACAACAATGAGTTACCATCTCACACCTGTCAGACTGGCTATCATCAACAAATCAACAAATGACAAGTGCTGGAGAGGATGTGGAGAAAAAGGAACACTTGTGCACTGCTGGTGGGAATGCAGACTGGTGCAGCCACTATGGAAGACAGTATGGAGTTTCCTCAAAAAACTGAAAATGGAACTCCCATTTGACCCTGTGATCCCACTTCTAGGAATATATCCCAAGAAACCAGAAACACCAATCAGAAAGGATATATGCACCCCTATGTTCATAGCAGCACAATTCACCATAGCTAAGATTTGGAAACAGCCTAAGTGCCCATCAGCAGATGAGTGGATTAGAAAACTGTGGTACATATACACAATGGAATACTATGCTGCGGTAAAAAAAAAGGAACTCTTGCCTTTTGCAACAGCATGGATGGAATTGGAGAGCATTATGCTAAGTGAAATAAGCCAGTCAGAGAAAGATAAATACCACATGATCTCACTCATTTGTGGATTATAGAGAACAACATTGACTGATGAAAAGGGACAGACTCAAAGACTGAGAAACAGCAATCAGGCTATCAATCCCCAGAAGGAAAGTAGGGGAGGGCGGGGGTAAGGGGAAGAGATCAACCGAAGGACTTGTATACATGTATATAAGCCATACCAATGGACATGGACAACAGGGGGATGGGAGCATGAGTGTGTGTGGGGGGGAGGTTGGGGGTTAATGGGGGGGATGAGGACACATTTGTAATACCTTAACTAATAATAAAAAAAAATATATTAAAAAAAAAAAAAAGAAAACTGTGATACATCTACACGATGGAATACTATGCTCCTGTAAAAAAGAAGGAACTCTTACCATTTGCAACAGCATGGATGGAACTGGAGAGCATTATGCTAAGTGAAATAAGCCAGTCAATGAAGGAAAAATACCACATGATCTCACTCATTTCTCGATAATAAAGACCATTATAAACTTATGAACAAAAATAGATACAGAGGCAGAGCTGCCTCGAACAGACTGTCAAACTATAGCAGGAAGGCTTGGGAGGGTGGGAGGGCAGGAGGGGGGTGGGTAAGAGATCAACCAAAGGACTTGTATGCATGCATATAATCATAACCTATGGACATAAGACACTGGGGGGTAGGGGAGGCCAGGGTATTGTCAAGGGCAGGGGAAAAAAAAGGAGACATATGTAATACTCTTTGTAATACTTTAAGCAATAAAAAATAAATAAATTTTATAACATTGTCAAAAAAAAGAAAGAAAACGGTGGTACATCTACACAATGGAATACTATGCTGCTGTAAAAAAGAAGGAACTCTTACCGTTTGCCACAGCATGGATGGAACTGGAGAGCATTATGCTAAGTGAAATAAGCCAGTCAATGAAGGATAAATACCACATGATCTCACTCATTTGTGGAATATAATGATCAACATACACTGTTGAATAAGGACTGATCCAGAGACAGAGAGGCATTGATTGGACTGTTGGGCCTTGGAGGGAAGGTAGGGGAGGGTGGGGGTAAGGGGGAGAGATCAACCAAAGGTCTTATATGCAAGCATATAGGCCTAACCAATGGAAACAAACAACGGGGGGGTAAGGGCATGAGCGGGGGGTAGGGGATAATGTGGGGATAAGGACACATATGTAATATCTTAATCAATAAAAAAATATATTTAAAAAAACAAGCTCACAGTAATAGGGAAGACATACTTGAGAAGACATACCAAATACAGAACAAGGAAGTGAAAAATTCTATGACATAAACCAGAAGTGTCCTAGTAGCCTAGTAAAGGTTTTGCTCAGGGTGGGCTGACAAATTCAGAGAAGGTTTACTGGAGGAGGCAGCATGTGTGTGAATTTGAAGGGTTAGTGAGTTCTGAGAAGAGAAGAAAGGAGATTCTACCAGGCAAAGGTGACAGTGGGAGTGAATATGTGGACACACATGAGGGTGGGTGGTAACAGTCACACAGTAACAAATAGAGTTTATTTCCTTCAATAAAACCTTCACTTGGGGCAGGATAAGTTCTTTCTGGCATCTGTAGTGTCACTTTAAGTGGGACAGAACAATCTTGGGAGAGAGGAGGTGAAAGGATATCCTTTAAAATCTTTCCAAAGTGGATTCTGTGGTGCCTTTTTCTGGTATTGGTGTGGGTACAAAATAGGGACAAGCTTGAAGGAAATAAGAAGTCAGAAATGAAACAAAGAGAAAGATGTAGAGAAACACAGAGAGAGAATATAAATATGAGTGGACACTCACTGAGCACGGCCATTTCCATATCTTGTATCACTTAGTCCCTTCATCAACCCTTTGAGGTATGAAATATTTTCCCAGTCTAGAGATGAACATCAAAAACTTCTTTTGATGGAAACATCAAAAAACTTCTTTAAGCCCTAGCCAGTTTGGTTCAGTGGATAGAGCGCCAGCCTGCTGACCAAAAGGTCCCGGGTTTGATTTCTGTCAAGGGCACATACCTTGGTTACAGGTGCCTCCCCGGACTGGGCCCTGGTTGGTGCTCGTACAGGAGGCAACCAATCAATGTGTTTCTCTCATATCGATGTTCCTCTCTGTCTTTCCTTTGCCCTTTCACTCTCTCTAAAAATCAGTGGGAAAAAATATCCTCAGGTGAAGATTAACAAAAAAAGAAAAATAATAATATATTAACAAAATAATGTAATAATATATATTTTAAATATACATATTTAAAACTAGGCAACTAGTTTGTGGAAATATGAAAGTAGGTCTGTTTGCGGGTAGTTTTTATCACGCGCTAACAGGTGGCATGGGCCATTTTTGCTAATTTTTTGCGCAAATGGCAACGTTCAGTAAAATTACGATAACTTTAGTTTTACATATTTTTTTAATGAAAATTTTTGTGATTTACTATTAAATGTATACTGAATTATTTTTCTTAGAATCGCACTGAATGCGTGGCGAGGCAGAGAATTGTGTGAAGGGATGACTCTACGCAGTTGAATAGATTACCGTTATACCTGGAATAACATTTGTTATAACATTTGTTAAATGGGTGCAACTTCAGTGTGCTGTCCACAGCTAGAAAACCACTTAGCTCTGAGGTAATGTGTGTCATGGGACAAACAAGGTCTTTTAACACATTGTATGCGGGAAACGTATTTATACGTTTTACGTTGACTGGTAGTAGAGCGCGGAGCACAAATGCAGCATTAAATAGAAATCAGATGGTCACCTTTTAACCTTAAAAGGAGTAAAAGGCAGTGTTTTACTTTTTAATTATTGGTAAAATAAAGACAACCAATGGGATGGAACTATTTTAAAATGTTTCTTGACTTCTTTAGTATTGAGCAGCAAACAAATTAGCAGTGACTGTTCAGTATTTCACAAAGGCCAAAAGCCAAGATAAGTTCCTAAATCAACATATTCTGATATTAGCACCAGAGATATACTTGTTTTTATTTCTTGGATCATAGACTGTGGAGAGGACCTAATAGAAGTGACTGTAGAGTAATATGCCTGTCTCTAATGTCAGAACAAATGTAATCATAGTAATATTGTCTCTTTAAAGTAGAACTTTATGTATTTATTTCAATGATGCTGAAACATCATTACCATTTATACCTGGAATAACATTTGTTAATTCACCATTGTATGTGTTAGAGACCCAAATTTTGTCCTTTGGAATTCGTATATCTGCATGTTAGCATCCCTTTAGAGCAATAAAAAAGTATAAAAATAAACGTATTTATACGTTACCCGCATTCTACCGCTAGTCTATAAAAAACGTATACGTGTCAGGCGCTCTACTACCAGTCAATGTAAAACGTATAAATACGTTTCCCGCATACAATGTGTTAAAAGACCTTGTTTGTCCCATGACGCACATTACCTCAGAGCTAAGTGGTTCTCTAGCTGTGGACAGCACACTGAAGTTGCACCCATGGAAACTTATTTCAAGATTTGACTCTGCCGGTGGAGAAACTAAGATGGCGGCATAGGTAAACACCGGGAAATTGCCGCCTCTCACAACAATTGAAAATTACCGCAAAGGACAGAGCAAACATCATCCAGAACAACAGGAAGGCTGGCTGAGTGTAAATTCTACAACTAGAAGGAAAGAAAAGCACGCTGAGAGCCAGAGGAGCTGCAGAGGTGAAGTGCAGAGGTACAAGTGCAGAGGTACGGCGGCTCGCGCGCACGCGCGAGTAAAGGGGGTGGCACCTGAGGACGCGGCTGTCTTTTTGAATCACAAGCTCCCGACTGCTCTGAACTCCGGTTCCGGGAAGTCTCTGGGGACCCAGGACTCATACGGGGAGAAGCTGGTCTGTCCAGCAGCGGGCGAACTTGAAGGCGGCTTTCCGCCAGAGGTGCTTGCAGCAATTAGCAGGTCACTGAGACCCGCGACTCCGGGCGGAGAATCAGCCATAGCTCCTTGATCTGCCCTTTGATTCCCTGAGACCCCGCCCCACCCAGGCTGAGGCAAAGGCTTTTGCATGTGAATGTACCTAACTGCAGCCAGCCAGGCAGACCCGGAACTTCCAAGAGAAGGCCCAAGGCCCCGCAGAGGCTTGGATTGCTTCACAGCTGAGCCTCTTTGTGGCTCCTGCTGTGTGGCCTCAGGCAGAGGCTGAATTAGCACCTCCTTAGATCCAGGAGCCACTGTACCCAGTGGTCAGAGGGGGACCATCCAGATTGCAACTCCTCAGATCCATAAGGGACACACTCAGGGAGCAGACTCAGTGAGCACCAAAGCCCCACTGAAGCAAGTCTTGCCCCAGAAGGGTGTCTTCAGCACAGAAGTTCTCCCACTTTAGACACAGCTGATTCTCACAGCCAATTGGCCTGGAGGTCAATTCCTCCCAGTGATCCTACAACAACCAAGGCACCAAGAGTGCACCAAGAGTGTCCACCCGAGGTAACTGGGGAGGCTGAGCTACTGGGCCCTACAGAACACCTGGCGCGCAGGGCCACTCTATCAACACAGGGAAGCTGCCAAAATGCGGAGACAAAGAAACAGGTCACAAATGGCAGAAATGGAGGAAAGCAAACGACTGGATATAGAGTTCAAGGCCACGTTTATAAGGTTTTTCAATAATTTTATGGAAACCGCCGATAAATTTAATGAATCCCTCAATAAGTATAGTGAGACCATGGAGGACATGAAAAAGGACCAACTAGAAATTAAGCATACACTGACTGAAATAAAGAATAATTTACAGAGATCCAACAGCAGACAAGAAGATCCCAAGAATCAAGTCAAAGATTTGAAATACAAAGAAACAAAAAATACCCAACCGAAAAAGAAAAAAGAAAAGAGATTCCAAAAATATGAAGATAGTGTAAGGAACCTCTGGGACAACTTCAAGCGTACCAACATCAGAATTATAGGGGTACCAGAAGGAGAGAGAGGGCAAGATATTGAAAACCTTTTTGAAGAAATAATGACAGAAAACTTCCCCTACCTGGTGAAAGAAATGGACTTACAAGTCCAGGAAGCGCAGAGAACCCCAAACAAAAGGAATCCAAGGAGGACCACACCAAGACACATCATAATTAAAATGCCAAGAGCAAAAGATAAAGAGAGAATCTTAAAAGCAGCAAGAGAAAGACAGTCAGTTACCTACAAGGGAATACCCATACGACTGTCAGCTGATTTCTCAACAGAAACCATGCAGGCCAGAAGAGAGTGGCAAGAAATATTCAAAGTGATGAATAGCAAGAACCTGCAACCAAGATTACTTTATCCAGCAAAGCTATCATTCAGAACTGAAGGTCAGATAAAGAGCTTCACGGATAAGAAAAAGCTAAAGGAGTTCATCACCACCAAACCAGCATTATATGAAATGCTGAAAGGTATTCTTTAAGAAGAGGAAGAAGAAAAAGGAACTCTTACCATTTGCCACAGCATGGATGGAACTGGAGAGCGGATAAATACCACATGATCTCACTCATTTGTGGAATATAATGAACAACATAAACTGATGAACAAGGACTGATCCAGAGACGGAGAGGCATTGATTGGACTGTCGGGACTTGGTGGGAAGGTAGGGGAGGGTGGGGGTAAGGGGGAAAGATCAACCAAAGGACTTATATGCAAGCATATAGGCCTAATCAATGGACATGGACAACGGGGGGGTGAGGGCATGAGCGGGGGGGTTGGGGGGGTAGAGGTATAACGTGGGGACAAGGACACATATGTAATATCTTAATCAATAAAAAATATATTAAAAAAAAAAGATTTGACTCTGCCACTTACTATCTGTGTAAACATTAATCACAGCTTTTCTGAACTTAAATTTATTTATATATATATCACAACAGATTTATATATGTACATATATATTATTAGCAACAAAATTTATACCTTAATACACAAAATTGTTATGATAATTATATGAGATAATAGATATGAGAGCACTTTGCAGAGTGTAAACATCACACAAATGTTCATAATATTGTGGTTCATGGAAACCGAGAGTATGCTTGACTCAGGCACTTATTACCTGTGCATCTTCAGGTAGCCACAGCTTTCTCCTAACATTCTCTACTAACAAGGCTGTAAAGGCTGTAACAAGGCTGTAAAGATGAAAGAGCTTATCCAACCAATCCATACATACATCTATAAATATTTATTTATTATCTACTCTCTGCCATGCACTGGGCTAAAATCTAGGTATAAAAAAGATGGCCACTGCTTTCAAAGAACTGCTAATCTAGTTGGAGATACAGGCTAGGAAAGAGATAAACAATAAGATGAGACTTGCTTTCATGGGGATAGATGATAGATAGATGATTAGATAGATGATAGATAGATAGATAGATAGATAGATAGATAGATAGATAGATAGATTTATATTGATATATAGATATATAGAGACACAGAGAGAGAGATGGAGAGGCAGATAGTTGCAGAAAAGACAGTGAAGTTTAGAAAGTAAGCCCTAGCAATGCTTAAGAAAGTCAAAGAAAGAGTCACAATGTGTAAATTTTAACCAAAGTGTAACAACAAAAAAAAAAAAAAGAAAGAAAGAAAAAGGATTTGCTCAGGGACCAAGAAGCAGGGTGAATGAGCTCACCCACCTATAGTGTATAGAATAAGAAAAACCTGGGCCTAAGATGAAATTTTAATACTTAAGGGATATACATAAATCAAAGAGACTCTAAAGTAGCCTGAGATAAAAGTAGGACACAAAGAGAAGTATCATGACACTCAAAAAAGAGAGAGGTAGTCAAGAGTGTCCAATGATATCAAGAGTCATTGGTGACTTTGCCACAATCCTGACAGTGAAATGGTTGTGCAGGATTCCATATTTAGTAGGGTTAAAAAGTGAATTGGAATTGAGGAAGTGGAGATTGTAGGTGGAGAATATTGTTATTCTAGAAATTTTGCAAATAAAAATAACTAAAGATAGGAAGTAGTGAAGAGGGATATAGAATTCAGAGAAGTATTTGTTTATCATTTTGGTTTTTGTAGGTCACAGAGATTTGAGTGTTATATCTTGAAGGGAGATAACTAATGGGGAGAGTAGTTGAGGATATGAAAAGTAAAAAGACAGTTGATAGATTGAGTTTCAAATGCAAAGGTATAAATATGAATGCAAGAAGAAAGATTCATTTTTGACAGGGGAAGAGATACCTCTTCATCTGAAGTTGAACAGATTAAGGTGAATCTCAATACAAAATAATTGTGTACACCCACCATGTACAAGAGCCTTTTGCATATACTCTTCTCTCTGTTTAAGATTTTTTTTTTTCACCTGTCACTAAGACAAATTCTTACTCATCATTCAGACTTCAGCTCTAATAAATATATTTCTGCAAGGAAGTCATATAGACCTGAAGCAGCATGTTATATTTTAACATTTGTCCTTTTAACATTTGCTTTTTAAGTGTTGCATGTGTTGCAACACTATATCTACTAATTTCCTCCATGTTTATTGATTGGGAAATTGGGATTTGAAAGTTGAAAGTTCTTTACAAACAATGACTAATGCTCACCCTTTACTTAGTAAATTATGAGGGGAAAGCCAAGTCAATGAAGCAGCTGAGGAAAGGTTGGTATACAAGAAAAATTAATTTCACAATTTGCAAAGAGTCTTGAACAGCATATGATATCTGGCATCCAAAAACAACTCTCCATGTCATGATTAAAGGAACATTTTTGAACCATAACCAAACACAAATGCAGCATTAAATAGAAATCAGATGGTCACCTTTTAACCTTAAAAGGAGTAAAAGGCAGTGTTTTACTTTTTAATTATTGGTAAAATAAAGACAACCAATGGGATGGAACTATTTTAAAATGTTTCTTGACTTCTTTAGTATTGAGCAGCAAACAAATTAGCAGTGACTGTTCAGTATTTCACAAAGGCCAAAAGCCAAGATAAGTTCCTAAATCAACATATTCTGATATTAGCACCAGAGATATACTTGTTTTTATTTCTTGGATCATAGACTGTGGAGAGGACCTAATAGAAGTGACTGTAGAGTAATATGCCTGTCTCTAATGTCAGAACAAATGTAATCATAGTAATATTGTCTCTTTAAAGTAGAACTTCATGTATTTATTTCAATGATGCTGCCATTCAACAAAGTGTGTTCAGAGTCCCCTTTTAAATTGAATAACCACAGCAGAGTGCACAAATCTTAAGTACACAGGTCAATTAATTATACAGATGTGTACACCTATGTAACCATCTCACAGATCAAGATGTAGAACATTTTAAGAAACTCAGAAAACTTCTCTATGTTCACTACCAGTCATACTCTTTCCCAAAGAAACTATTTTTCTAAACAGTATCGCCATAGATTAGTTTTGACAGTTATTGAACTACATATAAATAGAATCATAAATTATGTATTCTTGGGTATATGGCTTCTTTTGCTCAGCATTATGTTTTAAAAGTAATACATGTTCTTGCCCACCCCAGGCACTCATAAGATATTCCAATCCTCAAACCAGAAACTGAGTGAAACAGCTGCCTGATCCTGAGAGGAACCGAGGCATAGCCTACAGCCGTGGGCAAACTACGGCCCGTTTGAAATGAATAAAACTAAAAAAAAAAAGACCGTACCCTTTTATGTAATGATGTTTACTTTGAATTTATATTAGTTCACACAAACACTCCATCCATGCTTTTGTTCCGGCCCTCCGGTCCAGTTTAAGAACCCATTGTGGCCCTCGAGTCAAAAAGTTTGCCCACCCCTGGCCTAGCATCTAAAATACCACAGTTGTTGACTGTTAAACATTCTAAGAGTCATCATGGAAGTTCATAGTTTGATCCAAATTCAGACCTGAGTTAATACAAAAAAAATTTCCCTTTTCTTTTTTTTTCTTTTCTTTTTTTTTGTTTCTATTCACTTAATGATGGAACTCATTAAAAAAGAATAAAATAGGCCTGGTCAGCATAGCTCAGTGGTTGAGCATTGACCTATGAACCAAGAGGTTGCTGCGACCTGCACGGCTGAGTTCAGCATCTGAAGGAGGGGTCGACGCACAAATGAGAACACTAGACAAGAAATACTAATTATTAAGGGGTGGTGTCTCTTTCTTTAAGAGCACACTGACCTCTGGACCGGTCTGCTTTTTATTTACTTGAATACACATTTGCTCTTTAGCAATGCACATAGGCATATCAAAGGTAAAGTTTGGTAAACAATAAAAGGATTATCAGGTTAGGGAATTTGCCTTGCGCCACCACTATCTCAACAGACGAGATGCTTAGCATCAGCCCTGCTAACACCCAAGGTCCATTGGCCTTCTGCGTTCCTTTGTGACTGTATTGGCAAGTGGTGGCTTCCTGCAGGAGGTCACAGTTCAATTCCAGTCAGGGCACATGCCTGGGTTTCCGGCTCAGTCCCCAGTCTGGGGCATGCAGGAGGCAGCTGATCAATGATTCTCTCACATCATTGATGTTTCTATCTCTCTCTTCCTCTCTGAAATCAATTTAAAAATATATTTTTTAAAAAGAATAAAATAGATTGTAATTGTGCATTGTATAGACCAGTGGTTGGCAAACCGCGACTCGTGAGCCACATGCGGCTCTTTGGCTCCTTGAGTGTGGCTCTTCCCCAAAATACCACGTTCGGGCACACACGTACAGTGCAATTGAAACTTCGTGGCCCATGCGCAGAAGTCAGTTTTCGGCCTGGACAAGTCTATTTTGAAGAAGTGGTGTTAGAAGAAGTGGGGGGTGTCGGTTGGTTGGTCGGGTCAGTCTGGCGATGGGAGACGAGGCGCAGGCGGGCCGCGGGATACGCAGCACAAGGGAGGTACATTGTTTTGAGGTACGTTCGCTGAGGTTGACCCCTTCCAACTCTCCCATCCACACTCATCTATCTGAAACAAGTATACAAGACAAGTGTGGATGGGAGAGTTGGAAGGGGTTGACCTCATCGAACGTACCTCAATCAGATTGAGGACGTTTTTAGCAAAGGCCAGCTTAGGAGTACCCTAATGAAGTTAATAACAATGTACCTACCTATATTGTTTAAGTTTAAAAAATTTGGCTCTCAAAAGAAATTTCAGTCATTGTACTGTTGATATTTGGCTCTGTTGACTAATGAGTTTGCCAACCACTGGTATAGACAAATGGGTCTGTTTAGGCCAAACACAAAAATAAGACTCAGTGAAAAGCTAAGGAATCCTAGTACATGAGACAAAGCCTACACATGCACTGTATTAGAGCAAATGTAAACATTTTTTTAGCACTATTGTCTTCCAGGCATTGAGATAAGTTCTTTATATTAATTAGCATATAGTACCCTTACAAAAACACTGAGTTGAACACTATGATTATCTCAAATTTATACTTGAAATAACTGAAATATATGGAGGTTAAGTAACTTACCTGAATAAGTAATAAAGATAACATGGTACAGCCAGAACTTAAACCTGATCTGTCTGACCTCAGCATTTACAATGCTCTATTGCCTCCACTCCTGAAACTTACCTAATCTAAGTACTCTAAGGGGTTTAAATGTCAGCTAGTTTATTTGATCAAATATCCTAATGAGAGAAAGTTAGTCTTGTGTATATTGGTCATAGTTTTTAGGTATAGATAACTGAATCCACTCCAACTAGTTTAGGGAGAAAGAGATTTAGTAAAAATAGCTTGAGTACCTCATAGAATCTCTGGGAGTGCCAAGAAACAGGGCTTGATACCCAATAGACAGAAGCAATGATACAGCAATGAGAAATGCCTAACCATACACCAGGATAGTTATAGTAGAAAGACTACTGCTGCTGCCTCCTGTTTTGCACTTTTAAATTGAGCCTGGAGCCAGAAACTCTGCCACAGTTGTTTCAAAAGACCTAGAGGCGTCACTGCCTTGCTTGATGGAACTTCCAACTCCCCAAATCAGTTTCTGCAGAACCAGGTCAAATATCAGCACTCTAGCTACAAAAGAATCTGAAAAAAATGAAATTTTAATTTTTCAGTCACCAAGTACAAAAAGACAAGCTAGAAGGAAGATAATATGGATGTTAACTGACTTACCTATGATATCATTGATACTATGTGAGAGAGATTTTCACTTTGACCTTCTTCTGGCAGTAATCTTCCATATGTAATCAGTTAGTGACTATATTGGGTATTTCAGGTCAAGAAGATTGAATGATAATTTTAGACAGAAATTCTGACTTCCACCAAATTAAGCCTTATAGAGAAGTCCCTAGACTGCCTTAACACAGACCTAGATCTAAGATGTATACTCTACATCTCTATTTCTACACTTATATGTATGTATATAATACTCCATCCAGAAGCCAAAGCAAAAACCTGAAAGCCATCCTCAATTTATTGTTCCTCCCTGCCTTTACCTCAACTAATTAGTTACCAGGACCTGTGATCTCTACCTCATAAATCTTTCTCAGAATATCTTTCCTTTCTGTCATTACTGTTTCTGCATTGGATTCACTTAAAATTGCACAATCTCTAATACCGCAGCCCTGTGGCTGGAATGCTCTTCATTCCCTAGAGTCTAGGGAATGTAGGGCCTAAATCAGCGATGGCAAACTTATGACACGCGTGTCAGAGGTGACACACGAACTCAGTTTTTTGGTTGATTTTTCTTTGTTAAATGGCATTTAAATATATAAAATAAATATCAAAAATATAAGTCTTTGTTTTACTATGGTTTCAAATATCAAACAATTTCTATATGTGACACGGCACCAGAGTTAAGTTAGGGTTTTTCAAAATGCTGACACGCTGAGCTCAAAAGGTTCGCCATCACTGCCCTAGACCAACATGGAAACTCTACCTTCAAGCTGAAATGTAGGAGTCAGCTTCCTTTATACCCTCCCTAACTTACCAGGTTCCCAAAATTCTCTAGTCATATAATAACATTCTATTTTGTTGTTATTCATGAGTCTATTGCTATCAACTAGGCTCTAAGTGAGCAAAAATCATTATCATATTCTGGTTTGTATCTATGGCACCTTGCCTTCTGTCATATACATAAAAGACAGTAACTGCCTACTGAATTGATCTAAATGGAAGTACATAATATAGGGCATATGATCTTATTCATACTCTGATTTTGATTTATTATTCTGTAGCAGTGTTATATTACTAGTGCATTTTTACTATTGCTGTTACTAGATTCAACCAATTTATTTTACTACTTTTAAATGTGGTAAAATACACATAACATAGAATTTACCATCTTAACCAGTTCTAAGTGTATAGTTCAGTAGTGTTAAGTATATTCACATTGTTGTCAAACCAAATTCTAGAAGTTTTTTATTGTTTTTTGTTTTTTTCTTCTTTAAAACAGCATTTTCTTTTTTTTCTTTATTGATTAAGGTATTACCTATGTGTCCTTAACCCCCACTAGCCCCTCACCCCCACCCCCACTTATGCCCTCATCCCTCTGGTGTCTGTGTCCATTGGTTAGGCTTATATGCATGCATACAAGTCCTTTGGTTGATCTCTCCCCATTACCCCCACCCTCCTCTACCTTCCCTCTGAGGTTTGATGGTCTGATTGATGCTTCTCTGTCTCTGGATCTGTTTTTGTTCATCAGTTTATGTTGTTCATTATATTCCAGAAATAAGTGAGATCATGTGATATTTATCTTTCTCTGACTGGCTTATTTCACTTAGCATAATGCTCTCCAGTTCCATCCATGCTGTTGCAAATGGTAAGAATTCCTTCTTTTTTACCGCAGAGTAGTATTCCATTGTGTAGATGTACCACAGTTTTCTAATCCACTCATCTACTGATGGGCACTTAGGCTGTTTCCAAATCTTAGCTATGGTGAATTGTGCTGCCATGAACATAGGGGTGCATATATTCTTTCTAATTGGTGTTTCTAGTTTCTTGGGATATATTCCTAGAAGTGGGTTCACTGGGTCAAATGAGAGTTCCATTTTTAGTTTTTTAAGGAAACTCCGTACTGTTCTCTACAGTGGCTTCACTAGTCTGCATTCCCACCAGCAGTGCACGAGGGTTTCTTTTTCTGTGCATCCTTGCCAGCACTTGTCATTTTTTGATGATAGCCATTCTGACAGGTGTGAGATGGTTCCGCATTGTCGTTTCAAATTGTAGAAGTTTTTATCTTGCAAAAGACAATATTTGGAAGACAGCTTGAATTTGTCACTTTAATTTACATTGTTTGATATTGTCTATAGATATAGTCAAAATTTATGGCATAAAATTCTGAAAATTTCAACTTCACAAATTTTCCATTGTCCCCCCACCCCACCACCCCAGGATAACTCTAGACAAATCTATGCCCATTAAAAAACAACTCTCCATTCCCTCCCCCACCAGCTCCTGGAAACCACCATTCTGTTTTCTGTTTCTATGAATTTGACTACCCTAGACACCTCCTATACATGGAATCATACAGAAAGTATCATTTTGTGACCCCACCAGTTTATTCTTAAGCTCCAAATATATTACATTAATGGGCATCAGAACATAAATTATTTTAATTATCTCTTCACTCACAAAGGGATTTGTACTATCAGGAGATCTCCAAGCTAATCAGAATTCTCTATTTCCTGTATTTGAGGAGTTAATGTGCATTTTGCTATTGTACAATTTTCCAGATTCCTTGGAGAAAAGAAAAGACAGCAGTTGGCATCGTCTGCTAGAAGAAATTCCAGCTTAGATCTGTAAACTCTTTATTGTGTGCTGTATACAGTGGGGGGAAAAAACAAACAAGTGTCAGAAAAGACAGTAAGCAAATTAAAGAAATGCCAGAAACATGATGACAACCATTCTAGGGAAAATGATATCTGTTTCATTCACTCTCAAAAACTTAGTGGACTTCAATAAAAGTTAAACTTCAGATTTGTCTAGAGTTATCCTGGGGGATGGGACAACAATGGAAAATTATGGTGTTGAAATTTTTAGGATTTTATGCCATAAATGACTATCTGTATACAATATCAAACCATGTAAATTCAACTGACATATTCAAGCTGTTTTCCAAATATTGTCTTTTTTATTGCTTAAGTCTCATCTTGTTAATAATAAAATCCAATGTTCTTATGATGGCTCTATGTGACCTGACCCTTGAAAACCTGCAAACCTCATCTTTTATTTTCATTTCTTCATTCACTGTTCAGCCTTCACTAAGCCACAGTGACCTTCACACTGTTTTTGAAACACTCCAATCAGACTTCAGGACCTGACCCTCTACCTGAAAAGCTTTACCTCAAGACATTCTCATGGCTTAGCCATTTACTTCATTCAGGTCTCTGCTCACTTTCCTTTCCTCGAAGAGGGTTCTCTTAGCACAAGCATGTCAAACTCAAAGGCTAACATGGGCCAAATAAACAAGATATAAGTTTACATGGGTTGCAAAAAACCAAAAGCTTCAATTTTAATAGAAACGTAGGTTTATTTCAATGGAGACATACTGAATAGAAAGGGCTGAAATAATGAAGTAATCGTTAACATAAAATAATAGAATATTTTAATAAATTTAGTATTTTTCTTGAACATTAACTTACCACTGAATAACTGCACAAATTAATAAGCATAATGCAAAAAAAACATATTTTTCTTGTTCTCCGAAAGCGAAATATTTCCTATTGCACACACCAAACAAGTTAGTCCAAGACTAATGGTGTGGCAATCAGCTACTAAAATATTCACCGCTAGTATTAGTGGTGAGAAGTGGTGCGCCTGGGAAATGAATGCAGCATGATAATAGTAATCAGTCATTACTGAACGTTGTACTTCATTATTAATAATTATGCATAAAAGGTTATTGTAAAAATTAAGTTACAAAATTTTTATTAAAATGTTTCTTACATAATGTTATATTGGCTGGACCACAAAAATATTCATTGTGGGCCGCATGCGGCCCACAGGCTGTGAGTTTGACATGCTTGTCTTAGCACCTTTTATAAAATAGTACCCAGTTTCTGTCATTTTCTATCCCCTTATTTGATTTTATTATTCTTCATAGAAGCTATATTATGTAGTACATCTTAATATTTTTGGTTGTCTGACACCCCTTACTAGAATAAAAACTATATGGTGTCCATGAATGTTGCTAATCTGTTTATTCTATATCCCTAGCACCTAGCACAGTGCCTGACACATAGTAAATATTAAACTATTCACTGAACTGATAGTTTCAAGTCCCATTTGACAAGTCATTATACATCAGGTGGAAACACAGTCTCCATGCCGTAAGTGAATAAATTTTAAATTCTGTTCTCTAATCAGCTATACATACAAAATCTCTGTGATCTTCCTTATTTTAATTCAAGTGTTCTCCAAGTATAGCTCTCAAATCAATAACATCAGCATCATCTGGGAACCTGTTGGTAGTTCCCAAATGAATACAAAATTGGGGGTGGGGCCCAGCAATTTGTATTTTGACAAGCCCTTCAGGTGATGCTTTGAAAACCATCAGTCTAATCTGAGTCCTTTTCCACAAGGGAAATTCTAAGAAAGGTATGCTAGAAAGAAGTCTTCTTAAACCTAAAAAAAAAAAAAGAGAGAGAGAGAGAGAAAAAAAAGAATCTATATTAATAAAAGGTTAATATACTGTTTAGACCAGGTCAACCAGCCATCTTCTGGACATCCGGATTTCTTCCAGACAAAGCCATGTTGTTGGGCGCTGAGGCAGAGGCAGATAGGGGCGATCAGCCAGCAGGGAAGGGCAGTTGGGGGTGAGATCAGGCAGGCAGGGGAGGGCAGTTGGGGGCAACCAGGCTGGCAGGGGAGGGCGGTTAGGTACAAGATCAGGCCGGCAGGGGAGGGCAGTTGGGGGCGACATCAAGCCGGCAGGGGAGGGCAGTTAGGAGTGATCAGGCAGGCAGAGGCATTTGGGGGCAATCAGGTCGGCAGGGAAGGGCAGTTGGGGGTGAGATCAGGTGGGCAGCGGAGGACAATTAGGGGTGATCAGGCAGGCAGAGGCAATTAGGGGCAAGCATGCAGGCAGGCAGAGGCAGTTAGGCGCAATCAGGCAGGCAGAGGCAGTTAGGGGCAATCAGGCAGGCAGGCAGAGGCAGTTAGGGGCAATCAGGCAGGCAGGCAGGCAGAGGCAGTTAGGGGCATTCAGGCAGGCAGGCAGGCAGAGGCAGTTAGGGGCGATCAGGCAGGCAGGCAGGCAGAGGCAGTTAGGGGCGATCAGGCAGGCAGGCAGGTGAGAAGTTAGGAGCCAGTGGTCCCAGATTGCGAGAGGGATGTCTGACCACCAGTTTAGGCCTGATTCCTCTGGGGTCCCCGATTGGAGTGGGTGCAAGCTGGGCTGAGGGAACCCCCTCCCCATGCCCATGCACGAATTTCGTGCACTGGGCCACTAGCCCTATCTAATAAAAGAGAAACATGGTAATTGGCGTACAACCGCTACCCTTCCCATTGGCTAATCAGGGCGATATGCAAATTAACTGCCAGCCAAGAAGTCGGCCAGCAGCCAGGCAGCTGGAAGCGAACATGAGGCTTGCTTGCTTCAGTGACGGAAGACTCCAACGTTCCCCGCCTGCCGCTGCTGGCCTCTGAGCTGCAACTCTAAGCAACTATGTTACAAATAGAGAAACTAAACAAAACCCCAGAAACCTGCTTTAGTAGCCAGGCTTCAGCCAGCAGGATCGCAACATTGTTTCAAATACAGAAGGTAAACAAAGGCCAGAAACCTGCTTTCAGCAGCGGAGGTCTAAGAGCTGGAGCCTCAGAGCTAAAGCTGGCCCAGAATAAAAAAAAAAAGAAAAAAAGGAGCAGTTGGGAGCTTCAGTCACCCCCAGCCTGAAAACAGACCTCAGCCCCTCACCCAGGATGGCCAGGCACCCCAGTGGGGACCCCCACCCTGATCCAGGACACCCTTCAGGGCAAACCAGCCGTGCACCAGGCCTCTATCCTATATAGTAAAAGGGTAATACGCCTCCCAGCACAGGGATCTGAGAAGCAGCGAGGCCTACCAGCACCGGGATCAGCATGACAGGGGGCAGCGCCCAAACCCCCTGATCGCCCTGCGGCTCTGTGTGTGACAGGGGGCAGGGCCACAACCTCCCTATCCGCCCTGCTCTGTTCTTGACAGGGGAAGGCACCCCAACCCCCTGATCAGCCCTGCTCTGTGCCTGATAGGGGGAAGCTCTCCAAACTCCTGGTTGCCCTGCGGCTATGTGTGTGACAGGCTGCAGTGTCCCAACCCCCTACTCGGCCCTGCTCTGTGCGTGACAGGGGGTGGCGCTGCAACCTCCCCATCAACCCTGCCTTGAGTATAACAGGGGGCGGTGCCCCAACGCCCTAATCAGCCCTACCCTGAGCGTGACTGAGGGTGGCATCGCAACCTCCCGATCCTCCCTGCTCTGTGCATGACAGGGGGCGGTGCCCCAACTCCCCAATCGGTCCTGCTCTGAGCCCGACCAGGGGCTGCACCTAGGGATTGGGTTTGCCCTCTGCCACCCGGGAGCAGGCCTAAGACAGCAGGTCGTTATCTCCCGAGGGGTCCCGACTGCGAGAGGGCACAGGCCGGGCTGAGGGACACCCCATTTGCCCCGAGTGCACAAATTTTTGTGCACCGGGCCTCTAGTCCTAGTTAATAAAAGAGAAACATAGTAATTAGCATACGACCGCTACCCTTCCCATTGGCTAATCAGGGAAATATGCAAATTAACTGCCAGCCAAGATGGCGGCCGGTGGCCAGGCAGCTGACGCGAACAGGGAGGCTTGCTTGCTTCAGTGACAGAGGAAGCCAAGCTTCCCCGCCTGCCTTGCCGGACTCTCAGCTGCACTCTAAGCAACATTATAACAAATATAGAAGCTAAACAAAACCCCAGGCTTCAGCCAGCAGGACTGCAACATTGTTTCAAATACAGAAGGTAAACAAAGGCCAGAAACCTGCTTTCAGCAACGGAGGTCTCATAGCTGGAGCCTAGCCTCAGAGCTAAAGCTGGCCCAGAATAAAAAAAAAAAAGGTTAAAAGGACACGTTTGGAGCTTCAGTCACCCACCAGCTTGAAAAAGGACCTCAGCCCCTCACCCAGACTGGCCAGGCACCCCAGTGGGGACCCCCACCCTAAAAGGGGGTGTGACCAGATGCAAACAGCCATCAACCGCTCACCCAGGCTGGCCAGGCATCCAAGCGGGACCCCCACCCTGAAGGGGGTGTGACCAGATGCAAACAGCCATAATCCCCTCACCCAGACTGGCCAGGCACCCAAGCGGGACCCCCACCCTGATCCAGGACACCCTTCAGGGCAAACCAGCCGGCCCCCAACCGTGCACCAGGCTTCTATCCTATATAGTAAAAGGGTAATATGCCTCCCAGCACTGGGATCAGCGCAGCAGCGAGGACTCCCAGCACCAGGATCAGTGTGACAGGGGGCAGCGACCAAACCCCTGATCGCCCTGCGGCTCTGTGTGTGACTGGGTGCAGCGACCCAACCCCTGATCGGCCCTGCTCTGTGTGTGACAGGGGGGAGCTCCCCACCCCCCGATCGCCCTGCGGCTCTGTGTGTGACAGGGTGCAGCGCCCCAACCCCCCCCCATTGGCCCTGCCCTGAGTGTGACAGTGGTGGCGCCCTAACCCCCTGATCCGCCCTGCTCTGTGTGTGACAGGGGGCGGTGCCTCAACTCCCCTATCGGCCTTGCTCTGTGAGTGACAGGGGGGAGCTCCCCAACCCCCTGATGGGCCCTGCTCTGTGCTTGACAGGGGGCAGCTCCCCAACCCCCTGATGGGCCCTGCTCTGTGTGTGACAGGGTGCGGCGCCCCAACCCCCTGATCCGCCCTGCTCTGTGTGTGACAGGGGGGGAGCTCCCCAACACCCGATCGCCCTGCGGCTCTGTGTGTGACAGTGTGCAGCGCCCCAACCCCCCGCCATCGGCCCTGTCCTGAGTGTGACAGTGGCGGCTCCCCAACCCCCTGATCCGCCCTGCTCTGTGAGTGACAGGGGGGAGCTGCTCAACCCCCTGATTGGCCCTGACTTGTGCATGACATGGGGGAGCTCCCCAATCCCCAGATGGGCCCTGCTCTGTGCGTGATAGGGGGCAGCGCCTCACCCCCCTGATCGGCCCTACTCTGTGTGTGACAGGGGGTGGCGCCACAACCTCCCTATGGATCCTGCCTTAAGTGTGACGGGGGCGGTGCCCCAACCCCCAATCGGCCCTGCTCTGAGCCCGACCAGGGGCTGCACCTAGGGATTGGGCCTGCCCTCTGCCACCCGGGAGCGGGTCTAAGCCAGCAGATCATTATCTCCCTAGGGGTCCCAGACTTCGAGAGGGCACAGGCCGGGCTGAGAGACCCGCTCTCCCCCGCCACCCCGAGTGCACAAATTTTTGTGCACCGGTCCTCTAGTAAACATATAAAAACCTATGTCCATAAAAGGCAAGATTGGAAAGATAGCTACTGCTTTTTCTAGAGTTTGTTTTGTTTAATATTAGCAGACCATTTTTTTGCATGCTCTATTAGATCTGGGTCAATATACGCTGCTATGGATGCCATTTAAAGGATCCTTAAACAGCAGGTCTTCAAATAACGTCATTTTGTTCAATGTCATTATATATATATATATATACATATATATATATATATATATATTATTGATTAAGATATTACATATGTGTCCTTATCCCCACGTTACCCCTTACCCCCCCCGCCCCCCTGCTCATGCCCTCACCCCCCTGTTGTCCTTGTCCATTGGTTAGGCCTATAGGCTTGCATATAAGTCCTTTGGTTGATCTTTCCCCCTTACCCCCACCCTCCCCTACCTTCCCTCCAAGGCCTGACAGTGCAATCAATTCCTCTCCGTCTCTGGATCAGTCCTTGTTCATCAGTTTATGTTGTTCATTATATTCCACAAATAAGTGAGATCATGTGGTGTTTATCCTTCTCTGACTGGCTTATTTCACTTAGCATAATGCTCTCCAGTTCCATCCATGCGGTGGTAAATAGTAAGAGTTCCTTTTTCTTCTTCCTCTTCTTAAAGAATACCTTTCAGGATTTCATATAATGCTGGTTTGGTGGTGATGAACTCCTTTAGCTTTTTCTTATCTGTGAAGCTCTTTATCTGACCTTCAGTTCTGAATGATAGCTTTGCTGGATAAAGTAATCTTGGTTTTAGGTTCTTGCTGTTCATCACTTTGAATATTTCTTGCCACTCTCTTCTGGCCTGCATGGTTTCTGTTGAGAAATCAGCTGACAGTCGTATGGGTACTCCCTTGCAGGTAACTGACTGTCTTTCTCTTGCTGCTTTTAAGATTCTCTCTTTGTCTTTTGCTCTTGGCATTTTAATTATGATGTGTCTTGGTGTGGTCCTTTTTGGGTTACTTTTGTTTGGGGTTCTCTGCACTTCCTGGACTTGTAAGTCTATTTCTTTCACCAGGTAGCAGAAGTTTTCTGTCATTATTTCTTCAAATAGGTTTTCAATATCTTGCCCTCTCTCTTCTTCTGGTACCCCTATAATTCTGATGTTGGTACGCTTGAAGTTGTCCCAGAGGCTCCTTACACTATCTTCATATTTTTGGATTCTTTTTTCTTTTGTCTTTTTCGGTTGGGTATTTTTTGTTTCTTTGTATTTCAAATCTTTGACTTGATTCTTGGGATCCTCTTGTCTGCTGTTGGATCTCTGTATATTATTCTTTATTTCAGTCAGTGTATGCTTAATTTCTAGTTGGTCTTTTTTCATATCCTCCAGGGTCTCACTAAATTTATCGGCGGTTTCCATAAAATTCTTGAAAAACGTGACCTTGAACTCTATATCCAGTTGTTTGCTTTCCTCCATTTCTGTCATTTGTGTCCTGTTTCTTTGTCGCCACATTTTTTATGCTTCCCTGCGTTGGTAGAGTGGCTTTGTGTGCTAGGTGTCCTGTAGGGCCCAGTGGCTCAGCCTCCCCAGTTACCTCAGGTGGACACCCTTGGTGCACCCCCTTGTGGGCTTTGTGCACAGTCTTGTTGTAATTATGCCTTGATTGTTGTAGGCTCACTGGGAGGAATTGACCTCCAGGCAATTGGCAGTGAGAATCAGCTGTGTCTGCAGTGGGAGAACTTCTGTGCTGAAGACACCCTTCTGGGGCAAGACTTGCTTCAGTGGGGCTTTGGTGCTCACTGAGTCTGCCCCCTGAGTGTGTCCATTATGGATCTGAGGAGTTGTAATCTGGATGGTCCCACTCTGACCACTGGGTACACTGGTTCTTGGATCTAAGGAGGTTCTAATTTAGCCTCTGTCTGAGGTTACCCGGCAGGAGCTATGAAGAAAACTGCAGATTCCCCTTCCTTTTTTGGAGTTTGGAGGTGCCCAGATGAGGCCCAGCTGTGAAGCAATGCAAGCTTCTGTGGGGCCTTGGGCCTTCTCTTGGAAGTTCTGGGTCTGTCTGGCCCAGCTGTAATTTGTTAGGTAATTTTCAGGTTGCAAAGGGCCAGGGCATTCATATGCAAAATCCTCTGCCACAGCCTGGGTGGGGCGGGGTCTCAGGGAATCAAAGGGCGGAGCAAGCAGCTATGGCGGATCCTCAGCCCTGCCCTAAGGGGCCGCGCGTCTCACTGTCCTGGTAATTGCTGCAAGCACCTCTGAGTGAAAGCCGCCCTCAGGTTCCGAGTTCTGCCTGCTGCCAGACAGTCCAGTTTCTCCCCGTATGAGTCCTGGGTCCCCAGAGACTTCCTGGAACCGGAGTTCTGAGCAGTCAGGAGCTTGTGACTCCCTCCCGATTCAAAAAGACAGCCACGTCCTCAGGTGCCCGCCCCTTTCCGCGCACGCTCGAGCCACCGTACCTCTGCATTTTACTTCCACACCTCCTCTGAGTCTCAGTGTGCTTTTCTCTTTCCTTCTAGTTGTAGAATTTCCACTCAGCAAGCCTTCCTGTAGTTCTGGATGATGTCCTTTTTGTCTTTTCGTTGTATTTTTGAAGTTGTTGTGGGAGGCAGCAATTTTCAGTTTTTACCTATGCCGCCATCTTTGTTTCCCAATGTCATTTTATTATAATGTTGATGGGGGAGGAATCAATTCCTAGCTGGGCCACTCACAGTCTGTATTGAGTACGCATGTTCCCTCATGTCTGCGTGGGGTTTCTTTCTCTGGGTACTCCAGTTTCCTCCCATATCCCAAAGCTGTGCACACTACATGAATTGGTGTGTCTAAATCGTCAGTCTGAGTGTGGGTGTGGGTGTGGGTGTGGGTGTGATTGCTCTGTGATGGGAGAGTGTCCTGTCCAGGGTGGATCCCTCCTTATGCTCTTAGCTGCCAGGATACGCTCTGCCCACCCACCACTCTGAACTGGAATATGTGAGCTGGGAAATCATTTTCTTACTTGTTTTTATTCATCTTTCCTAAATGCATGTATAGCTCACATTTATTTCAATGATTAATACTAGAAGTATTTGGGATCTGTCTTTAGAAGTTTGGTGATGGTTTTGTGACCAAAACTATGCTGCAGAAACTTAACTCTTGTTTATACCAACTAGTCTATGGTAAAATGGGTTTTCCTTATACGTTCTTTCACTTAAAGTTGCGGTTTCCAAGAACCTACTGACAAAATAAATGAGAACTTACTGTACCTACTGCCTCTCAATGAACATAAGTACTAGTATCTACTGGTGAGGTTGAGTTCAAACTTTTTCTTCATAGATTAAAACCTCTTGATTCGAATTGATTTTTACTTTCTTCAGAAACATTTAAATACTTTAAGGGTATATTCCTCTATTCTGGATAATGACATGAGCTCAGCAGGCACCATTTTCAAAATGATATATTGCAACTTGATAACTATTGAACCTAAAGGCCAAGATTTTACTGGAAAACTGGAAATAGAAAGGACAGTCATCTGAATGTGGGTGCATATCTACATTTGTAACCATCCTTTAGAAAAAGTGACAATGTTCTTGAAAATTCTTCTTTCGGTTTTGACTTTCTTTTCAAGATTATTAGGACATGTGAATAAAATAACATTTGAAAGAACTTAGAAAAGTATAAAGCACTATACAAGTAATAATAATACAAATAGTAGCTAACTACTAATTGGATACCTTTCTGTGTTTGGCACTATACAAAGCACTTTGCATACATATCACAATCTCTCAGCAATACTTTAAGGTAGGTATTACTATTTTTTTAATATTTTTTATTGATTTCAGAGAAGGAGAGGGAGAGAGAAACATCAATGATGAGAGAGAATCACTGAACGGCTGCCTCCTGCACACCCGACACCGGAGACCAAGCCCACAACCCTAGCACGTGCCTCGACGGGGAACCAAACCACAACCTCCCGGTTGACAGGTCGATGCTCAAACACTGAGCCACCCTGGCCAGGCAAGTGCCTCACTTCTGAATATGAATATACAGCTATTTATGGAAAGTCATGAATGTGAAGTACGAAGAAAAAGAGTTCACAGGGAGATGAAAATGTAGGAAATAAACACTATAATTAATATCCTAGAGAAGTAAGAGAAGAGATTGCATCCATGAAACAAGAACAGGATGCCATTTAAAAACAAAGCATAACAAAAATGAGGACAGGAGAAAGGAGGCTATCAGAGAACCAGAAAGAACTTTAAAATTTAAAAATATGATAGAAGAAATGTAAAAATACAACAGAAGGGTTCAAAGGCAAAGTTAAGAAAATATCACAGAAGAAAAAAATAAAGATAATAAGAAAATAAGATCAGTTTGAGTGATCCAATGACTGAATCAGGAGTTCTAAAAAGAGTGAGCAGAAAAAAATGGACAGGAGGAAATTACTAAAATAAGAATGTATATGATATTTCTCAAAACTGAAGGAAATGTGTGTTCATATTGAAATGTTTTCAGCTGAGGTTCATTCTGCACACTGGATGAAAAAAGACCCTATTCTAAGATGTATCATCATGAAATTTGAGAGCATTAGAAAGAAAAGAGGACCTCAAAACCTTCCAGGGAGGAAAAAACAAACCAACCAACCTGGAGTCCCAGAGGAGGTATTATTGTCAAACTTCTCAGTAGCCGCACGGGAAGCTAGCTGGATGAAAAGAAGCAACGCCTTTACATTTCTGAGGGAAAATTATTTCTAACCTAGAATTCTATACCCTACCATCCAATTGCTGTTAAAAATAAAGACATTTCATTCATGTTAGGTCTCAAACCTTTCTACCTTTCCTGGGCTTTTTCTCAGGATAGTATGGCAGGATACCCTCCATTAAACCAAATGAGTAAATAAATCAAGAGGAAAATAGGAAGTTTAGGAAACAGAAGATCCAACAAAAGAGAGACGCAGAAGAAATGCTCAAAATAATTTAAAAAAGGGAAGTGTCAGGATGACAGCTGGACCATGGGCTTAGCAAGCAGTCGGTGCAGACGGGAGCTGGACAATGAAAGGCTCAGGGTGGCATCAGAAAAGAAGTCTATGAGAAAACAAACAAAACAGATAGAGAGCTTGATAATTCTGTCAGAGGACTTGGCTGAAATTAGTGATTTCTATATAGAAACTGAAGTTTAAAAGAGACAATTATCATCCTAGGGGGGAAAACTATTATATATGGTGCAAAGGGAATAGGAAGCAGCTCATCTAGGAACAACATTTCCATAGGCACAACAATGCAAACACCAAACACAGGTTTAACCAAAATTGTGATATCTTTAAAATGGAAGGATGGATATAGGTGAAGGGTATGTAGAGTGTGGTATAAAAAAATAAAATATTTTCCCCATATAAGGAAATCAAGAGGTAATATCTAAACTGAAAAGTCAAGGGGGGGAATCAAAAACAAACAAACAAAAAAACAGTATAAGCCTCAGAATAAACAGCTAAAGGGGTAGGTATTATTATCTTCATTTTACAAATGAGGTTAGGTAACCTGCCCAAGGCCGTGTAATTACAAAATAGTACATGTAAAATATGAACCAAGATCTGTCATATTTAAAATCCTATGCTGCTTGCAATTTACAATAGCTAAGATCTAGAAACAGCTCAAGTGCCCATCAGTAGATGAGTGGATAAAAAAGCTGTGGTACATTTACACCATGAAATACTATGCATCTGTAAAAGAGAAGGAACTCTTACCATTTGAGACATGGAGGGACCTGGAGAGTGTTATGCTAAGCTAAATAAGCCAGTTAGAGAAAGATAAGTATCACATGATGTCACTCATATGTGAAATCTAAAGAACAAAATAAACTGATGAACAAAATAGATCCAAGGACATAGAAGCATGGAACAGACTGACAAATCCTTGAAGGAAAGCAGTGGAGGGGGGGTGGTAGGGGGGAGAGATCAACCAAGGAATTTATATGCATGTATGCATAACCCATGAACACAGACAATGTGTTCACAGTGTAGTGAAGGCCTGGGAGGGGTGGGTGTGGGGTGGAGGGGGGTCAATGAGAATAAAGGGAGACATCTGTAATACTTTCAACAATGAAGATAAATTTAAAAATAAATTTTAAAAAATCCTATGCTGCTAACTACTATACTCATTAATCCAGCTTCACTTTCACTGCACCCATAACTACATCTATATGTATACATTTAGATAAATTTCAAATATAGTACATTCCCACCCTGGCCTGTGTTGTTAAGTGGTTAGAGCATTGGCCCCGCACACCAAAGGGTCATGGGTATGATTCCTGGTCAGGAGCACATGCCTGGGTTGCAGGTTTGATCCTAGCCCCAGTCTGGGTGGCTATGGGAGGCTACCAATTGATGTGTATCTCACACTCCTCTTTTGGTCCCTCACTGACTCATGCTCTCTCCCTCACATCCATGTTTCTCTCTCTCTCTCTCTCTCTCTCTCTCTCTCTATATATATATATATATATATATATATATATATATATATATCCCTCCCTCCCACTCTCTCTAAAGCCAATGGAAAAATATCTTCAGGTGAGGCTTAACAAAATATACATATATTACATTCCCAGTGGATAAATTAAAACATAAATTAAAACATAAAAGAAGTATTTAAAACAAAGAGTTAAATTTCCCTTTGCTATCATCCAACTGCAATCTCACTTTTATTCATATTTGAAATGGTCAAAATTCTGTATTTGCCTCAAGAGGAATATTTTCTTACTAAATATTAAGCAGAAATGTTCTGAAAATATCTATTTTAATAGCTCCCCTATAAAAAGGTCTATTTTAATTACAATAAATGGAATAGTTATTACATTTCTTAAACATGATTCTGTGAAGTGCACTTCAATTTTCAAAGCAAACATCTGGACTATTAAGATAGTCCCAACTAAACTTGTTATTTTTATTACAAATGCTTTAGTTAGTTGAACTGTGATGTGGACACAGTCCAATACCTCTGCCTTTCCATTCAACTATGGTTTCTCCTCTGTCAGCTCTATCATGTGATACATTAGTCAGGAACCTGGCATTCCATACAGATTTGCTTCACTCTCCAACAGGGCAGGTGTATTTATTTAACAAATCTTTGGCAGTAGGACAGATTTTTTTTTTTTTTTGGTCTGCTGAAAAAAAAGAATGCCTTATTATACAATTGTCTACTTGTTTGATCCTAATTTGGAGGAGTCTCAGTGTATCTCCAAGTACCACATTTCAACCTGAACAACCCATTTCCATATCTGCTACACAGACATTGCACACTAGGACTTACATAGCAGAGAATGAATTGGGTGAAACTTTGTCTTCTTTCTTCTCCACTCTTTTGGTCAATTCCTGTTCAGCAAGTTCCAAGCTGGCTCAGTGAGATTTAATTATTCTTCAATGCTTTTCTGTGTCAATTAGAAGACAATGATAGCATGCTGGCACTGTCAACATTTTGTGACAACCAACAAAGTGCACTGCAGTAAATGACAGTCTCAGCTCACAAATGTGGGGACCTGAGCCTTTATATTCTTTGCATTAGCTTTAGTGCCCAACTTCCAAAAAGCTGGCTCTAAAACCAATATACTCTCATTGAGTCATCCTTTTACAATGCTATTTAGAATTTCTGGATGATCCTATTTTGATCCTTCTTTGTCCAGAGACAATAGAACTCTGACTAATTCATGGGGGCATCAATATTCTGGCTGAATATCACCTGAACACATATTCACCTGTTTGTGCCATTTGCTACAGCTGCATCAGGACTGTGAAGAAAGGGAGCCCCAAAATACTAGGAGAAAGACCTACCAGCCTGAGTATTAGTATGTGAGCTGGAGACAGCTCTATTTCATAGCCATTCCCACAAAGATTTCTACAGATATTTAAAACAAAATGGATTTCTTGGTGCAGCAGGTCTTTGAATAATGTCAGTTAATTCAACATCATTTCGTTATAATGTTGATGAGATGCCATAGTAACTTAACTTTTGCTTTGGGCTGATGCAAGAGCCTAGTGCAGTGGTAGGAAAGATGTCAACAGGAACTGTTCTGCTGCCAGGGCCTGGGGCTGACTTGTCCCTCTTCCCATCGGTGCCAACAATGTATTGAAGAAATTGTAAAGAAAAAGAAACACTCATTCACTGCTGGTGAGAATGTAAACTGGTACAGCCACTATGGAAAATAGTATGAAGGCTCCTCAAAAAATTAAGAATACAGTTACCATATGACCCTGCAACCCCTCTTTTGAGTATCTACTCAAAAAATTTGATAACATTTGTAAAGATATATGTACCCTTATGTTCATTGCAGCATTATTCACAGGGGCTAAGACATGGAAACAACCAATCAGCTTTATAGATGATTGGATAAAGAAGATATGGTACATATATACAATGGAATGCTACTCAGCCATAAGAAAAGAAGAAATACTACCATTTACAGCAACGTGGATCTTGAGAATATCAAGCTAAGTAAAATAAGTCATATGAAAAAAATTCAAGAGCCATATTATTTCACTCATATATGGGATATGGGATATAAAACTGAAAGCAAAAATGAACAAACAAGAAAAATAAACAAAAATTCATACATGCAGAAAACACTATGGTGGTTACAAGAGGGGAAGACTGGTAAGGGAGAAAGCAATGGGTAAAGAGAGTCAAATATATGGTGACAGAAGGATATTTGACTTTGAGTGGTAAACACAATTCAATACACAGATGTATTATATAATTGTATACTTGAAATCTATATAATTTTGTTAACCAATTTCACCCCAAAAAATTTAATTTAAAGAAAAAAAGACATTGGATATTGATGAAGCTGAAGAAGGTATAAAGGCTCTTAAGACTAAAAGTGATGTTCAAGAACCAGCTGAAGCAGAGGATGATCTTGATATTGCACCTGACAATAAAGAGAAGAAATAGAAAAATGTCAAGTTCCCAGATGAGAATGAAATTCTAGAGAAAGACAAAGCTTTAGAAGATGAAGACAGCAAAAAAGATTATGGTCTCTCATTCAGTAACCTTAAAGGCCCTACGTAGGCAAGCTCAGAAAGAAACTACATGTATGAGGAGCTGCTAAATCAAGTGTTCAAAATCATGAGGGAAAATAATCCAGATAAGGTTGCTGGAGAGAAAAGTAAATTTGTTATGATACCTCCAAAGGTCGTCTGAGTAGAAACCATGTCAACTTCTTTTGTCAACTTTACATATATCTGTAAACTATTACATCATCAGTTCAAACATCTCAATGTGTTTTTATTTGCTGAATTGGGTACAAGTGGTTCTATCTATGGTAATAACCAACTTGTAATCAAAGGAAAATTTTAAAAGAAACAGAAAATGTTTTGAGAAGATATATCAACAGGGGGAGAGATGGCAGCTGAATAGGCCCTTTTCTTGCACCTCCTCCCAGGGCCAGACTGGAAATAAAGATAATTGGGGAACACTCATCCAGAATTACCAACTGAGGTCCAGCTAAAAAGGAGACTTATATCAAGGAAGAACAGAAAACACCTGGCAAGCTGATAAATAATCTCAGTATCCACTAGATACCACTAGACTGTATATGAGGATTGAGGCCCAGCTAAGGGCAAGTAATATTCTGGGACACTCTCAGAGGAGAAGCTTTGTGATGGGAAACACACCCACCACTTCCCCTGTAATCTGAATAGCCCACGCACACCCTCATGGGAGACCCAGATTTCTATACACCCGATTCCACCTACAACCCTTTCAGAAACAGACTTTTGAATGATTAATATTGACAGCTGGCTGGCAGGTGAAGGCAGGTTGAGGTGGAGCCCACAGAACCTGGGAAGTTTGATGACCCAGCCCTAGGCACTGTGCTACTAACAAACAGGCCTTAGAGTGCAGCCTGGCCCCTCCCTTACACAGCCAAGTCCTGTGGAGACAGACACAAACTGTGGATCACTTGGAGCTTCAAACAAGTTGCTGAAAGCTAAAGGAGGACAGGTTCTGACAGTGGTTAGCACCTAGGTACCTCCCAGGAAGTATAGAATTGGTAGACAGAGCAGTCAGCCACAGTCATCAGAGAATGAATCCAAAGGGAGCTCCCAGGAGACATGAAACTCTGCTGAGATGAACACCATTTCACATTTTTTCTCTTTAAATTATCTATCTTCTTTATTGATTTATCATTTTAGTCTCTATTGTTTCTTTCATATATCTAACTTTTCTTTTCTCTTTTCCTATTCTATTGTTTTTCTTTTTCTCCTACTTTCTCTTCTATTTTCCTTTAAAAAAATTTTTCCCCTCTTCTTTTATACCATTTTCCTTCCCCTATTTGTTCTTATCTTCTTTATTTCATCTCTGCCCCTTCATATGCCTTTTTCTTCCTCCATTTTACTCCTTGTATTATTTTTCTTTTATTCTATAATTCTTGTTCTCTTTTCTCTTTTCAAATTCTCTCTCCATTTGTGGTTTCTTTTGTTATTGTTGTATGGGTCCTGTGTACATTTTTGTTTTGTTGTATTTTGTTGTGTTCTGTCAGCCCCACCACAACAGCTCACAAGATGCAGTCAGGGTGAGCCTTGCATTCATCCAGCCTGAGAGGAGATACCATCTACAAACAGGATAACAGCATTCAAAACCCAATTACAACAGGAGAACCCAAATAATTGAACCAAGGTGCATTTCTAAAGCACCAAGCTTAGTAGATCTAAGATACTACACTACTGGGTCCCACAAAACACCTACTACATAAGACCACACCACAAATACATGGAGGCATAGCAGTTTTATCTAATACATAGAAGAAAATACAAAGGGACAGCAAAAAAGGGGAGACAAAGAAACAATCTCCAAATGAAATAAAATGAAGAATTACCCCCAAAAAGGAACTAAATGAAATAGAGGCAAGCAATTTGTCAGATAAAGATTCAAAGTAATGGTCACAAGGGTGCCCAAATAACTTAGAACTATAAGCAACTTAATAATAACTTTATGGAACACAATGAGAACTACACCAGCATAAAAAAAGAGGTAGAAACAATGGATAAAAATCAAGTGGAAATGAAGAATGGCATAGCTGAAATTAAAAATACCCTGGAAGGAATCAACAGTAGACTAAAAGAAGCTGAGTACCAAATCAGCAATTACAAGATAAGGTATATAAAAACAACCATTCAGAGCAATTGGAAAAAATAAATTAAAAAGCAGGAGGAGAATGTAAGAGAATTTGGGCACAACATGAAACATAACAACATCAACATCAAAGGGATTACAGAAGGAGAAGAATCTGAGCAAGGGATAGAGACCCTGCTTGAAGAAATAATGACAGAAAATTTCCCTAACCTGATGAAGGAAAAAGTCACTCAAGTTCAGGAAATACAGAGAATCCCAATAAAAATTAACCCCAAATGACCCACACCTAGTCACATAATAATTAAAATAGCAAACATTAAAGACAAAGAAAGAATATTAAAGGCTGCAAGAGAGATAGAAAATTACCTACAGGAGAGCTCCCATTAGAATGTCAGCTGATATCTCAATAGAAACACTACATGCCAGCAGAGAGTAGTATGAAGTATACAAGGTAATGAAAAGCAATGGACTGAATCCAAGACTACTCTATCCAGCAAGGCTATCATTCAAAATGGAAAGAGAAATAAGGACTTCTCAGACAGAAAAAAAGGCTAAAAGAGTTTACTACCATTAAACCCACACTGCAAGAAATGCTAAAGGGTCTGTTGTAAGAAGAAGAAATAAAGAGAGAGGAACACAGGCATAAAGTATAAAAATGGCAACAAATAACTATCAATAATAACCATATATGTAAATGTCTGAAAACTTCAATCAAAAGACATAGGGTAGCTGAATGAATAAGAAAACATGACTCAAATGTATGCTATCTAAAAGAGGCCCACTCAGAACAAAAGACTCACACAGGATGAAAGTGAAGGGATGGAAAAAATTTTTCAGGCAAATGGAAATGAAAAAAAAAAAATTGGGTCTGGCCAGTGTGGCTCAGTGGATTAGCATTGACCTATGAACCCAGATATCATGGTTCCATTCCCAGTCAGGGCTGATGCCAGGGTTGCAACTCAATCCTCAGTGTGGGGCATGCAGGAGGCAGCACCATTATAAACTGATGAACAAAAATAGATACAGAGGCAGAGCAGCATAAAACAGACTGTCAAACTAGAGCGGGGTTGTCGGGGGAGGGTAAGAGATCAACTGAAGGACTTGTATGCATGCATATGAGCATAACCAATGGATACAAGACACTGGGGGGTAGGGAAGGCCGGGGAAAGGTCAAGGTGGGGGGAAGAAAAGGAGACATATGTAATACTCTTTGTAATACTTTAAGCAATAAAATGAAATTTTAAAAAAGAAGATTAAAAACATATCAAGCATCTTCTCAGATCACAATGGGATGAAACTAGAAATCAACTACAATAAAAACACCTGAAAACATTCAAGCACAGGGAGACTAAATAGTATGTTATTAAACACTGAATGGGTTACCAATGAATTCAAGAAAGAAATAAAAAACTTCCTGGAAACAAATGAAAATGAACATACAACAACCCAAAATGTACGGGACACACAATGCAGTTCTGAGGAGGAAGTTCATAGCATGTACAGGCCTACCTCAAGAAAAAAAGAAAAATTTCTATCAAACTATCTAACCCTACAACTTAAAGAACTAGAAAGTGCACAAAAAGAAAAGCCCAGGGTAAATAAAAGGAAGGAAATAATAAATACTAGAGCAGAAATAAATGACATAGAGACTGAAAAACAATACAAAAGATCAATTAAACTAAGAGGTGATTCTTTGACAGGATAAACAAAATTGATAAACCATTAGCCAGACTCATCAAGAATCAAAGAGAGAGGACCAAGTAAATAAAATCAGAAATGAAAGAGGTGAAATAACAACTGATACCACAGAAATACAAAGGATTATAAGAAAATAGTATGAACAACTAGCCAACAAGCTGAACAATGTGGATGAAATGAACAAATTCCTAGAAAAATACCATCTTCCAAAACTGGATCAGGAGGAAGCAGAAAACCTGAATAGGATAATAATAACTGATATAATTGAAGCAATAATTAAAAAATAGAAAATTCCCAACAAGCAAAAGTCCTTGTCCCAATGGCTTCACAAGGGAGTTTTACCAAGCATTCAAAGAAAAACTAACACCTATCCTCCTCCAACTATTCTAAGAAATATAAGAGGAAGAAACACTTCCAAGCTCTTTCTACAAAAGCCAGCATTATTCTATTTCCAAAACCACTACAACAAAAGAGAATTACAGGCCAGTATCACAGATGAGCATAAATGCTGAAATCCTCAACAAAAAAATTAGCAAATCGGATCCAGCATTACATTAGAGAGATCATACACCATGACCAAGTGGGATTTATTTCAGGGATGCAAGGCTGGTACAATATTTGCAAATCAATAAATGTGATATACCACATAAACAAATCAAAAGACAAAAATCATATGATCAGTAGACCCAGAAAAAACTTTTGACAAAATCCAGCACCCATTTTTGATAAAAAAAAACTCTCAGCAAAGTGGGAAGTGAAGGATCATACCTTAACATAATAAAAGCCTTACCAGTATATGACAAACCTATAGCTAACATCATACTCAATGGGCAAAACCCAAAACTATTTCTCCTAAGAGCAGGAACAAAACAGGGTTGTCCACTTTCACCACTTTTTAAATTGTTAAAAATATGTTTATATTGATTTCAGAGAGAGGAAGTTAGAGGAATGGAGATGTAGAAACATCAATGATGAGAGAAAATCATTGATTGGCTGCCTCCTGCATGCCCACAACCTGGAGGCTGTGCCCTGACTTGGAATCAAACTGTGACCTCCTGGTTCATGGGTTAACGCTCAACTGCCAAGCCTCACCAGCTGGGCTACTTTCACCTCTCTTAATCAACATAGTACCTGAAATCCTAGCCACAGTGATTAGACAAGGAGAGAAAATAAAAGGCAATCAAACTGGAAAGGAGGATGTAAAACTGTCATTATTCTCAGATGACATGATATTGTACATAGAAAAGCCAAACGACTCCGCCAAAACACTATTAGGTTAAATAAATGAATTTGGCAATGTAACAGGATACAAAATTATCACCCAGAATTTGATGGCATTTTTATACACCAATAAAAAAGAAAGAAACTAAAAACCCAATCCCATTTACCATTATAACAAAAAAAATTAAGATACCTAAAAATAAACTTAATCAAGGAGGTAAAAGACCTTTACTTGGAAAAATACAGAACGTTGAAAAAAGAAATAGAAAAAGATATAAACAAGTGGAAGAATATATCATGTTCATGGATTGATAGAATTAATATCATTTAAATGTCCATACTACCCAAAGCAATCTATAGAATCAATGCAATCCCTATCAAAATATCAATGGCATATTTCACATATCTAGAATAAACACTCCAAAAATTTATATGGAACCAAAAAAAGACCCAGAATAGCTTAAGCAATCTTGAAAAAGAAGAACAAAGTTGCAGGGACCACAATACCAGATATCAAGTTATACTACAAAGCCACTGTAATCAGAACAGCCTTGTACTGGCACAAGAACAGGTAAATAGATCAATGGAACAGAACAGAGATCCCAGAAATCGACCCAAGCCATTATGCTCTATTAATATTTGACAAAGGAGGCAAGGACATACAATGGAGTAAAGACAGTCTCTTCAATAAGTGGTGTTGGGAATATAGGACCGATACATGCCAAAAAAATATAATAAAGAAACTAGACCACCAAATTATACCATACACAAGAATAAACTAAAAATGGGTAAAAGACTTAAATGTAAGTCTGGAAACCATAAAAATCCTAGAAGAAAACATAGGCAGCAAAATATCAGACATCTCATGTAGCAGAATTTTCACTGATACAATTTCTAGGGCAAGAGAAACAAAGGAAAATACAAACAAATGGAACCATATCCAAAAAAAAGCTTTTGCACAGCAAAAGAAATCAGCATCAAAATGAAAAGGGTACCCACTGTAGGGGAGAACATATGTGCTAATGATACATCTGATAAGGGGTTATTTTCCAAAATATATAATCTACTCATACAACTTAACAAAAGGAAGACAAACAATCCAATAAAAAAAAATGGGCAGACGACCTGAATATATACTTCTCCAGAAAGGCTACATGGCTAAGAAACATGTAAAAAAGTTCTCAACGTCACTAATTATCAGAGAGATGTAAATTAAAATGATAATGAGGTACCACTTCAAGCTGGCCAAGATGGCTACCACTAATAAATCATTGAACAACAAATGCTAGCAAGGATGTGGAGAAAAAGGAACCCTAGTTCACTGCTGGTAGGAATGCAAACTGTAACCACTATGGATAATAGGGTGGAGTTTCCCCAAAAAAACTAAAAATGGAACTGCTATTTGATCCAGCGATCCCACTTCTAGAAATACATCCTAAGAAATAGCAATCAGAAAGAAGATATGCACCCTATGTTCATAGTAGCACAATTTACAATAGCTAAGATCTGGAAACGGCCCAAGTGCCCAACAGTAGATGAATGGGTTTAAAAACTGTGGTACATTTAGACAATGGAATACTATGCAGCTGTGAAAAAGAAGCATCTCTTACCCTTAGAGATCTGAAGAGTATTATGCTAAGTAAAACAAGGAGTCAGAGAAAGACAAGTATCACATGATCTCACTTACTACTATATGTGGAATCTAATGAACAAAATAAACTGATGAACAAAAAAGATCCAGAGACATTGAAGCACAGAGCAGACCAAAGTATTTCAGAGGCAAGGGAGGTAAGAAAAGACTAACCACTTAACTTATATGCATATATGCATAGCCCATGGACAGACAATAGTGCAGGGAAGATTTGGGGAGGGGGCAGGAGCAGGGTGGAGTGGGTCAGTGGGGGAAGTGGAAGGGATACCTATAATAATTTCAACAATAAGATAAATTTTTTTAAAATGTTAAGTGTCATTTTATTTAAGCTTCTCTTTGTGCGACCCTCCACCCCACATAAGTGGCACACAGGACTCTTAATTTTGCAAAGGAGGACCCTTAGCTGCCCGCAGGGATGGGTTCTCACCATTACTGGCCAGGGTGAGCAAAACCACCCCAGCAAATACAAACCCTGCCCTCCTCCTTTCCATCATAGAGATAAGTGCCCAACCTCCCTTCCCCTGCACTGGGTAAACACTGCAGGAAAATAGAGCTACTTTCAGGAATCATGCATCCTGAGAGAGTCAATGATTAGAGGTGATACAGCTCACTATTGGCTAATGAGCTGGAGATGAGAAGGGATACACCTCTTCCCACCTTTCCACAAGCATCAATTAATTGTAGCCCATCTATCCTAACTTCCTACTGATTCATTTGCCCTTGAAATCAGAGGAAAATGAGCTTAATGAAAAAATGACTAATACTGACTAGTCCTTGCTACACATACCTATTAGTTGGAACCAAAGTAAGGCAGATAATTTATTCCACCACCTGGACAAGTTCAGAGTAAGCATACCCTCTGCAGATCGGCTGCATCACAGAGAAAAGATATCCCACAGCCACAAACCACATCCCTCGATAGTTTACCGTTAGAGAAAACAGACCCCAAGTGAATTTCCTATTAGTAGCAGGTGAGCTGCACCATTTCGTAATAAGAGCTCCTGGGTGAAACAGACATAAGCAGAGAACATGCTTTATTGAGTAGATATAGAACAGCACATTCTACCGCATGTGGGGAAGGGTTAGCTTCAGTAAAAGGCCTTTACCCTTTAAGAAAACCCCCAGTGAAGTTGCTTTTGGATAAATTTTAACAGTGACACTGAAACTGGCAGGGAGCTGCCACTGAACATGCTTAAAATGAGCTCCCCACAACACACAGTGAATATTAAGTAGTGTACAGAGATGACAAGAGAAAGGCACAAATGACCAGAGTTGGGATTGTGATGAGGGCTCCGTAAGAAGACAGCAGTGTTATAGGCGATCAAGTTGGGAAGGGTGACATGTCACACATCAAAAGCTGCCAGTGAAAGGATACTTGTAGTGAATGCCATGGAACACAGGCAGACCTACAGGAACACGCGGAAACCTCTCTTGGAAAACCTGACGAGCGAGTATGACTTAGATCTTTTCCGAAGAGCACAAGCCCGGGCTTCAGAGGACTTGGAGAAGTTAAGGCTGCAAGGCCAAATCACAGAGGGGAGCAACATGATTAAAACAATAGCTTTTGGTCGCTCTGAGCTTGATACTTGGTACCATTCTCCCTATCCTGAAGAATATGCACGACTGGGACGGCTCTATATGTGTGAATTCTGTTTAAAGTACATGAAGAGCCAAAGGATACTCCGCCGACACATGGCCAAGTGTGTGTGGAAACACCCACCTGGTGATGAGATAGATCGCAAAGGTTCAAGTGATGGCAAGAAAAACAAGATCTATTGCCAAAACCTGTGCCTGTTGGCCAAGCTTTTCCTGGACCACAAAACATTATATTATGATGTGGAGTCCTTCCTGTTCTATGTCATGACAGAAGCAGACAACACTGGCTGTCACCTGATTGGGTATTTTTCCAAGGAGAAGAATTCATTCCTCAACTACAATGTTTCCTGTATCCTTACTATGCCGCAGTACATGAGGCAGGGCTATGGCAAGATGCTCATTGATTTCAGTTATTTGCTTTCCAAAGTGGAAGAAAAAGTTGGCTCCCCAGAACGTCCCCTCTCAGATCTGGGGCTCATAAGCTATCGCAGTTACTGGAAAGAAGTGCTTCTTCGTTACCTGCATAATTTCCAAGGCAAAGAGATTTCTATCAAAGAAATTAGCCAGGAGACAGCTGTGAATCCTGTGGACATTGTCAGCACTCTGCAAGCACTTCAGATGCTCAAGTATTGGAAAGGAAAACATGTAGTTTTAAAGAGACAGGACCTGATTGATGAATGGATAGCCAAAGAGGCCAAGAGATCCAATTCCAATAAAACCATGGATCCCAGCTGTTTAAAATGGACCCCTCCCAAGGGCACTTAAAGTGACCTGTTACCTGAGCCAGCGAACCCCAGCAGTAGGAATCCGTACCCTAGGGATCTGTCTGTCATTTCTGTTGCTCTTGTGATTGGCAAGTACAGTATCCTTTGGGAAGGCCATCCCCCTCAGGACTGTCCTGGCTCTGACCCTCATGTACACTGCAGACGCTGGTTCTGAGGAACTGTTGTTTCGGCCTCAATGAGGTTGCCCGGATGGGATCTATATTAGACTTGAGCACAGGTCCCTCATAGCACTGACCCAAGGTGTTCTGTTTGGTCCTGTCCCTGTCCAGTCACCGGTTCTCTCATGCTCTCTAGCCCCATGAGGTTGTGTTGTGTCTTCTAAACTTGTAATAGTGCTTCTTGCCGCCAGACCTCCAAATATAGTTGCCACTGCCGGGACCTTTCCAATTATTCCTTACATGTGTGTTTTGGGCGTGCAGGGAAGAGGTAACACTTCAGCGTGTGTGTGCTGGGAGGGGTCCATTCCTTTTGGGTTTCATCTCATTTTAAATATTTTCCTCCATTTTTATGGAAAGATACATTTTTTTTAAAAAAAGAAGATATATCAAGGAATACTTCACCTGTCACATGTGCCGATCACCCAACATAATCCTGGAAAAAGACACCCGACTCTTTTTTACAGTGTGAAACTTGTCATTCTCCATGCTCTGTTGCCAGCATCAAAACCTGCTTCCAGGCTGTCACTGGCAAGTGAGCACAGCTCCATGCCAAAGCTCACTAACTTGCTAATCACCACTGATTTTGCAAAGTGTGTGGTGGAAATTTGACTGAACCAGTTTAACACCAGAGTGGGTATACCATTGTATTAAAAACAAGATAGAAAAGCTGCCAAGCTCTTTGGTGTGTGGCTGATTAGTGTGAAATCCTCGAAAGATACCGATGCTCAAGCTGTTGACATACTCATGGCCTACTTTAACAATTATCAGACACACATGATGGAGTAAGGCAGTGCTTTTTAAAAATCATTCATAGACTTCTGAAAAATGCAAAATAAAATTATTATAACAGTGAAAAAGTAATTTGACTCTTGTATATATCAATTAGCCTATGGTAAAATTGGTTTCATTAAACGTCATTTTGCTTAAAGTTGCAGATCCTATTGACTGTGTTAAGTGAGGACTTACTGTACAAATGTTGAAGGGGAAATACTCATACCATGATTGCTATTTAGTCAGGAATACAGATCAATTTCCTAAGAAAGACAAAAATTTTAGACTCCAGGAGTATAGATAGAAGTCCAGCAGAGGCACTCCATCCACTAGACTTTCTACTGATTCATCATCCCCTTAGTCTCTCCCAACTCTCACCTTGATAGACACTCTCCCTTATGCACTGTAAAATTATTATATCCATCTTGAGAAATCTGGATCCAAACATTAATTGAAATTCTACTAGGTATATAAATGTAATATGCTACAATATAATGAATGGAAAAAGTTATAACTTAGAGATGATATTTAGATAGAGGCTTTGAATCTTTATAAAGTATATTAAGTAATCATATTTCTATAAGGCAAAGCTGAAGGGGAGAGAGGTGGCTTCAGCATATCAGATGTATATAGGAGCTCCAAACATGAGAAGAAGAAAAAAAAATCCTTAAAAGCAAAAAAGGTTTTCTTAATCATTTTTGTGAGTTGATTAGGTAAGAATAATTAAAGTTACATAAAGGTTAATGAAGCACTAGCCAGGGAGCGTTGGCAGCTAATCACTCAAGGTTTAGGGAAAGGTTCTATATTTTATTCAAATGCTGCCTTATCTGTGAGTACCTACCATACTTCTACTTTTATATGATGTATACTGTAAGACAAGACTAAAGTAAGGAAAATCCCAATGTCAGTGGTCAGGAAGTTAGCAATATGTGGTGGTCTTGAGAAGGTAAACTGTCTTTTGCTATTCCTCACTACAATAGGATAGGGAAAAGGAAATGTGCCAAAATTCCTTGTGCAAAAAAGATACTCTATTTACATCCATGACTAGTCTAGAAAGATGTCTCACTGACACCATAGGCAAAAGAACCTGTGAGTAAAATGAGTTTCATTGTTAAACAGGACTGGCTGTCTGCCAGGATCAGCAAAGTGAAGTAAAGGTGTGGTCAGTAAAATGGAGAAAAGACAGAGAGGGCTGGGAAGAGAAAAACAACAGTACGGTGATGACCAAAGGGAAGGGGGATGGGGGAGGTAGAAAAAGGTATAGCGGAGATAAATGGTGATGTAAAGAGACTTGACTTTGGATGGTGAACACACAATAGAATATACAGATGATGTATTATAGAATTGTACACCTAAAAACCTATATAATTTTATTAACTGATGTCACCCCAATAAATTCAATAAAAATTCTATTTAAAGAAATGAAAAAGAAAAACAGCAGTTACAGAAGAATGGTCTCTTGCTCCACTAATGACTAAGAGTGGAAAGTAAGATATTGAGCAGCCATATTCTATGAGATGTGTGGCTTTGGGAAAAGTTTTGACTCCTCTGAGCCTCAGTTTCTTATGAGAAAAAAAGAGATGCCCTTACCTTAACCAAATAGTATTCCTTTAAGGATTATTTATGGTCCTCTGTGACAGCACAGCCTCTATAAATGCAAGATACTTTTGTTCCATCTGGAACCTGTGAAGTACTTCCAATAATTTCTGTAACTGCAAAGGAGGGAAGCAGATCATTCTGATGTAGATCTTCCCTCCTTCCCACACCCTCCACGCATCCACAGAAACATATACAGAACTATGCCTGGGGTGGAAGTAGTTACCAGTCACACAAACCATAAACATTGCAGAGGCACATGGTGCCCAGGTTTGGTTCTGGCACTTTCTATCCATGTGATATCTTCTGCTTTTTGTACTGTGTTCATATCATGACTTAGAGCAGTCTACAGGTGACTAAAAAGTAACTGGAGGTTTGGGGGTTGTTTACCTGGAAAGCATGGATATAAGAGAGGCCCAAGAGAGAAGAGATGAAAACAGAACTCCTTGAGAAAGAAATATTTTCACAACAATATTAGCAAGATTCCATGTAGAACCCTGCTTCCATCCTCTGCACCCATTTTTCCTTTCTTAATGTCTCATACACCCCTGACATCTGGGCAATAGAAGCTAATGGAAACTGTATCTGGAGACTTTGTGCTTATGGGAGTTTGCTTGCTTACATGCTGGTTAACATCCTCTGAGGGAGACCAGAGATATTGACAATTTGAAAGCAATTGTAAATGTATTAGAAATTAACCCATTTTCTTTCAAATAAATGCTTTTTCTGTAAAGCAGTAGTGGGAAACATCCAGCCTGTGAAATCATTTGGTCTGGCTTTGCCAAGGCATTATCGTTGAGTTAATTCAATGTTTGACAAAATACAGTAGGCTATTTTTTTTAATCTTTATTGCTGAGATATTATAGGTGTTCTCCCCCCCCCCCATTGCCCACCTCCACCCAGTTCCTACCCCGCCCCAGGCCTTCACCACCCTATTGTCTGTGTCCACAGGTAATGAATATATTCCTATAAGATCTTTGATTAATCCCTGCCTCCCGCTTTTCTCTGAGATTCGTCAGCCTGTTCCATGTTTCCATGCCTCTGATTCTATTTTATTCATCAGTTTATTTTGTTCATTAGACTCCTTATTCATTTATTTTTATTTTTAGACTCAATTGTTGATAGATATGTATTTATTGCCATTTTATTGTTCATGTTTTCCCATCTTTTTCTCTTCCTCTTCCTCCTCCTCCTCCTCCTCTACTTCCTTCTTCCTCCTGGTTTTTTTAAAGTATACCCTTCAGCATTTTAAGTAATAATGGTTTGGTGATGATGAACTGCTTTAGCTTTTTCTTGTCTGTGAAGCTCTTTATCTAACCTTCAATTCTAAATAATAGCTTTTCTGGGTAATCTTGGTTGTATGTCCTTGCTATTCATCACTTTGAGTATTTCTTACCATTCCCTTCTGGCCTGAAAAATTTCTGTTAAGAAATCAGCTGGCAGTTATATGGGTGCCCCCTTGTAGGTAACTAACTGCTTTTCTCTTGCTGCTTTTAAGATTTTCTCTTTGGCCGAAACCGGTTTGGCTCAGTGGATAGAGCGTCAGCCTGTGGACTGAAAGGTCCCAGGTTCGATTGTGGTCAAGGGCATGTACCTGGGTTGTGGGCACATCCCCAGTAGGAGATGTGCAGGAGGCAGCTGATCGATGTTTCTTTCTCATCGATGTTTCTAACTCTCTATCTCTCTCCCTTCCTCTCTGTAAAAAATCAATAAAATATATTTAAAAAAAAAAAAGATTTTCTCTTTGTCTTTAACCCTTGGCATTTTAATTATGATGTGTCTTGGTGTGGGCTTCTTTGGGTTCCTCTTGTTTGGGACCCTTTAAGCTTCTTGGACTTGTAAGTCTATTTCATTCACAGGTAAGGGAACTTTATTGTCATTATTTCTTCAAATAGGTTTTCAATATCTTGCTCTCTCTCTCCTCCTTCTGGCACCCCCATAATGTGAATGTTGGTATGCTTGAAGTTGTCCCAGAGCAGTGATGGTGAACCTATGACACGCGTGTCAGAGGTGACACGCGGACTCATTTTTTTGGTTGATTTTTCTTTTTTAAATGGCATTTAACTATATAAAATAAATATCAAAAATATAAGTCTTTGTTTTACTATCAAAATATCAAATATTTTTTGATATTGCAAATATCAAAAAATTTCTATATGTGACATGGCACCAGAGTTAAGTTAGGGTTTTTCAAAATGCTGTCACGCCGAGCTCAAAAGGTTCGCCATCACTGTCCCAGAGGCTCCTTACACTATCTTCATATTTTTTAATGTTTTTTTCTTTTTGCTCTTCTAAGTGGGTGTTTTTGCTTTATCATATTCCAAATTGTTGATTTTGTTCTCAGAATCCTCTACTGTTGAATCACTGTAAATAATTATTTTAAAAAAAATATTTTTTTATTGATTTCAGAGAGGAAAGGAAAGGGAGAGAGAGATAGAAACATCAATAATGAGAGAGAATCATTGATTGGCTGCCTCTTGCATGCCCCCTACTAGGGATCGAGCCTGCAACCCAGGCATGAGCCTTTGACTGGAATCAAACCCAGGACCTTTCAGTGCACAGGCTTATGCTCTATCCACTGAGCAAAACCAGCTAGGGCCCTGTAAATTATTCTTTTTTTCAGTTAGTGTATATGTAATTTCTGACTGGTCCTTTTTCATGTCTTTGAAATTCTCACTAAAATCCTTGAAAGCTTCACTAAGTCCCTTGAAGCTCTCTTTGAATCCACTGAAGCTCTGATAAAGATCCTTGAGTGCCAGAAGCCAGTCCATCCTTCTTGCTTGACACAGTCACTGCAGGGAAGAAACATCTGCACATCATATGTTTCAAGGGACCTGACATATATGGCATACTGTTCTTAATATGTTTGCTCCCCTTCTTGGTGGTATGTGTTTTAACCAAGGTCACCTCTCTGAGAAAGGTTGTTTCCCCAGGTAGGGATTTTTCCCTGAAGTTAGGGAGGGAATAAAACCCCTTAACTAAGTGCCAGGCGGGTAGTTAATCACTTTAACTATGAACAATCATACTTAAGCTACATAATCTTTACTCCCTGGAATGGAGATAAGAAACGCCCTAACCTTTGGAATAGAAATTGATAGGATTAAAATCAACTGGTATAAATACAGATGTAACAAGACAATAAAACACAGAACCTGGCTGGAGATCCTGGACAGAACTTGGCTGGAGATCATGGCTAGAGATCCTGGCTAGGCTGCTGATCAACTGAATGCTGTCTCTGTGTCATTCCTTCTTCGCCAACTCCGTCCACACCTTTGGGGACCCCCAGATCTGCTGGGGTTGGACATCAACACTTGAGCAACCTTATAACCGTTGCTTTAAACTCTGAATCCAATAGTTTGCTTTCTTCCATTTCATTTATTTCTCTTTCTGGATATTTCTTCCATTCTTTTATTTGTGACATGTTTCTTTGTCTCCTCATTTTGGCTGCTTCCCTGTGTTTGTTTCTATATATTAGATAGAACTGCTATGTCTCCTGGAATTGGTAGGGTGGCTTTGTGTAGTAGGTGTCCTGTAGGGCCCAGTAGCTCAGTCTCCCTAGTCACATGGGACCTCTAGGTGCACCCCTGTGTGAGCTGTGTGCACAGTCTTGTAGTTGTGCCTTGATTGCTGTTGGTGTCACTGGGAGGAATTGACATCCAGGCAAATTGGCTGTGAGGATCAGCTACAACTACAGTGGAAGAGTTGCTGTGCAGGAGACACCCCCTATGGAGCAGGATTTGTTTCAATGGGGCTTTGATGCTCATTGAGTCTGCCCCTTAAGTGTTTTGCTTGTGGATGTGTAGAGTTATAATCTGCTATGGTCTGACCCTGACCACTGAGTACACTGGCTTTGGGGTCTTCAGGGAGATGCAAAGTCATCCACTGCCTGAGGCCACCCAGCAGGAGCTACATAGAAATCTGCAGATGGCTTCTATTTGTATTGGGCTTGGAAATCCCTAGGTGAGGCCCAGATGTGAAGCAAGGCAGGCTGGTGCTAGTGCCCGGTCTTGGGCATCTTATTGATAGGTATGAGGCATGCTGATGCCAGCTGCTGCTTGTTTGAGAGACTTTAGCAAAGTCTGAAGCCTGAGCCAGGACAGGCCATTCATATGGAAAAGCTGCTGCAAACAACTTGGGTAGGACTGCAAGTTGGATGGGGCGGGGCCTCAGAGAATCACCAGGGCAGAGCAAACAGTATGGGCTATGCTGATGGAAGCTCAGATATTGCTGCCAGTGATCCCCATGAGCACCCCTCTCTAGGAGAAGGCTGCCCCAAAGTTGCTGCCCTGATGCCAGACAATCCAGTTCCTCCCATTAGACCCCTGGTTTCACCAGTGCTACCACTAGAATGAGCAGGGCTGTGTAATTACCTGCTCTGGCTCTTTGAGAGGGACTGCCTGAGTCTCCAGCAGCCTCTGTGTCCTTCAGCCACAATCCCTGCTGGTTTTTACAGCCAGAAGTTGCAGGGACTTCTCTTCTCAGCTATGGAGCCCTGGGCTAGGGGTCTGGTGTCGGGCTGGGACCCCTTGCTCCTCACAGGAGGCCTCCACAGGGATGATTTCCATCCCAATTAAAAACACACCACACATGGGTGTTGACCAACCCGTCCTGCCTCTGCCCCTCATGCCAGTTTTGATGTTCTTTCTTCTTTACTTCTCTAGTTGTAGGACTTTCATTCAGCCAGTTTTCAAGTGGTTCTGAATGATGGTTGTTCTGTATTTTAATTGTAATTTTGATGTGGTTATGGGAGGCGAAAAGTACCAGCATTTACTATGCTGCCATCTTGATTCTCCCCTGAGTTCGGATTCTAACAGGCTAATTTTTAAGTTGATAATTTTGTATGGCCCTCGAATTCTGTTATAAATATCTAAATAGCTAACTTTGCATCACCTTGGCAGAAAAAAAGGTTCCCCACCCTTGCTGTGAAGTTTTCTCCATTTGGTAGGATAGAGCACATTCTCCTGTAGAAGTTGGAGCCATAGCCCATCATAATTATAGCCTCCAAGTTGTGTAAGTAGCTTTTATTATTCTACCCTGAAGAGCAGCTATTACATTAGCAGGTTTAAAATGGAGTTTTGAATTTTGTTAAGAGTAATAAGACTGTAAATGCTGCACAAAATTAGCTAATTTTATTTTTAGAAAAACCTAATACAGTTCCGCAGATGAGCTTATCTGTAAGTCCTCAGCAGGATGTCTATTTAAGATAATGTCTATTTAAAATATTTTCCATCAATGAAATTATAAATTGATTTAATAATTATCAATTTCATTTCATCTTGGGGGAAGTTACAACTCTGAAGATTTAAAATTTATTGTATTTTAGTAACATTACTCCTAGGACTATCTCACAATGGTACATTGAAAGAAAAATATAAAATGCAAGAATGTTCACTGTAGCATTACTTCCAATAAATTATAATAGGAGAACGTTTAGTTAAAGTGTAACATGGGCCGTAACCGGTTTGGCTCAGTGGATAGAGCGTCAGCCTGCGGACTGAAAGGTCCCAGGTTTGATTCCAGTCAAGAGCATATACCTTGGTTGCGGGCACATCCCCAGTAGGAGGTGTGCAGGAGGCAGCTAATCGATGTTTCTCTCTCATCAATGTTTCTAACTTCCTATCTCTCTCCCTTCCTCTCTGTAAAAAATCAATAAAATATATTTTAAAAAAATAAAATAAAGTGCAACATGGATGCAATACTAATAGCCACAAGCAACATTATTTCAAAGGATAATTAACTATCTGATATGATGTAACAATAGATAAAACATATGATACAAATTTAGTAAGAAAAATGCATATGCACACATGCAAAAAGATTAAAAGGAGACGCATGAAAACATTTAAAAAATAAAAATAATAAACCTCCTATTTCCAAAAATGCTGTCATTTTCCATTTTGGAAATAATTCTAACACTAGCCATTATATTGCAGAAAGAAATGATTTTTTAGAAGCATTTAGATACATGTAATGATATACATGTTTTCACTAATTTAACACAAATTGTTTACCACAGCTGGAGATTCATGAACAAAAACAAATGAAGAAGAAACTCTCTGGAAAAAAATTTCTTTGCATTTCAGTTAGCCTGTATCCATTTTGAGAAGCTAAAGGCAGGGATGAAAAGAGGAGATGGTTAAGAACAAAGATTGGTGACATTAACAGGAGAATTCCAATCAAAACAGAAACCAATATGAGTTGATAACTGAGGTTATAAACTGTTACATATGGATTATTTCATTTGGGAGTCTAAGGAAGAGGCTTGGATAGACCCACTTCTATGAGACCAAGCTCTTCAGAAGTGAAAATGGAAACTAAAGAACTCAACATGATTTATGTTCCTCAAACCTACCCTTGTAGAGTAATTTATCTGATATTGACCAATTTAATTTGCTAGATAATGATTGCTTCATTTTTTCAAGTGTAACTCATAGTGAATTCTGGAGATTATCTGTTTTTCAGCCTCCAGTTTTTTTTATAATGGAAACCAATATATCATAGCACACAACTAATTGAAGTAATTTGACATCCCATAGAAATTATTTCTTTCCTTTAAACATTTGAGCACCTTTTTATGTAGGCACTATGGGAAGCCCTGTACCCTCACCCTCCAAATAAATGGGAGTGAAACTATATGGGGAGGAAATGAGAGAAGAAAGTGGGGAGGGAGGAACATATTTACAAAATACAGGATGCCCATTTAAATTTAAATTTCAGGTGAACAACAAATAATATTTTAGTATAAATATGCCCCATGCAATCTTTGGGACATGTATGCATTTTTATTTGCTAAATCTGGCAACCCTAAAATATGTTTATATATCCAAACCCTTTAATAACAGCATAAAAATACAGTAGAAACACTGAGAAGAGAAGATCAAATTCTTCATGGGTGGAACAGTATGTTATCTTCTAAGGAAGAATTATCTGCTTTCTTACATGCAGAACTAAAAGGATCACAAAGATGGAGGAGAGGTGTTGGGAGGGTTAAAGGTGAACCCACGTGTAAAAGCAGCCACCAGTATAAATAATCTTGAAAGTTACACACTATCTGAATCTCGGATTTTTTGGTTGTAAAATGTGACTAGTAACTGTGGCAATTACATATGACACTGCAAATGGAAGCTCCTACCAAAAGACTTAACATTTAGTAAATTTCAATGAATATTGATTATCCTCCATTGTCACCAGTTCCCACACTCTGCCCACCCCTTTCCCCGCCATTATATGGCTGGAACAAGACACAGTCCAAGAAGCAATACTGAACCAGCACTTCAGCAGAGCTGACCATATTATGAAACAACAGACCTCACTCTTAGAGAGCAAGTCTCTCCAAAGTGGTGTGTCAACTTTATAAATTACAAAATGACGAAAACTTCCTTCCAGGAAGTATGACAGAAAGTACTCCTTATAGAACAGGTTATGGGACTTTCAGGTACTTATGACTAAATTTTTTCTTTCTCTTAAGGAAACATCACTTAGGGTAATTGTGACCAAAGGGTTTACCAGTAGAGAGCTGTTGGATTCCCAGTGCCAGTTTTACTCATCTACCAGGAGGCAACACAAGAGGGCAAATCAAGCCTCTCATATTAGGAGACTCTCCAATCATTGATAGCAAAGACTAATAAAGAACTTACTGCACACCAGGTACTATTTTAAAACTTATACTTATATTAAATGCTAATCATTTACTATTGAGAAAATTAACTCTCAGAAAGGTTAAATAACTTGTATACGGTTACACAGAGATAAGATATATATGTAGGCAGTATGGCTCCAGGGTACACTTTCTTAATTTCTGTACTATACTGCCCATGCTACTATGACCATCCTGTAACTGAGCATGCTGCTAGGTGAACCACATGTTCAGCATGAAAAAGTAAGATAAACTTCTTATGCAAAGTACTTTATAATCTAATAAAAAATAAACACACTAAAGACACACAACAACATAGGTCCAGGCATGATTAAATCCCAAAGTGAGTGATTTGGGCAGCAAGAGTGATAGAAATTCAGAAGTGAGAAAGGACTTCATGGAGAAGGCTGAAATTAAAGGAATAATGTTTTGTGCCTGATCAATTTCTAAAATAGCTTTCTTCTCATGGTTTGGCTTTCTTAATGATTGATGGAGTTTACTGACACATTGATTTAACAACCAAGATGAGCATCATTGCTGGAATGATCAATTAACTATAATGAAGCCTGGCTCCTCATTCAAACAATCCATTCTTCTCCAAGATCCTGGCACATCTTCTTCGTATAGCTTGTGCTTTCTATTGTTTTATTTTTAAATAAGCCCTGTCCACGGCTTTTCTTGGCTGACAATCAATACCATCCTCCCAATAACTTTAAAGATCAATAAACCCAGAAAAATCTTGGCATTCTATATATTTTATGGCAAGGCCTTCTGCACCATGGTTTTGATAAATTTTCATATTGTTAGAAGCAAAATTTGAAATCAAATTTGTGCTTCATTAAAGAAAGAAAGGATTGCTACACAACACTGCCTACCTATCTCTGCCATATTCAAATGACAGTCCCTTAGCTGCCATCTTGTGGTAAACAACACACACTGTAAAAAAGGCATTCAGCATTTCATAGTAAGAATCGAGATTTCCATTTTAATGTCTTCTTAATGGATGGTTCCTAGCCCTTTCACCTGCTCTTATGATAAGCACTTTTTCTTTCCTTGGTTTTTTTCTTTCTTTCTTTCTTTTCATTTGTTTGGTCTGAAGTTTGTTGCATCCCAAAGTAATTTCAATATTTATACTCCAGTAGCTCTTTTATGACACTAATTTCACTTTACATGAGAAGTAAAAGATGTTCCATGTTTTGGATGAATGTTTATACTACTAAATGTGAAATAATTTAATATTGCCCTACTTTGAGACAAACTATGAAGTAGTTGAATGTGACCACACACATACACACACACACACACACACACACAGTATGTTTTAAAATCTCAGCACTGTGCACTTCATTCTAAAAGACCACCAATTAAAGACAGTAAACCTTCACATTTTACTTTCAGTGAGTTCACTTGCTATCCCTAAAGTTAGTTAATTTAATTTTTGAGCCTTATTTATTGTGTTGAGACAGCTTGGCTCCCATCTCTCACACATTTTGATTTGCCCTTGTATATGCTTACTTATTCTAACCTTTAAGTTAATTTACATATTCAGGCCCTATAACTCTGGCTAGAGAACTTGTGAAGGAGAATTTGCTTCAGGATCAAGTTTGTGTTGTTATGTAATCAAGGTAGGCAGTATTCATTAGAGATTAGGTGTACTGTGTGTGGACTGGGACTATCTAGGTCTGTATCCTGAATCATGTCTTTCTGTTTTACTAGCTCTTTGCCCTTGGGCACATCACTTAGCATCTTCATGCCTTAGCTTCCACAGATTTAAAGTGGGGATTATAATGGGATCTATTTCATAAGATTGTTGAAGGGATTACATGAATTAACACATTCATTGAACAGCATCAAACAGAGAGAAAGTATTCAAAAAACATTAGCTAATATGACTTACCATTTTATTTTTTTAATTAAAAAATATGGAACGCTTCACGAATTTGCATGTCATCCTTGCACAGGGGCCATGCTAATCTTCTCTGTATTATTCCAATTTTAGTATATGTGCTGCCAAAGCAAGCACATGACTTACCATTTATTGTTTGTTTTTATACATTCTATATCCTTAAATAACATTATTATTATTTATTCCTTTCTTTCTCCCTAATGCCAGGTCACTCTGCTGTCTGACTCTCAATGTTCTATCACCTTATTCTTTTAATTGGTTTAACAAATGTTCACTGAGTCCTTAATATGTGCCACACATAATTCTAGGTACTGAAGCTACAAGAATGAAAAGCACAGCAATGCCTTAGGTCTCATACAGCTCACAACTTGGAAGGTATTGGATGATAAACAGATAAATTCATGAACCGCATAATTTCAGAAAGTAATATATACTAGAAAAATGGGACGGGGAAGTGTAATAAAAAGTAAGGGAAACAAAATCTGAAGACTCAAAAGCAGGAGTCTAAGTTGTGTACTAATGTCCCACAAGTTCAAAGCAGCTGAATCTACAGTCTTTTGATGATCTTCCTATGTATCATTCTGCCTTTTCCTAGGACAAAGGAATAAAAAAAGAAGTGGTAGCAAATGAGGTTAGAGAAGTAGGTGGAGACCAGATAACATAGGGCTTTGTAGAGCATGTTAAGGACTTTTTCATTCTAGGTGCAATGGGAATCCATCAGAAAGTTTTAAAGCAAGAAGTTATAGGATCAAATATATGTTTGCTTATTTTTATCTTCACCAAAGGTTATGCTAATTGATTTTAGAGAGAGGGAAAGAGAGGGGAGAGAGAGAAGCATCAGTGGGAAAGAAAAACATCCATCGGTTGTTGCCTCCTGTATGAGCCCTGTCCAAGGGTCAAACCCACTACCTAAGTATGTGCCCTGAGCAGGAACTGAACCCACAACCTTTTGGTGTATGAGACGATGCTCCAACTAACTGAGCCACATCAGCCAGGGTTTAATGTTTGCTTTGTAAAAGATCATATTTTCTGTTTGTCATCTTAAAAGCCACGAGGACTTGTATTCAGAGAATGAAGCAGATGTATAAATAGAAACAAATGTGAGAGATGACAAGTGAGTCACTTACTCAAAGATGTGCTATATTTATACCTGTGAATTCCACATATCTCTTTATAACAAACTAGAGGCCCGGTGCAAGAGATTCATGCACTGAGGGCGGGGGCGGGGGGGTCCCTCAGCCCGGCCTGCACCCTCTCAGTCCAGGACCCCTCGGAGGATGTTCACCTGCTGACTTAGGCCCAATCCTCTCGCAGTCAGGGACCCCTCGCTCCTTACCACCCACCCACAGCGGAGGCAAGAGAGGCTCCTGCCACCATCACTGCACTTGCCAACCTTGAGCCTGGCTTCTGGCTGAGCGGCGCTCCCCCTGTGCTCCTGCATTGAGCATCTGCTCCCTGGTAGTCAGTGTGCGTCATAGCAACCAGTCATTCCACTGTTCAGTTAATTTGCATATTAGGCTTTTATTATAAAGGATTCTCCATGTTTGCTTAAGATATTTCTAAATGTTTTCTGTTTATTGCCAACCAACCAAAATATTTCTACTTCATTCGTTCACCTCTAAGCTTACAAAATATGTTCTCTCTACCTTTCTCATAATACTGATTTCACCTTTATTTCCCTTATAAACATCTTGACAGCAAATATATATACTAGAGGCCTGGCCTGAGGGGATCAGGCTGAAACCAATCTCTGGGTCTGGGGTGCTGGTAAAGCAGATTTGGAGCCGACAGTGCCCCAGCAGCAATCTAACCCATGGCTAATTCTGCAAGGAATTGAGCTCCCTCCTCTACTATTGAGAGCATCTGCCCCCTGGTGGTCATTGCATGTCATAGCTACCAGGCAAATGGTCAATTGGTTAAAGGGTTGGACGATCGCTTAGGCTTTTATATATATACTAGAGGCCCGGTTCATGGAATTTGTGCATGGGTAGAGTCCTTAAGCCTGGCTAGCAATAAGGGCAAATCAGGTTTCCCACCTCCCCACGTCCTCCTTCCCTTGCTCCCTCAGCACCCTGCCGATGCTCCTGGTTGCTCGCCATGTTCCGCACCACCCTCTGTGGTCAGCGCACATCATAGTGAGCTATTTAACTCCCAATCTCCCAGTTGAACTCCTGAGGAAACACTTTGCATATTAGCCTTTTATATATATAGATATATAGTCTTCTAATGTCCTACAAGTTCAAAGCAGCTGAATCTACAGTCTTTTTATGATATTCCTGTGTATTATTCTGTCTTTTCCTGTGACAGATCTGGAAGCCAAAGGATTAATAAAACTGGGACACATTGGGGTGCCACAGACTGCGGAAACTGATTAAATGTCAAGTAATGGGAATAGACCCTGCTAGACAGAACAAAGATGGCCTCCAAGAAAATAAATGTTATGTGGCATTGATAAGCTGTTGACATAGTGATAGCAATTTGTTAAAGGATTACCCAACAAGTATACAGAGCAAAACCACAAAAGGTTTAGGAACACAGAATTCAAAGATCTAAGTTTGCAGTCAGCACCAAGGAAAGTCTAATAGTTAGTAATAGGGCTTTCATCAAAGGAATGTAGCTTGAGTTCAGAACTGGCAAGAACAAGTCAGGGTCCCCATCCCTCAAGACTTGATAGCCTATCCATACAGAAAATTCCCAGGGACCAAGTAAAGACCCAATTACTTGAACTAGGATTTAAAAAATTGGAGAAAAACTACAATCAAGTGCCTTGATATTGAATTCCTCATGTCTTGGGTTTCTGTTCCACTTATTTGTCCTAAACCAGGAGATACAGATGAATTTAGAATTGGTAGAAGGTTGAGATCAAAGACCCCAAATGTACAACAAATCTATTATATTGCCTTCATTCATGAATTGCACATCGATACAGAAAGTAGCAGAAAGCAGTGAGTACTCAACTTATTTGTCTCTCCAACTACTATTCTCCTTGAGAAAGGTCAGATTTTTGAGAAGCAAGCCTATTCTATAACAACTCAAGTGAAACAAAAAAAAATAGTTTCTCAAAGACACTAAACACTTCCAATTTGATAATTTTTTTTGTCTTGAGTCATGGAAATGAATGCTTGTATCGAGAAACAAGAATGAAGGCATGTGTGCACAAGGAATCAGGCAGGTCACTGAACACATTGCTGGCAGAAGAGCTAACTGAATAATAAATTAATTCAGAGTAACATCTCTGAGAAAATGCATTTTATATCCCTGTCTTCCCCAATCTAAAGGGACAATATGTGAAGTTAAACCAAGACACGGTCTTGAACAAAAAGCAAAAGCTGATGTTATCTTTAATGTTTATATTGACCTCCTCGCAAAATGCTGCCGTTTCAGTCAAGCAAGGAAACTTTGTGAACTTAGTGGAGTTTTCCAGGTTAAGATTCAAAGAAAAATGTATGTTTTCAATAAGTCATTGACTTTCTGAACCAGAGCAAATCTTTCCAATCTTAAGATGGTTAGGCTTCTTTCCTGGGTCTTTGAGAAAGGGACTGAAATTTTCTATGAAATGCTGTTTTTATTTTCAGCCGTGCCTAATGCAAAATTACTGATAGTGCCCAAATATCACAAAAGTCAGAACAGAATCCATATTCTCCATTGCCCTACAACTAGAGAGAGTCACAGAGAGATGATGGAGAATCTAAACCACATAGCCTTGAAAAGCTAAATGTTTACTATATGAATTCTGCAGAAGTTTGAGGAATTGCACTGTTGGTGCTCGGTCAACACTTTCCAAGAATCATTGTTTAGTGGCTCTTCCATTAAAAAGCTTTATTAATCGCAAAAAGGCTGCTTCCTTGATTTCAGTATTGCATTTCTATCACATTTGTTCTGAAATCACCAGTAACGGATAAATTGATGCTGAATGCTTCTTGAGTGATGATACATAACAGTGTAAATTAATGCCAATCCAAATTCATGAACATTGCCTAGAAATCTTATTACATACTTCATCTCCCATTCCACTGAGGCATTTTCCAAACCTTAACTGCCCTCTTCAGGGCCCTTAATCAGGGCCAACCACATAATTTGCATGGTCCAATACAAAGTGAAAATGCAAGCCTCCTGGTTCAAACAGGAAGATAAAAGCATTTTTCTTCCTTCTGCAGTCTCTGCCTCAATTTGTCAATATTCTTTATATATATATATATATATATATATATATATATATATATATATATATATATATATATAATGCAAAATGTCCCCTCAGGAGTTCAACTGACCAGGAAGGAGTTTGGTTGCTCCCTATGATGTGTGCAGGGGGTGGCATGGAACGATGGAAGGCTCCAGCCGGCAGGTGGCAATTAGGGAAGGGAGGCCCTGGCTGGCAGTCAGCAGGTGCTAGGAACCCTACCCGTGCATGAATTCTGTGCACTGGGACTCCAATTACTATATAATGCTGCACTCTTGGAACAAATGTAGACACTCATAGTTACCCAGGTCTCTTCCCACCACTTAAGGAAGGGGCTGTGGACACCTGACCCTGATCATTAACATGTTCCTAGGTAGGGACAGGGGAGTAGCTAACCCAGAATCAGTCCTGGGGAGGTGGAAGGTGAGCTAAGACCCAAGGGTGTTCCACTTTCCCATTGGATGTCACTTGTACAAAACAAATTCGAAGGCAAAATGATTAAGAATTCCAAGATGGCAATCACAGAATATTAAAACCCCAAGTGTGGAGCCCCCTTCTGAGTGAGGAGCCCTTTATGACTGCATAGGTCACTCTCTCATGAAGTCCACTCTGCCCTAATGCACCTTTGACCTACTACAAAAAAAAATATAGAGGCTTGAAACGTGGACTTCTTCACCTTAATAATCTACCACACACAAATAAAGCAATATCCTGTACCCAACCTTTTTTTCATCATTTCATCAAATGAAGTGTGTTTCCATCTTGTCAAAGCTAATTCATTTAGGTGTGCTCCATCCCAATACCATTTCCTCTGATACTTTTCTCTGTCAAGTGTATACTCTATCCTGATTAACATATCCTTCTAATTATCCTATTTCCTTAATTATCTGCACAGAGTAAATTTTTCTAGAAATAGTCATGTAGCTTCAAAATGTACCCAAAATCTGACCTCTTTTAACCATCTCCATTATTCCTCTAGTCCAAGCCAGAATTATCGTTCTCCTAATTTATTGCAATACCCTGCTAAATCGTTTATCCGCTTCCACCTCTTGCCCTTCTAGAATCCATTCTCCACACAGTAATTTTTCAAAACACAAGTCCAGAACTATCGATCTTTCATTCTAAACCTATGGTACATACCATGAATGGGGTACTTTTTATGGATACAGTGTTTTATTTTATTTGGTCTTATTGATCAAGCTCTTCCTTTATGGTTTCTTCCATTAATTTATACTCAAAAAGTTCTTTCTCAGCTAAAGTTAAATCAACATTCACCATTATTTTTCTGGCCTTTACCTTTTCTTTGTTTCTCATACTGAACTATTTAATAAATCTGATGTAAGGAAAATAAGTGCAATATAAATTTATTTTTCAAATATTTAAACAATTGTACCTGTACCATTACCAAATAATTCTATTCCTTCCACTAATTTAGAAGGTCATATTGGTTATATTCTAAATTCTTTATAAATCAAGTGTTTTGTTGCTGTTGATGAGAGTAGTGGTAATGGTGGTGGTTGTTTTTCTGTTGGACCATGTTTTCCCATTAATCCAGATATTAATTCTTTTTTTCTTTAATGATTAAGGTATTACATATGTGTCCTTATCCTCCCATTGCCCCCACTCCCCGACTCATTCCCTCACCCCCCTGGTGTATGTGTCTATTGGTTAGGCTTATATGCATGCATACAAGTCCTTTGGTTGATCTTTCTCCCTCATCCCCACCCTCCCCTATCTTCCCTCTGATGTTTGACAGTCTGATCAATGCTTCTCTGTCTCTGGATCTGTTTTTGTTCATCAGTTTATGTTTTTCATTATATTCCAGAAATAAGTGAGATCATGTGATATTTATCTTTCTCTGACTGGCTTATTTCACTTAGCATAATGCTCTCCAGTTCCATCCATGCTGTTGCAAATGGTAAGAATTCCTTCTTTTTTACCGCAGAGTAGTATTCCATTGTGTAGATGTACCACAGTTTTCTAATCCACTCATCTGCTGATGGGCACTTAGGCTGTTTCCAAATCTTAGCTATGGTGAATTGTGCTGCCATGAACATAGGGGTGCATATATCTTTTCTAATTAGTGTTTCTAGTTTCTTGGGATATATTGTTAAAAGTGAGATCACTGAGTCAAATGGGAGTTCCATTTTCAGTTTTTTGAGGAAACTCCATACTGTCTTCCATAGTGGCTGCACCAGTCTGCATTCCCACCAGCAGTGCACAAGGGTTCCTTTTTCTCTGCATCCTCACCAGCACTTGTCGTTTGTTGATTTGTTAATGATAGACATTCTGACAGGTGTGAGATGGTACCTCATTGTCATTTTGATTTGCATCTCTCGTATGATTAGTGACTTTGAGCATGTTTTCATATGTCTCTTGGCCTTCCTTATGTCCTCTTTTGAAAAGTATCTATTTAGTTTTGTTGTCCATTTTTTATTGGATTGTTTATCATTCTTTTGTTAAGTTGTATGAGTTCCCTGTAAATGTTGGAGATTAAACCCTTATTAGAGATATCGTTGGCAAATATGTTCTCCCATTCAGTGGGCTTTCTTGTTGTTTTGTTGATGGCTTCTTTTGCTGTACAGAAGATTTCATTTTGATGTAGACCCATTTTTTATTTTCTCTTTATTTTCCATTGCACTAGGAGCTGTATCGGTGAAGATACTGCTTAGGCATATGTCTGAGATATTGCTGCCTGTAGATTCCTCTACTATTTTTATGGTTTCCCATCTTATGTTTAAGTCCTTTATCCATTTTGAGTTTATTTTTGTGTATGGTGAAGTTTGTAGTCTAGTTTCATTTTTTTTGCATGTATCTGTCCAATTTTCCCAACACCATTTATTGAAGAAACTGTCTTGACTGTGCTTGCCTCCTTTGTCAAATATTAATTGAGCATAGTGGTTTAAGTCAATTTCTGGGTTCTCTATTCTATTGCATTGGTCTATATGTCTGTTCTTGTGCCAGTACCGGGCAGTTTTGAGAACAGTGGCTTTGTAATACAGCTTGATATCTGGTATTGAGATCCCTCCTACTTTGTTCTTCTTTCTCAGGATTGCTACATCTATTCAGGGTCTTTTTTTATTCTAGATGAATTTTTGGAGAGTTCATTCTAGGTCTGTGAAATATGCCATTGGTATTTTAATGAGGAGTGCATTGGATCTATAGATTGCTTTGGGTAGTATGGACTTTTTAATGATGTTGATTCTACCAATCCATGAACATGGTATGTTCTTCCATTTGTTTATGTCTTCCTCAGATATTAATCCTTGTACCAATTCCACATCCCCCTGGCTATTGTAGTTTAAAGGGAGCCATGCAGGTGAGGAGGGTAAAGTTAGAATATGTGATGTGATAAGGCCTTTCTAATGACTCTCCCTTTTCAAAATTTCCTTGACTAGTCTCACTGGTTTTTCCTCTAGATAATCTTTAGCATCTTTTCAAAATATTCCAATATAAATTCTTTAGGAGGTTGAAATAAAAATTACATTGAACTCATAAATTATTTTGAAAATAATTTAATAATTTAAAATAATTCAGTGTTGCTGTTCAGAATTATGACCTGCCTCTGCACTTATTTTTCTTTTTTCAAAGTGCTCTATTTTTGCTTTTCTTCACATAAACCCCAAGTCTTGTGGGGTGTTTATTTCTGGGCTTTTAATTTGTTTTCCTAATCTAGGAAAATGAATGTTTGGGAGTAATATTTTCTAATGAGGTTTTGTAATTTAAGTGCAAACTGTTGATTTGATATGTATATATGTCCAACTTATTCTTATTTATTCTTATTCTAACAATTTTTAAATTGAACTCCATGGAATTTTTTAGAGGACAATCATATAACCTGCAAATAAAAAATATGTTCTTATTTTAAATAGCTATAGTTGTCATTTCTGTTTCATGATGTACTGTTCTTACTAGAATTTCCATAATATGACAGTAGTAATAATAATACATATAAACGATAATAATAAGAGCAGTAACAGGAATAGGAGGCATTCTTGTATCATTTGTGAGATTAATTGCTTTAGTATTTTACCTTCAGAATCATTGTAACAAAATAATCTGGCCTCATTCTTCACTATTCCCTTACCAACACATATACATCATAAGCACACCAGTCTATTAACTGATGGTAGGAGTAGAATATGTATTTTTCTTGGACAATAACTTTTTCTTGATATATACTAAACATACCATAAAATTTACATTTTCAGTGATAAATTCTATTGTCTTTAGTATATTCACAAAGTCATGCAATGACCAACATTATCTAATTTCAGAACATTTTCATCACCCTCATCAGAAATTCCATACTCATTGGCAGTCACTGCCAATTTTCCCCTCACCCCATCCCTGGCAACCATTAATCTACTTTCTGTCTGTATGGATTTTCCTATTCAGAACACTTCATATAAATGGAATCTTATAATAATGCGGCTTTTGGTTTTCAACTTCTTTCCCTTAGTATAATGTTTGCAAGGTTCATCAATGTTGTAGAATGTATCACTACTGTGTATCTTTTTTATTGTACTATTCCATTGTATGGTTTTACCAAATGTTGTTTATTCACCCATTGCTGGCTATTTGGGTTGTTTCTATTTTTTTAGTGATAATGAATAATGCTTCTATTAATATTCACGTACAAGTTTTTGTGTGACTATATGTTTTCAATTCTCCTAGGTATATACTTAGGAATGAAATTTCTGAGTCATATGTAAACTCTCCATTTAACTTTTTCAGGAAGTACGAAATTGTTTTCACAGTAGCTATAACATTTTACATGTGAGAGCATTTACAAATTCATGAGCAATTCAGCAAAGTATGAGCATTCCTATTTCTTCACACCATCTCTAACACCTGTTACTGTTTGTCTTTACCATATAGCCACCCTAGTTTGTATAAATTGGTGTCTCATGTTGGTTTTGATTTGTATTTCTCTAATAATGAATAATATTGAGCATCTTTTCATGTGCTTAATGATTATTAGTATATCACCATTTGAGAAATGTCAATTCATGTCCTTTGCCCATTTTTTAGTTGAGTTGTTTGTCTTTTGCTGTTCAGTTGTAAATGTTCTTTATACACTCAGGATATAAGTCCCTTATCATATTTATTATTTGGAAATATTTTCTAACATTCTGTGGGTTCTCTTTTCACTTACTCGGTACTGTCCTTTGAATCACAAAAACATTTTTAAAAAATTTTGATGAAGTCCAATTTATCATTTTTTTGTTGTTGCTTATGTTTTTGATGTCATAGCTGAGAATCCATTGCCATATCTAAGGTCATGAAGTTTTATGTCTAAGGTTTCTTTGAACAGTTTTATAGCTTCAGCCTTTACATATAAGCATTTGACCTATTTTGAGTTAACTTTATTTTTTTTAATCCTCACCTGAGGATATTTTTCCATTGATGTTTTAGAGAGAGTGGAAGGAAGGGGGAGATACAGAGAGAGGGAGTTACATGCCCTTGACTAGAATCGAACCTGAAATCCTTCAGTCCATGGGTCTATGCTCTATCCACTGACTCAAACTGGCTAGGGCTATTTTGAGTTAACTTTAGTATAAGTGTGATGTAGGGGTCCAATTTCATTTTTTTGCATGTGGATGTACAGTTGTTTCAGCACCATTTGTTGAAACAACAATCCTTTGCCCATTGGATTGTCTTGGTAACTTTGTAGAAAAGCAGTATGAATGTGAGAGCTTATTTCTATAATCTCAAATCTATTCCATTGTTCTATATGTCTATTCTTACATTAGCACTCCACTGTATTGATTATGATAGCTGTATATTAAATTTCAAAAGGGAACTGTGAATCCTCCCACTTTGTCATTCTTTTCAACATTACTTAGGCTATTCTGAGTCCCTAGCATTTTCTTGTGAATTTTAGGATCAGTTTATTAATTTCTGGCAAAACAGTAGGTGTGATTTTGGAAAGGTTGCATTGAATCATTAAATCAATTCGAGGAGTGTTGCCATTTTAATAATATTAAATCTTTAATCCAAGATTGTGAGATACTTTTCCATTTATTTAGACCTTTTTTAATTTTCAGCAATGATGCTTTGTATTTGTCAGTGTACAAATCTTGCACTTCCTTAGTTAATTCATTCCTAAGTATTTTATTCTTTTTGTGCTATTGTAAATGAAAATTTCTTACTTTCATTTTCCTACTGTTAATTGCTATCATAGAGAAATACAGTTGATTTTTGTGTATTGATCTTGGGTCCTGCAACCTTGCTAAAGTTTTTGATTGTTTGTTATTAGGGACTTAGTGGATTCTTCAAGATTTTATAAAATCATATTCTTTGTAGGTGGAGATAATTTTACTCTTTTCTTTGTAATCTGGATGCCTTTTATTTCCTTTTCTTGCCCAATTTTCCTTTACTGGTGGTTCCTAGAACCACCAGTGAAATACAGGCATTGAGAGTGGACATCCTTGTCTTGTTCTTGATATTAGGGAGAATGCTCTCAGTCTTTCATCATTAAGTATGATGTTAGCTGTGGAAATATTGTGGGTGCCCTTTATAAGGTTCAGAGAATTCTCTTATATTTCTAGCTTTTATTATGAAAGGATATAAGATTTTTCCAATGCTTTTTCTATGTCTATTGGTATGCTTGTGAGGTTTTTATCTTTTATTCTATTGATGTAGTATATTCCATTGATTTGGGATACTAAACCAAATATTCAACCAACCAACCATGGCTTAGATAAACCCATGTTGGTTATGGTGTACTAGTAGCCTGGTGCACGAAATTCATGCACATTAAAAGGGAATTAATTGCCCTAACCGGTTTGGCTCAGTGGATAGAGCATTGGCCTGCGGACTCAAGGGTCCCAGGTTCAATTCTGGTCAAGGGCATGTACCTTGGTGGTGGGCACATATCCAGTGGGGAGTGTGCAGGAGGCAGCTGATCGATGTTTCTCTCTCATCAATGTTTCTAACTCTCTATCCCTCTCCCTTGCTCTCTGTAAAAAATCAATAAAATATATATTTTTTAAAGGGAATTAATTAGCAGAGATATTTTAATGTTGCTATTTGCCCTTTCTCTATAATAGAAGTGTGAGAGATGAAAGGAAATTAGTAAAATGTATATGAAAATAATATATAAATTTATTAATAAATAAACAGTAACAAAAGGATATAACAACAACAGAGGCATGATATAAAAACGACAAAAACGTGATATGAAAACAACAAAAACATGATATGAAAACAACAAAAATATGATATACAAACAACAGTGATGCAAACAATGACTGATAAAGTGATTAAACTTATTCTAATATCTCCCTGTACACCACATTAAGAGTGAAAACACTTTCAGAGTGCTTGACAAATTTCCCTTGTGATGAAGTACTTAGAATTTCTTCAAACTCGAAAGAAAGCAACATATAACTGACCATGTGCAAAAATGGGTTCAGGTAGGAATATGCCTACTCTGTCTAGAGTTTGTCCTTGTGATTTATTAATAGTCATCACAAATGCTGGCATCACAGGAAACTGTCGTCGAATCCATTTAAATGGGAGGCCAGTGTCAGATGGGAACAAATTAATTCTTGGAATCAGAACAGCCTCTCCCTCTGCAGATCCTGTTAATACTTCAGCTTCGATAATGTTAGGTCATGATCTTTTGATAATAAATCTGGTACCATTACAAAGACCCCATTTAATATTGAGATTTCTCAATAGCATGATTGCACCCACTTTCAATTTTAATTTATGACATGGCATTCCCGAAGGAGTAACACTATTAAGAAATTTGATGGGAAAATTTTCCTTTTCAGCATCAACTGTGGAATCAATGGAATCATCACTCAAATATGTGTGAAAATCTCCATCGAGTATATCCAAATTTTCTTCATTTAATTTTTGAACATGCTCATTTTTTGGACAAAGAATTGCACGTTTAGATATATTTTTAATATTATCTATAACAATGGTTCTCAACCTTGGCTGCACATTAGAATCACCTGGGAATCTTTTAAAATCCTGATTCCTGGGCCTCATCCTCCGGAAATTGTTTCTTTGTTATGGCATGGGGCCACACCATTAGTAACAAAGAAACAGAATTAAAACTTTATTGTGGGGAGCCGCTACAGTGTTTTGGACAGGTTCAAGCCTTGGACTGAGGAGAGGGCACAGTCCTCTCATTGCCACATGCCAAGTCCCAACTTGGAGGGCAGGGCCCTCCCAGCACATTTATAGCCAACAGCTGTAGTTGTAAGCTTGAACCAATGGTCTGAACACATGGCCCCATGTGCCTGAGGGATGTGGGCTTGATAGAGTTCAGGTGCATGTAGTTGAGTAGGATTGAAACCCAGGAGAATGTTGTAAACATCTTGGTCACGCTCTTACTTTGCCTCGTAGCATCTGCTATAAAATAAAGGCATGGCTGTGGGCATGGTCGCTGTCTCTCAGAGAAGCAGCATTCCACCGAGACCTGGCTTTCATTCTCTTGTCTGTCTTTTCTAAGCCTTTCAGCTGCCCCCACTCAGGTTCACCCCTGGCCGTGCTGGTGCAGGGCACACTTTAGAAAGATCTGCCTCCACACTCCCAGGGCAGGTTTCTGCCTCAAACCCCACCCTTACAGGAAACAGCTCCGGGAAACAGCTCCGGGGAGGGCGCAGCCATTGCCAAGACAACCCCTGCAGGGCTGACTTCCTTCCACTTGGTCTCGGCAGTTCTTCTGGATGTGATGAACACCACCCATGGTTTTTATATAAGTAGATAAGCCTCATGTAATGTAATACATATACAACTGCATAATATGTACTTCTGTTAAATATAATTATATAGCATAAATAATATATGTAATCCTTATATGTTTCTGGATTCAGTTTGCTAGTACTATATATTGTTGAGGACATTTGTGTCCATATTCATAAGGAATATTGGTCCTTAGATTACATGTGATTTTGTGATCTGGGTAAAACTGGACTTATAGAATGAGTTGGCACATATTCCATATTTTTGTATTTTTAGAAAAGTTTGTGAAGGATTGGTCTTATTTCTTCCTTAAACATTTGGTAGGAATCACCAGCAAATCCATCTGGTCCTGGGATTTTCTTCCTGAGAAATATTTGATTGCTGATTCAATTATTTTATTTGCTAAAAGTTTCTATACATTTTTTCTTTTTTCTTGATGTAGTTTCAATAGTTGTGTCTAAGAAAATGTCCATTTCATCAAAGTTATCTAATTTGTTGACATATGATTGTTTAGTGCTCCCTTGTTATCTTTTTTATTTCTGAAAGGTGAATAGGAATATTCCCTTTTTCATTCCTGATTTTAGTAATTGGAGTACTTTTATTTTTTGTTGTTGTTGTTCATTCTAACTAAAGTTATGTTAATATTGTTGATTTTCCAATCAAGTTTTGCTTTCTTTTATTTTCTCTCTTTTACTTTTTATTTTATTTTCATTCATATGTTTTCCTCTACTTATTTTAAATTTAGTTTGTTTTTCTTTTTGTTAGTTTCTAAAGGTGAAGCTTAGGTTATTGATGTGAGATCAATTTTCCTCCAAGCACCGTTTTAGCTAAATCTCATAGGTTGGGGTATAGTGTGTTTAATTTTTCATTCACCCCAAGGTAATTTCTAATTTCCCTTGTGATTTCTACTATGACCCACTGGTTACTTATAAATGTGGTGTTTAATTTCCACATATTTTTGAACTTCCCAAATGTCCTTCTATCATTAAGTTCTAATTTCACTCCATTGTAATTGGAGAACATTGTATCATATCAAAAATTGAAATTTGTTGTGGTTTCTTATATAGATCCCCCTACAGGGTTTGTTGTTGCTATTTGGTGGTGGTGGTGTGTTACTTATTTATGGACATTCTGAACTAATTTTGTAAAGTCTGTATTCTGTGTCTCTGCTTGGTTAGCTCAATGGTCAGCTAATGATTGGACCAAGATTTCATTAAGCACTTGGACCAATAAGTCTTCCAATCTTTGCCAGGAGCTCTGTGTGCATCTTGTGGAATAACATCAACACTCGGGCAATTTCCAGTTCTGCTTTAGCTTTCATTTCCTGAGTGTGCAGAACCTCAAGATCAGCCAAAGTTGAATGCTTAGTGCCTTCTCAAATCTTTCCGGAGCATGTGCACAGCTGTGCACAGCCTTGGGCATGCACATAGCATTCTAAATTTCCAGGATGTGTCAGAGCTTTTCAAAGCCCCTGTGGACCTCATTCCCCAGCTTTTCTTTCTAAACTTTATGGTTTGTCTATTGTTTGCTTCGACTGTTATCCACGACCTCAGGCAGCTGCAAAGTTAATTACTTCCCTGTAATTGGTTTCAGCATCACCCTTGAGGAAAAGGCTTTCCACATTGGGTTAGCTCTCAATCGGGTCAAGTAAAGATAAGCCTTTGAACTGGGGTTATCCAGGGAACTGCCAGACAAGTCAAATAATACCAATTTGCTGAAAAGGGGGTTTTGAAAGAGATCCAACCTCATTCTGATTCTTCCAATGGATGCTATTAGGCTCTTAGTTTTCACCAGGATTGTGGGCTTTTGAATTCCAAGTCTAGCATTGCGATTAGGAGAGGGGCATAAATATAGGGCAGGTTATTATGCCACAAGGCACACTGTTCAGCCATTAAAAAAATAAACACACTACAGAGTGGCCCAAACATTTGGTTAATTTCCAGAGGTCTGAAAAAGTTGATTCTGAGAACTTTTGTCACCGTTCTCATTTTGTCATGGAGGAGAGAATTTTCTCTGCTTGGTTACTTTTCAAGAGAACAAACTTAAACTTAAATTTTATTTTAAAAATAGATCAGTTATACAGATTCATTAAATAGCATTAGAAAATAAAATGGGAAAAGTTTAAATCCCAAAATATTACCCTCCATTATTAATATTTTGATGTATGTAAAGGACGTCAAAATATTTCATTTCCATTGCCAATTTTGCTTGCTTTATAATAACTACACTGAAGATGGCATTGACAAGGTTTCTGAGACCATACCTAGGCTTGTATGGACAGTTTCACTACTTATGTGTGCCATTAATGTAGAAAGGGAAGTAGCAGGGAGCATGCTACATATTTTTTAACTTCGGTAAATATTTTAAAATCATTTGTCCTATGTGAACACAAAATAATTTTCTCTGCAATAATAGAACAGTATGATATTTTATTTTGTAACCTTTTTTCACATACCTTCCTTTGTGAATATTTGTGTCAATAAATATCTATATTTGCAATTTTAAACCTTATCTTTATAATATCATATCAATAGATAATGATTCATTTTGCTTATTTTTGTTATTTTATTCAAGTTGTTTTTAGTTTTTTATGTTTAATAACAACATTGTGCTGAACGAAGTGTATGCAAACTTCAGAAATTAGACAAATTACATTGTTCAGGTAAATTTGTAAGATTGAAATTTTTTATTAAAAAGTATTATAATTGTAACATTTTTATATTACTCGGTATTATTCATAAAATGTGTTGCAATTTATAATCCTACCAGAAGCATAGTAAAGTACCTGGTTCCCCAAAACTCTATCAGTATTATATAGTATTATTATAATCTTTGCAATAGGACACTTAAACATAATTATTTTATTTTTTGTTTTCTCATTCCATTTATTTATTTATTTTTGGTTAATCCTCACCAGAGGATTTTTTTCCATTGTTTTTTCAGAGAGCATGGAAAGGAGGGATGGGAAGAGAGAGAGAGAGAGAAACATTGATGTGAGAGAGATATGGATTGGTTGCTGCTTGTGCCCCAGCCGGAGCCAGGGATCAAACCTGCAACCTAGGTACTTGCCCTTGATTGGGAATCAAACCCATGACCCTTCAGTCCATGAGCCAATGCTCTAGCCACTAAACAAACTGGCCAGGACGATGTTCATCCTTTTTAAAACTATTTTTTGCATTATTCATTTTCCCCTTTGGAATGGCCTATTTTAAAGTATTGGGATATTAATCTTTTTCAGTGGTCTTGGAACTAGTACTAACCATATGTTTTAAAAAATTATCTTATGCATGTAAAAATACTTTTCAGATTTAAAAATTTTGCCTATGGAATTTAACAATAAATTACAATTGCTCTGGAAAGCCAAGTAATTTCTTATAAAGTCTCCAGGTACAAATATATTTGTGTAATCCTGGGACACTTAACAGGAATTTATTATTATTAAAAATATTTTTTATTTCTGGTAAAAATATAAAAACCCTCACAGAGACTTAGAAGTTATTACTACAACACTCTTGGAGCACTGATCATCACTCATTGTCTTTTTTTTCTCCCCAAAAATATAAGTAGTGCTCTGATTTTTTTTGAAAGTTTTTAACCCATTAAGCACATTTGTCTGTTCTCTTCTCACCTCAAAAGATTAATTTGATAATTATCTCCATCTGTATAAATGTTTACATTTTAAGTCAATAGTAATACATAATTATGAGTGTACTTAAATGTAAAAATCCAACGTGAAGGGAGGGATAGAGGGAAAATGTACACATGAATCACCAATCTTCCAAACTCACCTTTTCCCCACTACAAAATAAGATCTACAGACAGGATTTTTTTTTTCTGTTTTGTTTTGTTAATGTGTCCCAAGTACCTAAAACAGTGCCTGGTACTTAAACATTTGCTCCATCAATATCTTTTGAATACCTTAACAAATGAATGAAATAATATTTAAGCATAGATACAGCTAGATTTTTCCCTTACTTTACATAGATCAGTGGTCAGCAAACTCATTAGTCAACAGAGCCAAATATCAACAGTACTTCTTCAAAATAGACTCGCCCAGGCCGAAAACCAACTTCTGCGCACGGGCCACAAAGTTTCAAGCACACTGTACGTGCACGCCCACACATGGTATTTTGTGGAAGAGCCACACTCAAGGGGCCAAAGAGCCACATGTGGCTCGCGAACCACAGTTTGCTGACCACTGACATAGATATACAGTATGTAAATACAAGATGTCCATCTTATTTTTAAGTCATCATACTAAAATTGTTTTATAATATTTTTCATAATAATATTATTTGAACAGCTTTCCACTAAATTTTTTAAAAGTATATGTTTATTGATTTCAGAGAGGAAAGGAGAGGGAGAGAGATAGAAACATCAATGATGAGAGAGAATCATTGATTGGCTGCCTCCTGCACACACCACACTGTGGACTGACACCGAAACCCAGGCATGTGCCCTGACTAGAAATTGAACAATGACCTCCTGGTTTATAGGTCGACACTCAACCACTGAGCTATGCCAGTCGGGCTCCCCTTCATTTTTAACAGGATATTAAAGTGTAATACATTTCCAGAAAATGCACATATCATAAGTATACACCCCAATAATTTTTAACAAACTAAACACACCCATGTAACTAGCCCCCAGATCAAGAATTATAGCATTCCCTATAACCCAGAAGCACCATTCATATTCTCTCTGAGTCACTACGACCCTCCAATGGTAGCTAGCATTCTACCTGCCTATGGTGCCCTGAAAGTCCCTTGGGATTTCTTAACTTTCATTCATTCTTTTCCTTTTTACTCTTCTAACTTGATAATTTTAAGTGACTTCTCTTCAAAGTCACTGATTCTTCTCCATGATCAAGTCTGCTGTTGAACTCCAATAGTAAATTTTTCAGTTCCTTTTTAAAAAATATATTTTTATTTATTTCAGAGAGGAAGAGAGAGGGAGAGAGAGATAGAAACATCAATGATGAGAGAGAATCATTGATCAGCTGCATCCTGCACACCCCCACACTGGGGATCCAGCCTCTGCAACCTGGGCATATGCCCTGACCTGGAATCGAACTGTGACCTCCTGGTTCATAAGCAGACGCTCAACCACTGAGCCATGCTGGCTAGGCTTCAGTTCTTTTTTATATTACTCTGCTACAGACTTTCTGTTTGGTTTTTTTTTTAAATATATTTTACTGATTTTTTTACAGAGAGGAAGGGAGAGGGATAGCAAGTTAGAAACGGCGATGAGAGAGAAACATTGATTCAGCTGCCTCTTGCACGCCCCCTACTGGGGATGTGCCCGCAACCCAGGTACATGCCCTCGACCAGAATCGAACCTGGGACCCTTGAGTCTGCAGGCCGACGCTCTATCCGCTGAGCCAAACCGGCTAAGGTTGTTTGGTTCTTTTTAATACTTTCTATCTCTTTGTTCATATTCTCAATTTGATCAGGTGTTGTTTACTGATTTTTAGTTATTTATCTGTGTTCTCTTGTAGGTCATTCAGCTTAAGACAATTATTTTGAATTCTTTGTCAGGTCATTCATAGGTCTCCATTTCTTTGTGGTTGGTTTCTAGAGATTTATTTTATGCAATTGATTGGACCTTGTTTCCTGGTTTATTCATATGCCTTATAATTTTTTACTGAGTTTTATGCATTTGAAGAAATAGCCACTTCTACCAGTTTTTATGTACTGGCCTCATAATGGGGAAAACTTTCACCAATTAGCCTGGCTAGAGATTCAGTGGCCTCTGTCATCTTTTTTGGAAGGAATTAAATTATCTGGGATTGTGTATGCAATTTTCTAATTAGAGAATTTTGCTGGTTGTTTCTGTTTTGTTTTGTTCTTTTGTTTTTTAGGTGTTTTTTTAAGGAGCTTATGCTCTCTCTAGTGTCTGTCGTTGGTTCTGCTGCTAGAGCAGCAAGTCACACCACTCTTCTTGGTTATTCGTGGCCCCCAGGGATAGGATTTATCCCAGCTCCCCATCAGTGCTTCAAAAGAGCTACCAGTCCTTCTGGTAGCTCTCAAAAATGCTAGCACATCAGATACACAGTTGTTGTTTTTTTCTCTTTCCCATGGAAGAAGCCACCGTTGGGTACCTGCTCCTGATGGCACCAAGCCAAACTCAGTCTTAGCCTGCGTCTGTAAAGTCCCTCTAGTGCTACAACAAGTTGCCTCCACTCTCCCTTGCTTTTAGCAGCCCCTGGCATCCAAACTATGCCTGTTCTGTTAGAGCTCTAAGTCACATGAGAAAGAAACCAGTCCCTGAGGTATTTCTCAAAAAAGTCAGAATGTTGGACAAACATTCCAAGTCTTCTCTTCCTCTGCTCCCTCCTCTGAGAGAGGAACCAGAAACCAAGCTGAACTATGCCAACTAAGAGGAGTGTCAATTATGGTAACATGAAGTTACTCTTCTTGGCTATTTTAATATGACTGTTTCAACTTTGCACTGGCCTGGGGTACTATAATTTCTTAATTGGTTCTGCAGTTCTCATAAAGGTATTTTGGTTCATACATTGTTCTTAACTTGATGTCTCTGTGATGCATCAAGTGCAAGAATTCTTATTCTCCTATCTTACTTATGTCACCATGATGTTGGTGTTTTCACTAGAACATATTAAAGGTATAATTAAATTATGGAGGAATTACATGAATAACATGGTGCCTTTTATCCAAATACAGGGGATGCCTTTCCATTTATTCAATAATTATTCTTTTGTTGTCATCAATATTTTATTTTTTTATATATATTTTTATTGATTTTTTACAGAGAGGAAGGGAGGGATAGAGAGTTAGAAACATGAATGAGAGAGAAACATTGATCAGCCGCCTCCTGCACACCTCCTACTGGGGATGTGCCCACAACCAAGGTACATGCCCTTGGCCGGAATCGAACCTGGGACCTTTCAGTCCGCAGGCCGAAGCTCTATCCACTGAGCCAAACCGGTCAGGGCTATTGTCATCAATATTTTAAAATTGCCTTATAAAGTTCATGCAATAGTCTTCTTAAATTTATGCTTAGGCATTTCATTTTTTATCATTGTTTATATTGTACATGCAAATTAAAACCACAATGAGATATCACCTCACACTTGTAAGACTAGCTATCATCAATAAATCAACAAAAAATAAGTGTTGCGGAGGAGAAAAAAGAATCCTCATGCACTGCTGGTGAGAATGCAGACTGGTACAACTACTTTGGAAAATAGTATGGAGGGTCCTCAAAAAATTAAAAATGGATCTGCATTATGACCCAGTGATTCCACTTCTGGGGATTCCTCTGAAGAAATATAAAGAAATATAAAACACTCATTTGACAGAATATATGCAACCCTATGTTCACTGCAGTAGTATTTATAACTAGTGGCCCAGTGCACGAAATTCATGCACATTAAAAGGGAATTAATTAGAGGAAATATTTTAATATTGTTTTTTGCCCTTTCTCTATAATAGAAGTGTGAGCGATGAAAGGAAATTAGTAAAATGTATATGAAAATAATTTATAAATTTATCAATAAATATACAGTAACAAAAGAATATAACAACAACAGAGGCATAATATAAAAACAACAAAAACATGATATGGAAACAACAAAAACATGATATAAAAACAACAGTGATGCAAACAATGACTGATAAAGTGATTAAACTTATTCTAATATCTCCCTGTACACCACATTAAGAGTGAAAACACTTTCAGTGTGCTTGACTAATTTCCCTTGTGATGAAGTATTTAGCCTCCTCGCTCTGAGGGCCATTTCCTGCCTCGCCTTCGCGGGAAACAACTCAGTGAGGGTGCAGCCACTGCCAAGACGACCCAGGACTCAGTGCCTCCATGCTCCAAGGGCCGGTTCCTGACTCAAACCTTGCCCTCCCAGGAAATAGCTCGGGGACGGCATAGCTGTTGCCAAGGCGACCACTGCAGGACTGACTTCCTTCCAGTTTGTTGAGCCTTGGTTGTAATGGGTGTTCCACCCAGGGTTTTTATATAGATAGCTAATATATGGAAGCAACCTAAATGCTCATCAATAGATGAGTTCATAAAAAAGTGGTGGTACATATATACAATGGAATATTACTCAGCCATAAAAGAGAATGAAATATTACCATTTGCAATAACATGGATAGACCTACAGACTATTATGCTAAGTGAAATAAGTCAGCCAGAGAAAAATAAATACCATCGGATTTCACTTATATGTCGAATTTAAAGAACAATATAAATGAGCAAAGAAAACAAAAACAGACTCATAGATACAGAGAACAGACTGAGGGTTACCAGAGAAAAAGAGGGTTGAGACACTGGGTGAAAAGGATGAAGAGATTGAGCAGAAAAGATTGGTAGTTACAAAACAGTCAGGGGAATGTGAAGTACAGCATAGGAAATATAGTCAGTAATATTGTAATAACTGTGTATGGTGCCAGGTAGGTACTGGAAATATCAGGGGGGGGGGGACATTTTGTAAAGTATATGTTTGTCGAACCACTATGCTATACACCTGAAGTGAATACAAAATAATATTGAATATAAACTATAATTTTAAAAAATAACAGAACATGATATCACCTCACACCTCCCAGAATAGCTATTACCAAAAAGTCAACAAATAGCATGTGTTGGTGAGGATGTGGAGAAAAAGAAACTCAGGAGCATTGTTGGTGGGACTGCAAATTGGTGCAGCCACTATGGAAGCAGTATAAAGGTCCCTCAAAAAATAAAAATAAAACTACCATGCAGCCCAGTAATTCTACTTTGGAGTATTTATCCAAATAAAATGAAAACATTAATATCAAAAGATATATGCACCCCTATGTTCACTGTAGCATTATTTACAACACCCAAAATATGGAATCAATCTAGGTGTCTATTAATAGATTAATGGCTAAAGGAGATGTGGATAGATAGATAGATAGATAGATAGATAGATAGATAGATAATGTAATATTATTCACCAGGAAAAGAGAATAAAATCTTGCCATTTATGGCAACATGGATGAACCTAGAGGGTATTATACCAAGTGATATAAGTCATACAGAGATAACCTTTTTAATTTTTTAACATTTCTACTCTTTTGTTATAACACTTAATTTAAAACACAAACATTGCACAGCTGTAAAAAATATTTCTTTATATCTTTATACTATATTAATAGCTGTGAGTGATGCTTTGTACTACAATATTATGATGGCTATATCACTAGATGATAGGAATTTTTCAGCTTAATTATATCTTATGGAACCACTATTGTATATACAGTTTGGCATTGACTGAAAGATCATTTTGCATTGCATAACTATACACAACTACCTGGCTCTTTGCTTCTTATAAATGGTTGATTAGAAATATCCAATAATGATATTTTGTATATATGCATTTCTAGATCATGTCATGAACTATAAGTACTCTCTTTACTACTATAAATTGAGTCACTACCATCTTTAAGGCTAGCTTGATTAGAGAGCCAGTTCTAGAAACCCCAGAACCAATTCAGAAAACTCATCTTTAAAATTCTGTTTCTCTAGAACAGTGGTTCTCAACCTTCTGGCCCTTTAAATACAGTTCCTCATGTTGTGACCCAACCATAAAATTATTTTCATTGCTACTTCATAACTGTAATGTTGCTACTGTTATGAATTGTAATGTAAATATCTGATATGCAGGATGGTCTTAGGCAACCCCTCTGAAAGGGCCGCGAAAGGGGTCGCGACCCACAGGTTGAGAACGGCTGCTCTAGTACCATTCTTGGTACTAAAATCTGTATCAGTCCTCTGGGACTGCCATAAAAAATACAATAGACTTGGTGGCTTAAACAACACAAGTTAATTTTCTTATAGTTGTGGAAGCTGGAAGTACAAGATCAGGGTGCCAGCATAGTTGAATTCTGATGCAAATTCTCTTTCTTGCATTCTTTCCACTGTGTGCTCACATGACCTTTCCTCAATGCGGGCATGTGGAGAGAGAGAGAGTTCTTTTCATCTTCTCATAAGGTCACCAGTCCTATCAGATTAGGACTCCATCCTTATTACCTCATATAACCTTAATTCCTAAAAGCCCTTCTCCAAATACAATCACATTTGAGGTTAGGGTTTCAGCATATATATTTGGGGGAGACACAGTTCAGTCCATAACAATAGATACTAGCATACCCAGTAAGATCATTTCTATCTGCTATCCGCAAATATTTCAAGTTTCTAAAACAGGAAAAAAACACTGGAATGTTTTTTTGTTATGAAATTATCATTTCAGTGATAACAAATGTAGAGTATATAGAAATCCATTATTCAGAGAGAAAAATATAATGGGAAATTTGGCAGTTTGACAATGGTCTGGTGGTTCCAACTTTTCAGGCAAATGGAGCTATGCCAGTATGTATATCCCATACATATTGGTATATTGAGGTTGGGGTTTGAGGGGGAGGAGGCAATTGGTAAAGGGGCCTTCTGAAAGGAAGGGAATCATGAATTAGATTCTTTTTCTAGAAGTTCAAAGTTATTACAGTATATCTTATGCATTGAGATGAGACTTACTAATCAAGAAGCAACATCAGCCCTACTAACCACTCCCTTTCCCAACCAGGGATACTCATTTTTATTGAGAAGGAATTTGAAATGTGAATCTAGCTTATAGGACAGCTTCATTTAAGAAAGGAGAGCACTGGTTCCTGGTATGGCACATTTCTCCTGCTGACTTTCTGATGATCCTCCTGGCTCCACGGAGATACTAAACAAATAAAATGTGTTTGTGATCTGGTCTAATGTAGCATGCATTAGATATAGATGAGTGTAACACTGGAAAAAGAGGGTTCCTTTTTTTTTCTCTTACACCCTTATCAGGTGGCTTGCACACTTAGAAACTCCTTAAAGTGGACAGGAATCTGCACAGATAAGTGAACCATATGTTCTCATGTAGACCAATCTCTTGGATTGCTTAAAGCGATGAGAATTTGGGACTTATCATAAGAAAGGAGGATTCAACAAGGGAAGACAGAAATTTTCCTAGTAAACCAGATGGGAGTTTAGAGATAAAAATTTTTTTTTAGAGATAAAATATTTTGAATATCAAAAGAAATGTTGTGACAACATGGATTAGACCTTGAGGGTATTATGCTAAGTAAAATAAGTCTGACAGAGAAAGACAAATATTGTCTATCTGACTTATATGTGGAATCTAAAGAACAAAACAAAACTCATACATACAGAGAACAGAAGGGTGGTTGCAGGGGTACTGGGAGGTTGGTTTGGGGGATGGGCAAAATGGGTCAAGGGGTCAAGAGGTACAAAATACCAGTTATAAAATGTCATTGAGATGTAATGGTGTATATTGATGTAATTGATGTATAGTCAGGGTGACTATAGTCAATAATATTGTAGTGCATATTTGAAAATTGCCATGATAATAACTCTTACAAGTTTTCATCACAAAATAAATTTTTTGTGAATTTGTGTGTGTAAATAGACTTATTCTGGTGACATTTCACAGGGTATACAAATATCAAATCATTACATTGTATACCTGAAACTAATAGAATGTTATATGTCAATTATACCTCATAAAAGTGTTTTAAAATTTAACCTAAAAATGAAATGTTCCATAGGGTAATGAAGAATGTATCTTATAGATAATAGATAAAAAGAGAAAGAAATGTGGATATGGATAAAGAGATAAAAAATTAAGAGAATATACATATAATCTGTGTCTATATTTGTATTTATAGAATAATCTTACCCCATACTGCTAACAATGATTGTCTCAATGGCTAATTTTTATCTATATAATTTTTTCAATGAGAGAGAATTGATTTTTAATAGAAATACATACCTATTATAATTTTGAAAAGAAGTCTCTCATTCCCAAAGAATTTCAAGCCCAGCCAGTGTGGCTCAATGGTTGAGCATCGACTTATGAACCAGGAGGTCAGGGTTCAATTCTTGGTCAGGGCACATGCCCAGGTTGTGGGCTCAATTCCTGGGGGCAGCCAATCAATGATCCTCTCTCATCATTGATGTTTCTGTCTCTCTCTCTCTCCCTCTCCCTGAGAGAGGGAGACTAGAAGATTATGGCAAGAAGTCAGGGGTAGGGGCTGAAACAAAGAAGTATCAGTGGAAATTATAAGGAGGATATAGATACAAGAGAAGATAAGAATCTATACCTGGAGGTCATAAAATAAAAAAGTAAACACACATGATCTTCCAATTAAAGATTTTATTTGCAAAGTTTTACAAAATTAATTAAAATATGAAGTCATAGTTGGTTATACATTTAGCTATTTTTTATTGATAATAACAGATTACATGAAATTAAGAGTTTCCCAGAAAGTGGAGCGAGAGGATTTTTTTATCTGTAGCCCTGGAACCTGGCAGAGACACTATGCCTCTGAAACTTTATTTCTACCTCAGAGGTCAGCATTGGTCTTGGAAGATCCTGGATAACCTGATGTAATATGTATACATATGGGCTGGTGAAGAATGAAATCTCTAACTTCTAAAACTAGGATTCATATTCTAAGTAAACTCTAGATATCTCAGTCAGTTTCAGGTAGTTCTCTAATTTAGGAGTTCTAATAATGTTAAGAAGGACATCTATGAGTCAGCAATTGGTTTAAAAGAGTTCCACAGAATCCCATAAATACTGGAACAAACAGTATTCATAGGTACAGGTTAAAACTACCCTATGTTTTTAAAGCCACATTGCACTGCCCTGACAGGTAGAAATTTTGCATGACAACAAAGTTGTCATTTGCTGGATCTCTTGGTCCTCCCTGGGTCTCAAAATTCTATTCTGACATTACCTTTTCCTGTGCCAGGTAAGGCTTTATTTATTACAAGTTAAAGATATAAAGAAGCCACCCAGATATTTTGAGAAGCAACCCAGAACCAAAACATCAATAATAAAAGTCAAGTCAACTTCCTATATATCAAAGCACCACATCTAAAAGGTCAAGGATGTAAAAAGTGACCTTTTACGTTTTAAAACACTACACAGTGTTTAGTTATGGTTTAGAAGAAATTATCAGAAAACATAGAAACCTTCAAACAATAGTTCAAATGGATATAAAATTTTAAAAAGTGTTTATTCAGAGTCTAGTGAACACTTAAAAATCTATGTTACCATATATCTTACTTTCCATAACTGTAAAAATAAGCTAAAATGTAGGAGTACATATGATCTAATCTATATTCCTAGCCCTACTAAATATGTAGCTATATGAGATAAAAATCTATGCTCAAGTGAAATGTAAAAGGATTATTATTTTTACTATTTTTTAAAGTAGAAAGTATATGCCTGGAGCCTGAATAATTCAGTACCAGTCTGTTGCAGTATACTTCATTAAGAAGTATAGTGTCTCTCTCATAGCATGAAGTCTTCTTGTAAATAATGCAATGAGTTAAAAGACTAACCTTGGTTGAAAAGGAAAGCCTGGTGAAAACAGATATAAAAACTGATTTAATAAAACTTCAGCAGCCCTAGCCTGTTTGGCTCAGTGGGTAGAGCACCAGTCTACAGACTGAAGGGTCCCAGGTTCGATCTTAGTCAAGGAATCGAACATGCCTGGGTTGCGGGCTTGATCCCTAGTAGGGGGCATGCAGGAGGCAGCCAATTAATGATTCTCTCTCATCATTGATGTTTCTATCTCTCTCTCCCTCTTCCTTCCTTTCTGAAATCAATAAAAACATATTTTTTAAAAAAAAAAAAAACTTCAGCATTGGTCAAGGAGAAATCTGAACCCCCAAATTCTCATTCACAATCTGTTATTAATTATAATTTGAGATAAATTCCAAGTTACTTCTAGGTTATGGATATCTGCCCAATGACAGTCTTGTATTAATAGACCAGATAAAAGGGGTGAGGGGGCAATTTCTGACTGTCACTGGAGGATAAAACGGATAGTTTCCTATTCTAGAACAGTGAAAGATGACATTAAGGGGGAAAACTAATTTTACGAAAGCCATTTAAAGAGAATTCAAGGGGACCTCAAACCAAATAGCCATGACCTGTATTCCTTTCTCATGTTTAAGACACAAAGGTCTCCATTTCTCTAAGGGAACTGCTCTTTCGGCATGACACACTCTCTCTCTTGCCTTGGAGCCAAGTAATTGGAACCCTAAACACACGGCGGAGCTTCTGTTGGAACCGGTTTCCGACAAAACAATACAAAAAGGGATTAACGCAGCTGTTGGTGAATCCCAGGAGGATGGCAAAAGGAAGTGCCAGGTCAATGACTGCTATAACTTCGCAGCTAGTAATGACGCCCATCCAGGCCAGAGCATCCAGGAAGGTCAGAACATGGAAGGGAAGCCAGCAAATAATGAACGCCAGGACAACAGCAGCTGCCATCTTCAGGACTTGGTCACGTGTTATTCTGTTCTTCCCATAGCTATTGGTCTTCAGTAAGTGTTTTCTGATTCCAAAATAGCATGTTGCTATGAATATTAAAGGGATAATAAAACCAAGGATATTTTTCATTAAGGCAATCCCAGCAGACCATTGGGCATACTTCTCAGGAGGGAAAGCCATAACACAAGCATTCACTCCTAAATACTCAACGGTTCTGACATCGCGAAAATAAAATGTTGGCAATGAGGACAGACAGGCCATACACCAAACAAGGGGAACTATATAAGATGCTTGCCAGGGGTTTCTTCTTTGAGACAGAAAGGGGTAGATGACAGATTGGTACCTATCAACACTCATGCAGGTGATAAAAAAAATGCTAGCAAACATGTTCAGGGTCAGAAAAGAACCAAAAACTTTGCACATCACAGGCCCAAAGAGCCAGTCATATCTGTAAGAATAATAGGACGCCCAGAGAGGAAGAGTGGCCAAAAGCAGTAAGTCAGCCACAGCCAGGTTAAAGATGTAAATGCTGGAAACCTTTTTAGGGCCCTTTTGACAACAGAACAGTGTAACCACAATAGTATTGACAAGAAATCCAATCACAAAAATAATGTAGTAGAGAACAGGAATCGCATCTAAATGCTTATCTGATGGCTTATGTGAGCAGTTAAAGGTAGAGTCATTGCCAGAGATGTTCCCAAGTCCGAAGTCCAGACTGCTGGTGACGTTTTTGTTGATGGTGGCAGGGGTGAAGTTGCCTTTCATGTTGAAATGTCAGCAGCTCTTAATTTTTACCACCTTCTGTGAAAATAAAAAAAAAACCTCAGAACATCTACAGAATTTAGGACATTGAGTCATTAGCATTTTGAATGTTTGTTAAAAGCAAAAAAAGGTGGATGATCATAAAAAAAAACATTAGGAAACAGAACCATGACATAAAATCAGATTAAACTTTACTTCTTGGAAAAAAAAGATTTTTTTTCACCAGTACCAACAAGTTAAGACATTGCAGCATCAGGGACTGAAAATTCCGAACAAAACTACATTTTTCTCATCCTTTCTATCATATTTTCAAAAGGTTTAATGAAAATTAATATTCCAAAAGATTAGCCAGGATAGGAAATGCATAAAACAAACAAGAAGGAATCAAGAATAAGAAAAGTTAATATTTCAAAAGCACGTGAGCACATATTTCAGTCTACATATACTTTCTAGAAAACACACTGTTGTCTGCTATTGCATAGAAAAATGCCTTATTCAAGTAACTAATTATATACAAATCATTACAGCTATGGAAAATATAAGTAACATAAGCTCTGGAAAAAATAAGTAAGTGCACAAAAGATTGAAAGAGAATATGCAAAAGGAACATATTGGGATGGGGGATTATGGTTGGTTTTTACTAATTAAAAAATAATTCATTTAGTTCTACTTTTCCATTTTTTTCACAATAATAATATAAATAAAAGAAACATAGAACACATGCATATTTCTAAAAGTCCCCTATTCACATTTTAATAGAGACTGACTTTAGATCTATTTAAATTTAATCTAATTTTTAAATAGCCAAATAGTTTGGGGTCAAGTAGACATCGTTTTGATTGCTCAATGAAGTAAGAGTTGAACATCAAAGATTAATCATATATAATTATATCATTTTTCTTTTGGTATCTTTTCAAGTTTAACACAACTAAGTAGTAACATTGCTACATGGCTCTCAAATGTTATTACCAATGTTTCAGTCTTTGTGATTCTATTGTGCTTGTTTTAAAAGCAACATTATTCTAAAACAAAAGAAAATTAGCTGAAGGTAAACAAAGTAAAGGAAAGACTATTATTTTACATAGTTTGAAAATACATAAAAATAAAGTACTCTATGAAAAATGTCATCACCAAAGAATCTCATAATAAACAGCAAAGTTCTCATTTTTATCTAAAACTAATTCTCTCATAATCTTGACCTAATAAATTAACATAAAAGAATATTTAAAAACCCACTTGAAGACTTACTGGTTGTTGGAGTTTTAAACTTATTTATCATAAACCAGCTTGTCTAGTTCTTCAGTGCACTCCTGTAAGAGAAACAGCAGTTAAATAATTTAAGAGTTTTGCAAATACAGTGTTAAAATACAGAGGAAAAAGTACAGTTCATCCATAAAAAATATTTTTGTTTAATGTATGTTCTATTTTTCAAGTGCAGTATATAGAAATTGTGCAGACCTACCTTAAAACTTCAGGCTGAAGAATGCTTTTAATTCTGTGCTTACTCGTTCCCTTAGACTCAGGGAAGTAATAGCACCAGATCTCTGGTTTCCTTCTTATATGTTCGGTCTGTCCACTGGGAGCCTTCAACCTACATAATTCTAGGGCTGACTTATGAACACTTGCCAGCTTTCCAGAGCTTTTTTTTTTTTTTTTTTTTTTTTGGCTGCAAAACATTAATCTGAAATTCTCACTGTCTCCAATCATAACAGCTCATTCAAATAAATCTCAAACAAAAAAAATGAAGTTTCCACAAATGTGTTAGAGAATTTTGAAGTCAGTGACTTACTTGAAAAGAAGAATATAATTATTTGTAGAATTTTCTCTTCTTCCCTGATACTGGCATTCTAAAATGCATTAAGGAGTGGAGACTAGGGAATTTATTCTAGTAGCAGTGTCATTGTCCCCAATGTTCTTTGTAACCTTCATTACTTTTAAAAATCTTTACCCTTGTTTATTAAAGAACAGTAGCAATGTGACTTGAAGTCTAGAATTTCTAAAATTTCTCCCTTGCTTTAAACAATTTCTGTTGGCTTATTGCTTGAGTAGGGGTGATAGGAGGGATATAATTTTCATGTTTTGGAAAAGAGGTATTAACATTTGGTGCTCCCTTTCATAGGTCTCTGTCATATTTGCGGTTTAAATACAAAGCGCACAAGGTGAAGAAGGAGAAAGGCAGCAACTGCAGCCTAGATGGAATTGTTATCTCTTCTTGTGGGCGCTGCAGTGATCAACCTTACAAGATCAGCCCAATAGAAGCAAGAGTAACAAAAGGAAGAAAGAAAGAAAAGGTGATGGTAATGATAATACTAGTTGACAAACTATGTGCCAAACACTGTGCTAGATGCTTTATGCTCGGTAATTTAATAGAGAGGCAATGTAGCATACTGGTATGTAAATGACCTTGGATCCAACCGCCTGGTTTCACAAGCTCAGCTATACCACTTACTACTTCTATGACTTTGGCCAAGTTATTTTCCGTCTTTTGTGTCTCAGCTTTCTCATCTGAGAAATGGGGATGTTGTTAATTACCTACATCATAGAGTTAGGAAAATTAAACAAGCTAATGTATTTAAAGTGCTTAAACCCGTGCCTACCACGCGGTAGGTGCCATTATAAGCTATTAATATTAACTCCATTTTACAAATCAGGAAACTAAGACTCACAGAGTTTAACTTTTATGTGGTCACATAACTATTAAATGAGGACATTTGAATTTAAACCGAGACCATCTAATGCCAGAGGCCATGTTCTTAACTTCCATACTACAGGAGGGAGTACTAGCTGGTCCTTTAAACTCACCTACTATCCTGGGAAAAAGAAAACCTGCAACATTTACAGAAAGTGACTATTGGCCATTCACTAACTGTTAAAAAACACTAAATAGGGGGAAAGAACTTGAAGGATTGTTATGTGGGAGATATTTTCCTTTTTTAAATATATTTTTATTGATTTCAGAGAGGAAGAGCGAGGGAGAAATAGAAACATCAATGATGAGAGAGAATCATTGATTGGCTGCCTCCTGCATGCCCCCTACTGGGGATCGAGCCTGCAACCCCAGGTATGTGCCCTTGACCAGAATCAAACCTGGGACCCTTGAGTCCACAGGCCAACGCTCTATCCACTGAGCCAAACCGGTTAGGGCAGGGAGTTATTTTTCTTAAATTTATTCACAAAATGAAGACCATAGAGAGACAAAATGAGTGACTAGATAGTTTATTATAGTGAGTAGAGAAAACCAGAGAAGCCACGACACTTAACTGGGTATAAGGATTCCAGTTATTTGTATGGATCACATCTGTCTGGTAGCAGTAATAGTGAGCCTGTGTTCACGTGCCGGGAGGCTCTGAGGAAGTATCTGGGGACTTAAGCAATTCAGCAGAAGGGAAGCAATGAAGAAGAGCGGGCAGGTGACAGAAAATAAAATTACAAATGATGTGAGACAAAACAAATGCTTTTGACATTTCTGTTTCTGCATTAACATTGAAGTCTATCCTGCTGTACACAGGCAGATGGCACCAGTAAGAAGTGGTCACCACTGCCTGAAAAATACAGTAGATTCAAAGGTTAGCGGCACACCATTTCCATGCGGTGTGTTTTGGGTTTTTTTGGTAGACTGAGTTTGAATATTGAAAAAATGCCCCTAATATGCATACACACCATTTTATTAAAACTCAAAAATTTTTTTTCATATGCTCTGGACAGATTCAAGTGGAGGCTCTGTCCAATTGGTGGGAAATGGACTTGGGAGACAAATGAACAGGCAGACACATATGATTACAGGCAAAATTGTTGAAATGGGAACTGGTTTCACTCTTTGTTTAAGCCTGGTCTCTCCCTCCTTTTCAAATGTTTGTTTTTGACACATACAAGGGAATTTTCCAGGCCAGAGCCTCCTGAGTGGTCAGCATGGGTCAGATTCCCACCCTGCTCTATTTCTAGCCCCCTCTCATGCCCCTTGCAAAGAAACAGTCAGGAGGTGAGCTATAAACTTGTGAGAAAAAAACTGCAGGCTCGCCTCTGGGAGACCTAGCCTTGAACACCCCCGAGGAGCAGGGAACCTTGTCTAGGGCTTTTGTCCTTCATTACAGTAACTTGTGACGTAAATGAAGTTTAAAGAGGCACACATTTCCCAGAAGATTAAAAAGGGCATTTACTCTGTTTCTTCATAATTTTAGGACTAAAAGACTTCACAAGTCAAAGAAAAATGTTGTAACTGCAGTGAATTAAAGAAAAAAAGTAAAAAGGGGGAGAATAACAATAATATTGACACCACTTGAAGCAAGAAATACAGCATGTTATTGATTCAGCAAAGAACTCTAAATTAATCCAACAATGTAAATACACTTGAGAGTCAAATAAATGTCAGTCATGGGAAACAGTACAACACAAAAAATTTCACTTTCCTGGGGGCAGGGGATAATTTTTCTGCTGGAAGATTGACTTTAAAAAGCCTCGGGTCATTTGAATAAATTATGCAGCTCTTTGGGGCAAGTGTAACTTGGCTAGCAGAATTAAACACACTAAATTAAGGTAACTCACACTAAATTAAGGCTTTTTGGTGAATACCTATTGTGTATTGAGAGATTACATAAGAGTATACTAGTAGTTTAAAAGAACAGGTTTTTTAAAAAAGACATTCTTTAGAGGAATTTCACCTCTCTAGAAGGATATACAGTTCAGAAAAAGACTTTATTTGTCTCTCTTACTCCCACTCACAAACACAGATGAGGCTTTAAAGGAGAAAAGGAATTATTAAATGCAAAAGTCTGAATATACATGCCCTGGTTATAAAGGTCAGGTGCAGATCATGGACGGCTTAAATATATGTGGGCCTTCCTATTAGTTTAAGTTTCTCTTTTCTCTCTCTCTCTCTCTCTCTCTCTCTCTGTTAATTCTCATCCAAGGATATTTTTTCCCACTGATTTTTAAAGAGAATGGAAGAGAGGGAAGAGACAGAGAGAGAGAGAAACATCCATGTCGACTGTTTGCCTCCCGCACGCACCCCGACGGGAACCAGCATCGAGATTGCAACCTAGGTATGTGCCCTTGACAGGAATCAAACCCGGGACCCTTCAGTCAGCCGGCCGACGCGCTATCCACTGAGAAAAACCAGCTAGGCTAGTTTAAATTTTTCACATTTTATTTTTCCCCCACCCCAGCCACCTCTCTGAGTCCCTACCCAAACCGATAGAATTTCCACTTTTCCCAACTTGAACATACACACGTGCACACACTTAATACCAATGTTTCTTCAATTTGCTTACCCATAGGGAACCCTTATTTTAATTGCCACTGGACTTTTCCAAACCTGGGATCCCTGAAAAGAGGATAATTAAGAAGACTGCCCATTATTAATATGTCTTTGCAGATTCTTTTTGTGCCTGTCATTAGTTCCCACTATAATGAGAACAGGAACATCAGGTTGAAAACAAATGAGAAAAAAAATAAGGTCCTCTATTCAAAGCTAACAATCAGATTAACTGTTTTGTACAAACTAGCCTAAAACTTCCCTAAGATGGCCAATATGAGTACATCAAATTGACTGGCTGCCTAGTCTTCACATACAGAGTGACCCAGAGGACTATTAAATCAGTTAACAAGGTTGAATCCATGCAGTGAAATAAGTGGATGCCTGACTCAGTACATTCCTGAGACCAGTTGCTTCCAGCTGAATCTGGTCCCAAGAATATAAGGAGAGGGAATAGTTCCAATTTTGTTCTGCTCCAAAGGCATCTGCAGGCCTGAGCATCATATTTAGACCAGGATCTCATAGGAGGCACCCTAGTTTTACCAAATAGCATCTCAATGCTATATAACCCAACAAGGGGAATTATAAATTGAAAATTATCTATATCTTTGGTTCACTTTCAAAATATTAGCTAACTGATCTGACATTTTTCCACACTTATCTGACTAAATTGATATGTAGAGTATCAGAATATACCACCTCAAAATATGCATAAAGTTTATTTTGAGCTAGAAACAATTGAGGAGAAACAGGTACAAGAAAAAACTCTCTGCCCTCCCTCATTTGCCTAAAAGCAGAACACAAATTTGTAAACATGTCTCACTTTTCCTTACCAGAAAGAACAGAATTCTTTTTTTAAAAAAAAAAATGGTTTTATTGATTTTTAGGGAGAGAGATAGAAACATGAATGAGAGAGAAACATCACTGATCAGCTGCCTCTGGCACGCACTCCTCCTGGGAATCGAGCCCACAACCAGGCATGTGCCTGACTGGGAATCGAACCATTGACCTTTTGGTTCCTGGGTCAACACTCAATAGCTGAGCCACACCAGCCGGGCAAGAACAGAACTTTTAATGGACAGGAGAACTTCTAGACTCTTATCAGCCCAGAGATGTGCACCAGGAAGAATCTACAAAACAAACCTTACTAAAGAATCCTATCTTCTATTAATTTCCCCCATATACTTACCTTCCTACAGTTTGCCACTTTAAAGCCTAAGCCTGTTTTCCTTTATCTTGTCATTTCTCTAAAAGTGTATTGTCCTTTTGTTAAGATGCTATGTAAACCACCACTTTGAGTTGGGTATCTCTGAGTTCTCCCACGTGTAACCACAATGCACTCTGTTTTTTACTATTTAATTTGCCTCTTTCTCTACTTAATTTGTACTTTCCAATGACCATAAAGCTTGTGTTCATTGTTTAAAGCACCCTCTCCATCTCCTTCCCGTTATCAATAAAAAGGGGAAATCTAGCTTGGTGACTATGCAATCAGACCAGAAAAGCTGATTACTGAAAAATTCTTATAGCAGAGATTATCATTCTAGAATCCAGATTGATGAATCTCCCAAACCATTCCCTCCACTAGTTTTGCCTCTATAAACCCTTACTTGTGGTAGCCACCCAATTCTACTGATACATTATTTTAGATACTAGATACCTGCTGCATGAAATTCATGTATGGGTAAGGTCCCTAAGCCTGGCCAGCAATCAGGGCCGATCAGGGCCTTCCTTCCCCAGCTGCCTGCTGCTGGCCAGGGCCTTCCTTCATTCCGTGCCACCCTCTGGTGGTCAGTTCACATCATAGTGAGCAATCAAACTCCTGGTCTCCCGGTCAAACTCCCAAGGGGACGCTTTGCATATTAGCCTTTTCTATAGATAGAATATTATTATTACTAATGAACTACAGTCAAGACCCTGCTTCAGGGACTTGACATTCAAGCTTTTGTTTGGTTAATTAGACAAATTCTCAAAGTTGGAGAATGGGATAGGGGGAACAATGCCTCACTGTTTATGCCTAAAACAAAGAAAGAGGGAATGGGGTGAAATAATATCTCTTCAAAACAGGCCATCAGTTCAGACAGAATTATAAGAACAAATGGTTACTTGACTTTGTTTCAGGGACTCATTTGCCCCAACCTCTCCCTCAAGCTCCTAAAAGGATAGAAAAGCAATATAAAGTTGTACAGCACTGAATATATTTTGGTTTTGAGGTATAAAATGATTTAGAAGTATAAGCAGAGAGAACAAAATGACAGGAAGTTTGGGGATAGTGTTCTAAAAGGATTCTGGGGTCTTTATTCCAAGGAAATGAAAAATAAGAAACTTATAATTGGGAATTCTGAGACTGCTTGAGTTTTTAGAAGTTTATCCTACAGATATTTGCATTCATGGTTTTCAGTATAGATTTGTAAAAATCTATACCTAAAAGCAGAATTTTTATTGCAAATAATATGCAATGTATCCCAAAAGAAAACAGTTCATGTTCAGATATATAGAAGTTGATAGAATTCCTTACATTGATGTTATTGTATATATTTCAGTATTAACACTCTTGTTTTTATATTGGTCCTATTTTATATCGGTCACACAATTGAAATTATTCACCTTGTATTAATTTTTTAAATGGATAATTCACATACCAAAAATTTACCCATTTAAAATGTATGATTTAGTGGTCTTTTGTGTATTCACAAAGTTGTGCAACTATCACCACTATATAATTCCAGAATATTTTCATCACCTCTAAAAGAAACCTGATACCCATTAGCAGTTGCTCCCAACTCCCTGCCTCTACGAAACCTCTATTTTCCTTTTATTTTAAGCAATAACAACAACAAAAAATGAGCTGTAGCCTAGAAATTCCATAATACATTGTCTAGAGAAATAAATAACAAATCAATACATAAATGAACTTTAACAACAACATTGCATTACTATTTTCATTGTGCTTTAGTTATTTTTCAATGGCATGAGTCTGTGACCCCACAGATTGCAGGAAACTAAACACTCATTTAGTGAGCATTTAGTACTGGTAGTGTAAGTCTGCTTCTCCCTAACTGTATACATTCTTGTTGAGTTATTTGTACTAGGATCCCAGTCAAAAGGTTTCTTTGGTGTTAATGCAAAAAATAAATGTTATGTAAATATCTCCAGGGTTGATTCCATCTGAAGGTCCCCAACCTTTGGGGGAAGAGAAGCCACTTTTCATTTCCCTGGACATGAAATCCCCTGGGGGTTGTTAAGGCAGTACTGACACTAAAGAATATGAATAGAGTATGGGAGAGGACACTAGGCACTATGCTGGACACTCCACATTTCACATATACTTCTCAATGATCTTGAGAGACAGTCATTATCCTTATTTTATAAATGAAGAGAAATTAAGAGAATGGAGTACAAAGAGGTTAAATAACTTGCCCAAGGATAAACAGCTAGTCAATAATAGACCTGAGTAAGGTTCAAATCCCAGCCATTATTTTCACTATACCATTCTGTTAAACATGAGGCACAAGATGAATTAATTGCTCCAATTAAGAGGGCCTTCTAGCCTGGCCGGCATGGCTCAGTGGTTGAGCATCGACCTATGAACCAGGAGGTCACAGTTCGATTCCCTGTCAGAGCACATGCCCAGGTTTCAGCCTCGACCCCCAGTGTGGGGCATGCAGGAGGCAGCAGATCAATGATTCTCTCTCATCACTGATGTTTCTATCTTTCCCTCCTTTTCCTTTCCTCTCTGAAATCAATAAAAATATTTTTTAAATATATATATATACATACATATATATATATACATACATACATATATATATATATATATATATAGAGAGAGAGAGAGAGAGAGAGAGAGAGAGAGATTTTTTAAGTGGAACTTCTAAACTTTCTGGAAATCTCTGGGTTAATGTCAATCAGAAAAATATTTTATAGATTAGCAGTGTAACTCAGCAAATAGAATAATAAATAAATATAATATACTTAGAGCAAATCTCATGAGTAAAATGTAAAAAGAACTTGTTTCTTTACTGACTTAATTCAAAGGTAAATGTCCATTGATAGCTAGATGAAGTCAATAAGGAATAAAGAGCTTGAATTGCAGCAGGTTAGATCTTTGTTTATATAATGTAATTGTAAAGATCTCTTTGAAGTACTGAGAAAGCTTTTTTAAGTCTAAAATGGTATCAATATATAAGAGAACAATATAAACATAATTTGTCCTACACTTTCAAAATAAATTTATTTTCTTCTATCAGATTGTACATTTCTAAAAGTTTCTATTTTTTTTCCCTTGAAATTTTTTTAATATATTTTATTGATTTTTTTTTACAGAGACAAAGGGAGAGGGATAGAGAGTTAGAAACATCGATGAGAGAGAAACATCAATCAGCTGCCTCCTGCACACTCCCCACTGGGGATGCGCCCACAACCAAGGCACATGCCCTTGACCGAATCGAACCTGGGACCCTTGAGTCTGCAGGCCAACGCTCTATCCACTGAGCTAAACCGACCAGGGCTTCCCTTGAAATTTTAACAAATATTCTGAGAAGCACGAGGTTCTACAGGCCCTCCTATGTAAGACTTAGGACAAATAAGTCAAAGAGAAATGAGCGCTCCATTAAGTACCCAGCTAGCTAACTTAATAATGCCTTCCCACTGTGCAAGACAGCAAACCCTGGGCCGCAAAGAACAGTAGAGGAGATAAGTGAAGAGAATCCAAGCTCATTGCTTCAGTTGTCAAAAAGTACAGTAGTCCTGCACTGGCCGAGTGGCTCGGTGGGTATGTCGTTCCATGCACCAAAATGTTGAAGTTTCGGTTCCCAGTCAAAGCACATACCTAGGTTGTGTGTTTGTTCCCTAGTGGGGATGCGTATGGGAAGCAACCAATCAATGTTTCTCTCTCTCTTTCTCTCTCCCCTTTTCTCTCTCTAAAAATCAATAAAAGCATACCCTTGGATGAAGATTTTAAAAATTATTTTAAATGTACAACAGTCCCCCCATAAGTGGTTTCACTTTGCAAAGTTTCTGAAAATGTTAAATGGAAAATTCCAGAAGTAAACAATTCAGAAGAATTGTGCACCATTATCAGTAACATGATAAAATCACACATCTTCTGTTCTGTCCTGCCTTTCTCCAGTCCATTAGTCACTTCATAGCCCTCTTGGTTATCAGATCAGTTGAGAGAGAGGGGGGAGAGAAAAGAAGAAGAAGAAGGAGGAGGAGGAGGAGGAGGAGGAGGAAGAAGAAGAAGAAGAAGAAGAAGAAGAAGAAGAAGAAGAAGAAGAAGAAGAAGAAAGACCACATTCACATAACTTTTCTTCCAGTATACTAGTATTATTACATATTTTATTTTAATATTGTTATTATTAATCTCTTACTGTGCTTAATTTATAAATTAAACTTTATCACAAGTATGCATGTATAGGGAAAACATTCTATATAATAAAAGCCTACTATGCTAAGTGTCCGACCGTTCGTTGAACCATTCAACCAGTCACTATGATGCGCACTGACCACCAGGGGGAAGACGCTCCAACCAGTAAGTTGGCTTGCTGCTGGGGTCTGGCAGATTGGGACGGGGAGAGACGGGCCAGACATGCCCAGGAAGAATCCATGCACTGAGCTGGTTTCAGCCCAATCCCAGCAGGCCATGCTGAGGGACCCCACTGGTGCACAAATCTGTACATCAGGCCTCTAATTATATATATACACACTAGAGGCCCGGTGCACGAAATTTGTGCACTGGGTGGGTTGTCCCTCATCCAGCCTGCACCCTCTCCAATCTGGAACCCCTGAGGATGTCTGACTGCTGGTTTAGGCCCTGTGGGATCAGGCCTAAACTGGCAGTTGGACATCCGTCTCACAATCTGGGACTGCTGGCTCCTAACTGCTCGCCTGCCTGCCTGCCTGCCTGATTGCCCCTAACCACTTCTGCCTGCCAGCCTGATCATCCCCTAACGGCTCCTCTGCTGGCCTGATTAACATCTAACTCAGCTGTGGGCAAACTACAGCCCATGGGCCGGATCCGGCCCGTTTGAAATGAATAAAACTATTGAAAAAAAAGACCGTACCCTTTTATGTAATGATGTTTACTTTGAATTTATATTAGTTCACACAAACACTCATCCATGCCTTTGGTCCGGCCCTCCGGTCCAGTTTAAGAACCCATTGTGGCCCTCGAGTCAAAAAGTTTGCCCACCCCTGATCTAACTGCTCTCCTGCCAGCCCAATCGCCTCCAACTGCCCTCCCCTGCCAGCCTGGTTGCCCCCAACTGCACTCCCCTGCCAGCCTGATCTCACCTCCAACTGCCCTCCCCTGCCGTCCTGATGGCCCCCAACTGCCCTCCCCTGCAGGCCTGGTCCCCCTCAACTGCCCTCCCCGGCTGGCCTGGTTAACCCCAAATGCCCTACCCTGCTGGCCTGATCACCTCTAACTGCCTCTGCCTGCCTGATCACCCCTAACTGCCCTCCTCTGCTGGCTTGATTGCCCCCAACTGCCCTTCGCTGCTGGCCTGATCACCTCTAACTGCCTCTGCCTGCCTGATCAACCCTAACTGCCCTCCCCTACAGGCCTGGTCCCCCCCCCCAAACTGCCCTCCCCTGCCAGCTTGGTTGCCCCCAAATGCCCTCCCCTGCTGGCCTGATGTTGTCCCCAACTGCCCTCCCCTGCTGGCCTGATCTCACCCCCAACTGCCCTCCTCTGCTGGACAATTTGGTTCTGATTGGTCGGTTTCTATGCCAGTCAGCATCAAAACCTCTGCCTCCTAGGCAGCCATTGTCTCCTCACAGTTCACCCAGATGTGGTTCTGATTGGTTGGTTTCTATGCTAGTCAGCATCAAAAGCTCTGCCTCTTAGGCAGTCATTGGCTTTTCACAGTTCACCTGGATTTGGTTCTGATTGGTTGGTTACTATGCCAATCAGCGTCAAAACCTCCACCTCTTAGGCAACCATTGGCTCCCCACAGTTGATCCAGATTTGGTTCTGATTGGTCAGTTTCTATGTCAGTCAGTGTCAAAAGCTCTGCCTCCTAGGCAGCCATTGGCTCCTCACACTTCACCCAGATTTGGTTCTGATTGGTCGGTTTCTATGCCAGTCAGCATCTCTGGGCCTATCAATGGGGCCTGATCAGAAAGGCGGGGCTGATCAGCAGCCCAGGTGGAGGCTTGGAGAGAAATGGAGGGGCGGCTGCTGGAGAGAAAGAGAGAGGCAAGTGCTGATCAACAGCTGCCACAGAGGCTATGGATCAGACCCTGCTTCTCTCTTCAAGCCTCTCTCTGGGCCTGATTCGAAGTCCCCTTAGCAGTCAGTGCTGGGTCACCTCGCCTGCAGCTGCTGCAGTCAGTGCTTGGTCACCTCGGCAACCCAGGTGTTGACTGCAGGACTGACTTCCGGTTGGTTGAGCCTCTGGTCATGACAGACCCAGGGTTTTTATATATTAGGATTTGTAGTTTGGTACTATCCAAGGTTTCAGGCATCCACTCGGGGTCTTGGGACATATCCCTTTTGGATAATCATTCATGTAAATCTTTGAGAATAATTAATTGATTTGAGCTGTTAATTATGGCAGTCCTGTATTTGTTTGGAGGTTCAAGCATGGAAACCAGGGAGAAGAATGGTCCTCCTCTCTCAAGGAAGGAAGAACATGGAGAATAAAGGAATGAAAAGTTATCTTCTTCACCAATTGGGTAAAATATGGTCAGTACTAAAAAAGCTGGATTCAACATTTTATAATGACACCCCTCTGTGTGCTCATGTAGGATACTGTTGACATTATCCACAGCATTTTTATAGCTCAAGCTTCACTGAGGCGCTCATTCTTCCAACAAACATTTTCCTAAGGCCTATCATGTACCAGGCTTGGGCGGGGTGCTAGAAATACAGAGATAAATGAAATTGCTCCCTGGTTCCCAGGAATTTCCAGTCTAATTTATTTCAAAGAATAAACTTTCATTAAAATTTCTTTCTCTTTATGACTTTGTGAATATGAGAAAGCTTTAGAGGGAGTTTTTAGGATAAGGAGATTAGTGAAAATGAAAGAAAAGTGAGGTTCGCCAGTCCTTTGACATGTTTTCTACTAGGAACGGGGAATAAAAGCAGAACCTTTCAGAATCCAAAGTAGATTGGTGGCTATTGAGAGACTGATGTTGGTAATATATTTCCAGTTTGTCGCTGGGAGAGTTTCTCTCTCTCTCTCTCTCTCTTGCCCCTCCTCCTCCTCCTCTTCCTCCTCCTCCTCCTCCTCCTCCTCCTCCTCCTCCTCCTCTCTCATCCCTTCCCTTCTTGTTGCCTTTCCTCTCCTCTCAGCAACTCATCTTTGTATTTTGTCCTTGTTACTATTTTTATAACTTGTGTTGGGCAGACTGTATTGACAAATACATTTTTCCACATTGTACATATTCAAAGTGATAGGCACTCCATGGCCATCATTGGTCTCAAGGACCAGACAGTTCAAATGATTAGATAATCAACATATGGATCATATGGACAGATCAAGGTAATAATGTGGCGGATTGTCACAGTGGCTGAACTAGAAGGAACAATACAATTTGCTATGGGTTTATAGAAATAGGTTATATTATTACTCCAAATGGACTTAAGCATCCCACTGAGGATGAATCAATGTTCAGATTACAAGTAAAATGAGTAATAGGTGTTGAAATAGGTTACACCAAATACACTTTAAAAGATTTTGAATGCATCAAAATATTTTCACCCACATTTAATCATAAGCAGTAGTTAAAAATGCAAGCCCTGAAGTCAGACATAGTCTTCGTCTCTGTTCTACCACTTACTAGCTGTGTGACCTTGGATAAGTTACTTTGCATCTCTGAACACCAGTTTCCTTGTGTGGGTTTTTATATTAATTAAATGAGATAATGCATATAAAGCATTTACCATTATAGATAGAATATAGTATATTCCATTAATATTTGCTTTTGAATTAAGCCCGTTATTGATTGTCAAAAGCAAATAAGCCAAATAAATCACTATATTATTATGTTGTCACTATTTATGGAAATAAGATAAATGGATATTAAGTGACTCATGTTCATGTTTCTGCATATGTAAAATAGAAAAAATAACAGTACCTCCTCACATGTAATTATGAAGATTGTGTGAAACTCATCGTTAAAACGTTTCTATAGAGAGAAAGTACACAAAGCAGGCACTTAGTAAATGGTAGTATTTATAGACATTGTTGTTATTTTTGCTGCTGCTGTTTTGCTTATAATGATTCTTAAAATTAATAGTACTATTATTATTAAACAATAATCATTAATAATAATTATATAAAACAGCCTAAACTGTTCTGCTCATGTTCTTTGACTTCTAAACAAAGTCATGAAGTATGGTCTAGAAATGACTAATAAAGACATTAGAATGAAAGATGCAGTTTATGTAGACAACCCTACCTAATAAAAGAGAAACATGGTAATTGGCGTATGACTGCTACCCTTCCCATTGGCTAATCAGGGCAATATGCAAATTAAATGCCAGCCAAGATGGCGGCCGGCAGCCAGGCAGCTTGAAACTAACATGAGGCTTGCTTGCTTCAGTGACGGAGGACTCCAACGTTCCCCGCCTGCGCTGCAGGCCTCTGAGCTGCAACTCTAAGCAACTATGTAACAAATATAGAAGCTAAACAAAACCCCAGAAACCTGCTTTAGTCCACCGGGCTTCAGCCAGCAGGATCGCAACATTGTAAGCAAAGGCCAGAAACCATCTTTCAGCAGCGGAGGCCTAAGAGCTGGAGCCAAGCCTCAAAGCTAAAGCTGGCCCAGAATAAAAAAGAAAAAAAGGAAAAAAGGAGCGGTTGGGAGTTTCAGTCACCCCCAGCCTGAAAACAGCCCTCCGCCCCTCATCCAGACTGGCCAGGCACCCCAGTGGGGACACCCACCCTGAAGGATGTGTGACCAGCTGCAAACAGCCATCATCCCCTCACCCAGGCTGGCCAGGCACCCCAGTGGGGACCCCCACCCTGATCCAAGACACCCTTCAGGGCAAACCAGCCGGCACCCACCCGTGCACCAGGCCTCTACCCTATATAGTAAAAGGGTAATATGCCTCCCAGCACCGGGATCAGCAGAGCCGTGAGGCCTCCCAGCACCGGGATCAGTGTGACAGGGGGCAGCGCCCAAACCCCCTGATGGCCCTGAGGCTCTGTGTGTGACAGGGGGCGAGGCCACAACCTCCCTATCCACCCTGCTCTGTTCGTGACAGGGACAGGCGCCCCAACCCCCTGATCAGCCCTGCTCTGTGCCTGATATGGGGGAGCTCCCCAACCCCCTGATTGCCCTGCGGCTCTGTGTGTGACAGGGTGCAGCGCCCCAACCCCCTGATTGGCCCTGCTCTGTGTGTGACAGGGTGCGGCACCCCAACACCCCCCCCCCACGGGCCCTGCTCTGTGTGTGACGGGGTAGAGCCATAACCTCCCCATCGGCCCTTCCCTGAGTGTGAGTGGCGTTGCCCCAACCCCCTGATCAGCCCTGCTCTGTGGGTGATAGAGGGTGACTCCCCAACCCCCTGATGGGCCCTGCTCTGTGCATGACAGGGGGCAGCGCCCCAACCCCCTGATTGGCCCTGCTCTGTGCGTGACAGGGGGTGGCGCCGCAACCTCCCCATTGACCCTGCCTTGAGTGTGACAGGGGACGGTGCCCCCAAACCCCCCAATCGGCCCTACCCTGAGCGTGACTGGGGGTGGAATCATAACCTCCCGATCGCCCTGCTCTGAGCATGACAGGGGGCGGCGCCCCAACTCCCCAAGCGGCCCTGCTCTGAGCCCGACCAGGGGCTGCACCTAGGGATTGGGCCTGCCCTCTGCCACCTGGGAGCATGCCTAAGCCAGCAGGTCGTTATCTCCCCAGGGGTCCCAGACTGCGAGAGGGCACAGGACGGGCTGAGGGACCCCCCTCCCCCCCAAGTGCACAAATTTTTGTGCACCGGGCCTCTAGTATGTATATAAATGTACAATCATGTAACTCCTCTATTCAAAAGTCCCCAGTAACTTCTCCTCTCTTAACATGGCTTATGAGACCTTACCTGGTATAGTATGCATGCTCCCCTCCAACGCACATACACACCACCATCACCACTACTTCTAAGATCTCAACTCCTACCTCTTTCTTCCAATTTATTCCACTCCAGTCACACTGACTTTCTTGGTATGCCTCCTATTCCCCAAGCACACTCTTCCCTCAAAGCCTTCACAAATGTTATTCCCACTACATGACCTACTCCCTCAGTTCTTTTAGATCTCTGGTCAAATGTTACTTGATTAAAGAAACTTTTCCATCCCTTCCTAACTAAAATAGCCCTTATCATCATTTGATCTCTCTCTCTCTCTCTCTCTCTCTCTCTCTCTCCCTCTCTCTCATCAAACAAGAAAGCAATAGCTATTAGCAGGAACTTTGCCCCTTTGGGTCACTAATATATTTATATGTCCTAGAGCCAAATTTGACACAAAGTGAAACTTTAATAAATATGTGTTGATTGAATGATTGTCACTTAACAAAATTGTTCTTTAATTAGAAGAGCTTTTTATTAGTTTGAAACAAAGAACCAGATAGAGAGAATTCTCATATCAGTTATACCTAGATTTCTGACAACTCTATTCAAAAATATGAATTTTTAACCTACTATGGATCTAACGATTTCTTTGCTATTTTTTTTTTCATTGTTGTTCCTACATTCAAAATAATACCACTGTTATGGCAAACATTTGTCATCATTGGGCTTTGATATATTAACATTTCAAAGTCTATTTAAAGTCATGTAATTGAAATGCAATCTGAAGCTCTCTTTTGCTAAACAAATTCATTAGCTGTAGGGCACAGAGCTTTATTTGTACTATTAAAACTGCATTTTAATTATTCAACTACTAATAAAAGAAATACCTTATATTATAAACTGTTTAGCAAAATTCCTAATTGTTCTTACTGAATAAGAAAAAATGCTTAATATCTATGCTCCAAGGCAGAATTCAACCAAATAGTTTCTAATTACAGTATCTATTTCATCTGATATTAAATATAAAAGCCAAAGACCTTCATCAACTGACTTATTCATTTATTCAAAAAGCATCTCTGCCCTAGCCAGTTTGACTCAATGGAGCGAGCATAGGACTGCAGACTGAAGGGTCCTGGGTTCAATTTTGGTCAAGAACATATGCCCTGGTTGCCAGATCAATCCCCAGTGGGGGATGTGCAGGAGGCAGCCGATCAATGATTCTCTCATCATTGATGTTTCAATCTCTCCCTCTCCCTTTCTCTCTGAAATCAATAATAATAAAAAAAAAAACTAAAAAAAACTCATTGTTAAAATGTTTCTAATTGTATAAAAAGTCATTTCTTGGGCATCTATTTTTATATGTTAGACACTGTGCCAAGCTCTAGAGTGTGAAACAAAAATGACCAGGAAGTTCTCAGCCCTTAAAAGGAAGTCTAAATTGTTTGAAGGAAATTAATACAATATCAGCATTCAATGTGCATGCAAAGTGTGAAAGGAAAACTAACATTGTTTGGGCCAAAGTTTCAAAGAGGAAGTAACTGGACCTAGGTCATAGGGATTGGTAGGTCAATTAGGTATAAAAAATAGAAGAAAAAAACTTAAATAGAGGATGCAAAGGTGGGGAGGTACAAACTGAGATTGACTTTTGAAGGAAAAAGAAGACATTTGGTGGAATTGGGCTTAGGCCACTGTTTCTCAAAGTGAGACATGATTATCAATTACTGGTTAAAACTTTCAATTCTTAGAAACCACTGCCAGATGTCAAAAGATATGGCCCAAGAATCTATAGCATTTTTAATTAGCTTCTGACCTGATTCTGCTGCACACTAAATGTCAGAACCAGGTGGTTAGAGAAGAGGAAGAAAAATAGAACTAGAGAACAATAACCTGGAAAATACTAGTACAGGGTGGGACAAAAGTAGGTTCACAGTTGTTTGTATGGAAAATAATGCTATAATCCTATCTACTAAAAGAGAAACATGGTAATTGGCATACGACCGCTACCCTTCCCATTGGCTAATCAGAGTGATATGCAAATTAACTGCCAGCCAAGATGGCGGCCGGCAGCCAGGCAGCTTGAAACTAACATGAGGCTTGCTTGCTTCAATGACGGAGGACTCCAACGTTCCCCGCCTGCCGCTGCAGGCCTCTGAGCTGCAACTCTAAGCAACTATGTAACAAATATAGAAGCTAAACAAAACCCCAGAAACCTGCTTTAGTCCGGGCTTCAGCCAGCCGGATGGCAACATTGTAAGCAAAGGCCAGAAACCTACTTTCAGCAGCGGAGGCCTAAGAGCTGGAGCCAAGCCTCAAAGCTAAAGCTGGCCCAGAATAAAATTTAAAAAAAAAGAAGAAAAGGAGCGGATGGGAGCTTCAGTCACCCACAGCCTGAAAACAGCCCTCAGCCGCTCACCCAGACTGGCCAGGCACCCCAGTGGGGACCCCCACCCTAAGGGTATGTGACCAGCTGCAAACAGCCATCATCCCCTCACCCAGGCTGGCCAGGCACCCCAGTGGGAACCCCCACCCTGAAGGATGTGTGACCAGCTGCAAACAGCCATCATCCCCTCACCCAGGCTGGCCAGGCACCCCAGTGGGGACCCCCACCCTGATCCAGGACACCCTTCAGGGCAAACCAGCCGGCACCCACCCGTGCACCAGGCCTCTACCCTATATAGTAAAAGGGTAATATGCCTCCCAGCACCGGGATCAGCAGAGCCGTGAGGCCTCCCAGCACCGGGATCAGTGTGACAGGGGGCAGCGCCCAAACCCCCTGATGGCCCTGAGGCTCTGTGTGTGACAGGGGGCGAGGTCACAACCTCCCTATCCATCCTGCTCTGTTCGTGACAGGGGAAGGCGCTCCAACCCCCTGATCAGCCCTGCTCTGTGCCTGGTGGGGGGAGCTCCCCAACCCCCTGATTGCCCTGCGGCTCTGTGTGTGACAGGGTGCGGCGCCCCAACCCCCTTATCGGCCCTGCTCTGTGTGTGACAGGGTGCGACGCCCCAACCCCCTGATCGGCCCTGCTCTGTGTGTGAAATGGTGCAGCGCCCCAACCCCCCCCACACACACACACACGGGCCCTGCTCTGTGTGTGACGGGGTAGAGCCATAACCTCCCCATTGGCCCTGCAGTGAGTGTGAGAGTGGCAGTGCCCCAATCCCCTGATCAGCCCTGCTCTGTGGGTGATAGAGGGCGGCGCCCCAACCCCCTGATGGGCCCTGCTCTGTGCATGACAGGGGGAAGAGCACCAATCCCCTGATTGGCCCTGCTCTGTGCATGACAGGGGGTGGCGCCGCAACCTCCCCATCGACCCTGCCTTGAGTGTGACAGAGGACGGTGCCCCCAAACCCCCCAATCGGCCCTACCCTGAGCGTGACTGAGGGTGGCATCACAACTTCCCGATCGCCCTGCTCTGTGCATGACAGGGGGCGGCACCCCAACTCCCCAATCGGCCCTGCTCTGAGCCCGACCAGGGGCTGCACCTAGGGATTGGGCCTGCCCTCTGCCACCCGGGAGCACGCCTAAGCCAGCAGGTTGTTATCTCCTGAGGGGTCCCAGACTGCGAGAGGGCACAGGCCGGGCTGAGGGACTCCCCTTCCCCCCTAGTGCACAAATTTTTGTGCACCGGGCCTCTAGTTAATAAATAATAATATAAGAATAACTCTGTGTTTCCTGTACTTGCAACTGTGAAACTACTTTTGCTCCACCCTACATATGTCAAAGCATTACTACATAGGGACTTTATAACCCTACTGTGGAGTTTATATTTAATCTACTCATTATGGGGAAGTTTCAGACAGAAAATTAGCATACATCATTTCTTTAAAAAATGACTGGACAACAATGGGCAGGATAAATAGGTGTGGATGAAATTATAACTATGCAGACATGTTAGGAGATTTGGTGTAAAAGTCCACACTCTGTGCTTGTCACCAAACTCAAATATGATTTGAAATTCAGCATTAAAAATAGTTTTAAAAATCTATGGTTGTGGCATGTACAGAATTTGTTGTTTGGTTTGAAAGAAAGGCTTTTTAGGTTAATCCATTGCTGTCACTTCTTAAAAATGTGTGACATTTTCTCCTGTTATGATACAATCTATAGAAAGACAATGTTGATCTGTGAAAATAAATTGATTTAGCTTGCATCTGGATTTATTCTGTGAATACAATTGATCAGAAATAACTTTTGATTTACATTTTCTATTGATGACTCTTTGAAGTTAATAACTTTAACAGGCTCCTCAAACTCCTTATAATTTTTTTAAAATACATGTTTACTGATTTCAGATAGGAAGGGAGAGAGAAATAGAAACATCAATGATGAGAGAGAATCATCGATTGGCTGCCACCTGCACACCCCCAACTGGGGATGGAGCCCGCAACCTGAGCACATGGGCTTGACCGGAATCGAACCCAGGACCCCTCAGTCCACAGGCTGACGCTCTATCCACTGAGCCAAACCAGCCAGGGCTATAATTTTTTAATAACCTTAAGATTAGCATGTTTCTGACCAAATGTCTAGATATAACTACATCTCATTCCTCCTGAATTTCTAAAGCTTCACATTTTCTACCTGTGTGAATAAACCTGTGAAGTGTGAGAGAAACAGTTTACTTTTCCTCTCTAGGTTGATACAGTTCTACCAGCTAAAGTCCTCAGACTTGGCATTTATGAAATTTCGTTTCAAGAGTATTGTTCATGGAAATGTTACTCAATAAAAGAGGTAACCATCACACAAACAGAAGCAAATTTTCTATTATACTCTTTGGTTGATATATTAATGCTGCTGCTAAAAATAGCTGTGTTAATAATAACTACTATTTCTTCAGTCCCTACTATGTGTTAGGAACTGTATTAAGTAAACATGTTACAAGCACCATTGTCTCTCATTTTACCCTCACAACAACACTTTGAGGTAAGAACTACTACTATGAGTCTCACTTTACAGGTAACTGGGACAATCTGACCAATGTCAATCAGCTGATAAGTGACAAACACAAGATTGGCATTCAGTTCTGCCTGTCTCAAGAAATGACATTCTTGCCAAAACCGGTTTGGCTCAGTGGATAGAGCATCGGCCTGCGGACTGAAAGGTCCCAGGTTCGATTCCGGTCAAGGGCATGTACCTGGGTTGCAGGCACATCCCCAGTAGGAGATGTGCAGAAGGCAGCTGATCGATGTTTCTCTCTCATCAGTGTTTCTAACTCTCTATCTCTCTCCCTTCCTCTCTGTAAAAAATCAATAAAATATATTTTTAAAAAAAGAAAAAAGAAATGACATTCTTCACTCCCACCCTATGGAACACCATGTTGACTGAGTTTACCTCTACCTAGTTTCCTTGTGATAATGAGTCATTACCATGCTTCATACATTTCTTTGTTCTAAGACGTCAAAAGGTCCTGTGATCCTGACTTCCAAAGATCCAGGGATTAGGGATTTCCCTTAAGACTATTTTAGCTTATTGTGAGTTATTCTCCATAAATATATGCAAACTTTAATTTCTTGTACATGTCCTAAATTGCTTCATGTATACTTTCTTTCCCTAGGGATACACTACATCAAAGCTAAAAACCTACTCCCCTTCTCACATTAAATCACTGCTGACATGGAGAGCTCTCAAAGGGAACCATAGTCCACACTGACAGCATCTCAAAATTTAGACAGTCTGAGCTATAGGAATTCTGAGCATCCACTTTTCCTCATCATAATAGTAATAGTAAAAATACTTGACATTAATGTTTTTCAAGTTCTGTCACCTCTGTTATCTTAGTCAATACTCACAAAAACAAAGTGGGCAAGATAGAAATTATGTTGACTTATTACATGGCAAATAACACTCAAGAGCAGTTAAGTGATTTGGTTAAGGTCATATGACTAATACATCTCCTATCCCTATGCCAGTTCTCATCCAGCCCCTTTAGTATTTCTTCTCAATATAATTTTTAACACAAATATATGATAAATAACTCACACTAAAGGGAATAATAATAGATGTTTTTTCATTTAATCAGTCTCCAAGTTAGTTTTTGTATATGCCACATATATAATGGTCAAAATAACCTTATACAGCAAGTGCTATTATACACATTTATTCAACTGAAATAACAAAGCTAGGAAGTGGTAGAGCTGAATTTAATTGTAGATCTGTTTGACCCCAAAGTACATGGTCTTTCACTAAGTGAAAAGAGTAAATGAACACACAAAAAAGTGTTCATACCTCTTAATATTCAAGTAAATTACAATTATAGCAATCTTTTATTTTCCCTTTTTTCAGCTTAATAAAATAGTAAAAAATAACACTCCAAATCAATGAGCTTTTATTAGTCAATGGTGGGATTAATAACTGCCACACTTTTGGAAAGCAATATGACCATACTTAGCAAAATCAATTATTCTACTGTTAATAATGTATTCCAAAGAATTAACTCATCAGAAATAATATATACTTGCTGAAAGCCATTGTATCATAATATATAAAAACAAAAATTGGAAGCTACTGCTAACTAGTTTTCTGCATATTACTATTACAATATTGATATAATAAAATATGATTACTGAAAAGCTATGTACAAAATAAAAATATTTAAATATTTAGTTAAAATAGCATAAACCAAAATTGGGTCTACTGGTTAGACACTTGAAAAAATAATGCTAAATCAAGTTGGATCCCCAATTCCCAATTTACATGAAAATAAATTCCAGGTGAATACAAATTTGAACATAAAAAGCCAAAGTACAAAAACAGCAAAAAGAGGTCTTTTTAAGCCTAACGCAAAATCCAGAAGCCATCAGATGAAAAACTAATAAATTTAATCACCTAAATGTTTTTATAATTCTGCATGTCAAGAAAATACTGTTAAAAAGTAAAAAAAAAAAAAAAGTACACACTGGGAAAATGGGTAAATGCAATACACACAACAAAAGGCTAATCTCCTTAACATATAAAGAGCTCCTATAAACCAATAAGAAAAAGATAACCAAACTAATAGAAATATAAAGGAAAGTCATGAACAGAGTTCACAGAAAAGGAAAAAAATGTCAAACAAATTTTTAAAAATTGTCAAATTCACTAATAGAGTACCACAAAAATTACAAGATATCATTTCTCAACTATACTGTTTGAGATTTTGTAAAAGTTTAATAATATACTACATTGATGAATTGAGTACGCATACATTGTTGGGTAGAATCTAAATTGGAACCATTTCTATAGGGGAATATTTAGTAATGATGAATACATCCTTTGTACCAACAACTTATTTTATGGATCTACCTGTATATATATGCAAAAAATTATGTACAAAGATATTCATTACAGTATTGTTTATAACCAAAAATTAAAAAGAACCTAAGCACTCATCTATAGGAGATTATTAAATGAAAAGATAGTCATATAATGGACAATTATGCACCTGTTCAAAAGAACACAGGTGCCGTAGCCGGTTTGGCTCAGTGGATAGAGCGTCGGCCTGCAGACTGAAAGGTCCCGGGTTCGATTCCGGTCAAGGGCATGTACCTTGGTTGTGGGCACATCCCCGGTGGGGGGAGTGCAGGAGGCAGCTGATCGATGTTTCTCTCTCATTGATGTTTCTAACTCTCTATCCCTCTCCCTTCCTCTCTGTAAAAAAATCAATAAAATATAAAAAAAAGAACACAGAGGTGCTGAATGTTGTTATATGAAACAATTTTCAAGATAAATTATTAACTGAAAAATACATAGTGCAGATACTTCTGGTTTCTGGTCCAGCATGTATGGAGCTTAGATGTCCTCACTTCATCCTAACAACTAAAAGGCTGAACAAGCTGAAAAATAAAATATTTTTCTTACCTTTGTCAGAGAAGTGAGGGAAAACCACTGCCCCCAAAATTGGAGTGGCAGAGAGAATATAATCACAACTTATTGGAGGAGAAAACCATATGGAAACCAGTACCAAAGACAGGAAAATCTGAACCGGCAAATTGATGAATTTACAAATCACAGTAGGATCAGTGTGGACATGTCTGAAAGTTAAAAACTTCAGGGAAGGCCAATTCGTAGGAAAGTCCCCACACTTTTGTTTTACCTCAAGGAACACTCCCAGGTTCTCACAGTGTACATGAAAGAAAAATCTTCTTGTGCTTCCCACAAGAGAAGGGAAAATGTAACCATTATGAAATACACTAGAGGGTTTTGCTCTTTTTAATAAGGCCTGCCCTCAAGAGAAACTATTTTGCCAGAACTTAACATTCCCGAGTTTTATTAGAGTTTCACTAACCTGGAGGAAGGGAAATATCCCACTCCTGCTCCCCTAGCCATCCTGTCTCAACTAAGAAGAGGATAAAACTGAGAAACACTTTTTTTATTTTTTTGCTTGTTTATTTAAATTTATCTTTATTGTTGAAAGTATTACAGGTGTCCCATTTTTTCCCCATTGACCTGTTACACCTCGCACATGCCCTCCCCAGGCCTTCATCCCACTTTTGTCTGTGTCCATGGGTTATGCATATATGCATACAAGTTCTTTGGTTAATCTCTTCCTGCCCCACTCCCCTCTGAGATCTGTCAGTCTGTTTTATGCATACATGTCTCTGGATCTATTTTGTTCGTCATTTTATTTTGTTCATTAGATTCCACATATAAGTGAGATTATGTGATGTTGTCTTTCTCTGACTGGCTAATTTTGATTAGCATAATACTCTCCAGGTCCCTCTTTCTGTCTCAAAGGGTAAGAAAAACACTTTTAAACTTCACAGCCCAGGAGCATGGGCTCACAAAAGACTTAAAACTAATCATAGCACTATAGAATGGTCCATTTACCAGAGTTCCTTTTGCACAGTATATTATGTCCAGCTTTCAACAAAAACTTACAAAGCATACTAAAAGGCAAAAAGCACAGTTTGAGAGATAACAAAAGCATTAGAACTCCACTCACATATGGCAGGAATGTTGGGATGATCAGACTGGGAATTTAAAATAACCATGATTAATGTGCCAAGGATCTAAGGCAAAAAGTAGACAACATGTAAAAATATCTGTGTAATAGAAGCAGAAAAAAGTAAAATCTAAGAAAAAAAATGAAATGCTAGAGAAGGTCTCCCCTGAGAAGTGAAGGGTCTTAGCATCACACCAGGCCCCCCAGCCCAGAATTCCAGTAGCAGGAAGGGAAGTTACTATTACTTTGGGAAATAAAAACCAGTGGGGATTGTGGCTGAGTGAGATGGAGGCCTGCTGGAGTCCTAGGTGTTCCTCTTAAAGGTCACACACATGGACTTACTCAGACTCACTCCACTCACTCTGAGTTCCAGAGCTGGAGCAGTAGTTAAAAAATGGGGATATCTGTAATACTTTCAACAATAAAGATAAATTAAATTTAATAATAATAAAAAAATACTTTATTAATTAATTAATTTAATTTTTTTAAAGGCACCAGAGACATACAGGGATGAAATGAATTGTCTGGCATCAGAATGAGAGCTAGAAGGGCAACTTTCTCCCAGAAAGAAATGCTAACAGAGGACATTGTTCCTTTTATGAGTCTCCACACACACACACACGGAGCTAGCACATCTCTGAGTCTCCATCAACCTGGCTAACACTGTTCCCCTTGACCTGGTAATTCCGTGACCCCTGTCCCACCCAACTTGCACGCCCTCCCAAACTGTTTCTAGTGGCTTTTCCATAGTACTGGCTCATGTTGGATCATGCTTCAAACTTTCCTAAAATCTCTCAAACAGGCAGCCTCTGACCTTTGCAAGTGGCCCCAGGCCCAACACTAGCAGTAGCCAGCCTTGGTTCACAGCTTGGCAATGCCTGGGCATCTCCAAATGAGCACAAGAAGCAGCCATCTTCAGATCACTCTGTAGCTCATGCTGGGTGGCCCTGAGCAGGACACAGATGGAGACAGACTTTGACCTGTACTTCCCAGGAAGCTCCAGATCCAGCATGCCAGATGGACAGCTTTAGGCCAATTCAAACCACCACAAGCGACACATTCAAGGGGAAAACTCAGAAGGCACCAGAACCCCACTGAAGTAAGTCCTGCTCTGTGGGTCAGCCCTGCACACAAGATCCTCCACAGTGGTCACAGCCAGTCCTTACAACCAATTGACCTGGGAGTATATTACTCTCCTTGTGGTGCCAAGAGCAATCAAGGCTCAATTACAAGAGGAGGGTGTACACAGCCCACAAGGGGGAGCACCTAGAGAGCCCAGCTAGGGAAATCAGGGAGGCTGTGCCACTGACCCTACAGGACACCTACTACACAAGGCCACTCTACCAAACCCAGGATACATAACAGCTCTACCTAATACATAGAAACAAACCACAGGGAGGTAGCCAAAATGAGGAGACAAAGAAATATGTTCCAAATGACAGAACAGAACAAAACTCCAGAAAAAGAACTAACCAAATGGAGATAAGCAATTTACCAGCTGCAGAGTTCAAAACAATGGTTATGCCCTAGCTGGTTTGGCTGAATGGATAGAGCCAAATGGATAGAGCGGACTGAAGGGTCCCAGCCGATTACGGCAAAAGGCACATGCCTGGGTTCTGGGCTTGATCCCCAGTAGGGGGCATGGAGGAGGCAGCCAATCAATTTATTTTTAAATAAATTTTTTAAAAAATGGTTATAAGGATGCTCAATGAACTTAAGGGAAGAGTAGATAAACTTAGTGAGGACTTCAACAAAGAGATAGGAAAGATAAAAATGGAAATAGAAACATAAAAAAGAACTAGTCAGAAATTAATAATACATTAACTGAAATGAAGAATGCATTACAGGCTATCAATAGTGGAGTAAATGAAGAAGACTATCAAATAAGAAATTTGGAAGATAAGGAAACAGTAGACACTCAATCAGAACAGCAAAAAGAAAAAATAATTTAAAAATATGAGGATGGTATAAGGAGCCTCTGGAACAACTTCAATAGTAGCCACATTCACAACATGGGAGTGCAGGAAGGAGAAGAGAGAGAGCAAGAAATTGAAAACCTATGTTTAAAAAATAATGGCCAAAAATTTCCATAACCTGATAAAGGAAATATACATACTAGTCCAGGAAGTGCAGAGTCCCAAACAAGATTAACCCTAAAAGGCCCACACCAAGACAAATTATAATTGGGGAGGTGAACACACAATACATTATACAGATGATATGGAATAAAATTGTGCACCTGAAACCTGTATAATTTTGTTAACAAGTGTCACTCCAATAAATTCAATAAAAAGGAAAAAAGACACATCATAATTCAAATACCAAAGGTTAAAGACAGAGAGAGAATCTTAAAGGCAGCAAGAGAAAAGCACTTAATTACCTACAAGGAAGCTAACATAACATGGTCAGTTGACTCCTCAAGAGAAACTTTCCAGGCCAGAAGGGATCAACAAGAAATATTCAAAGTGATGACAAATAAGGACCTACAATCAATATTATTCTACCCAGCAAAGCTATCATTAAGATCGATGGAGAGATAAACAGCTTCCCAGATAAGAAAATGATAAGGAGTTCATGATCACTAAACTAGTATTACAAGAAATGTTAAAGGGTCTTCTTGAAGAAGAATATTTTTAAGAAGATCAAAAATACAAATAATAAAATGGCAATAAATACATATCAACCAATGATTACTTTAGATGCAAATGGATTAAATGCTCCATTCAAAAGACATATGAAGGCTGAATGGATAACAGAACAAGACCCTTACAAATGTTGTCTACAAGAGACTCACTTGAAATTGAAAGACACACCGACTAAAAGTAATAATAATAATAATAAAGGGGTAGAAAAAGATATTTCATGAAAATGGAAACAATCAAAAAAGCTGGGGTAGCAATATTTATACCAGACTTTAAAACAAAGGAAATATGGCAAAAGACAAAAAAGTACCCAGCAATTCCGTTTCTGGGTATTTATCCAAAGAAACCCAAAACACTAAATCAGAAAACATATATTTCCATATGTTTTTGCAGCATTATTTACATTTGCCAAAATATGGAAGCAACCTAAGTGTCTATTAATAGATGAATGAATAGCCGAAACCGGTTTGGCTCAGTGGATAGAGCGTCTGCCTGTGGACTGAAAGGTCCCAGGTTCGATTCCGGTCAAGGGCATGTACCTGGGTTGCGGGCATATCCCCAGTAGGAGATGTGCAGGAGGCAGCTGATCGATGTTTCTCTCTCATCGATGTTTCTAACTCTCTATCTCTCTCCCTTCCTCTCTGTGGAAGATCAATGAAATATATTTTTAAAAAATAGATGAATGAATAAAGAAGAAATGGTACATTTATCAAGTGGAATATGATTCAGCCATAAAAAAGAATGTAATATTTTCATCTGCAACAACATGGATGGACCTGAAGGGTATTGTACTGAGTGAAATAAATCAGATAGAGAAAGATAAATGCCAGATGATTTCACTTGTATGCGGAATCTTAAAAATAAATAAATAGATAAATAACAAGCAGAACCAAAACAGACTTATAAATACAGAGAATGTTTTGATAGTTGTCAGATGGGAGGGACTTTGGGCATATAGGTGAAAAAGGTGAAGAAATTAAGAAGTACAAACTGGCATTGCTCAGTGATTGAGCATTGACCTATGAATCAGGAGGCCATGATTGGATTCCAGGTCAGAGCACTTGCCCAGGTTGTGTGCTCAATCCCCAGTCAGGGGCATGGGGGAGGCGGCCAATCAATGGCTCTCTCTCATCATTGATGTTTTTGTCTCTCCCTCTTCCATCCTCTCTGAAATCAATAAAAATAAGGTTTTTTTAAAAAAAAGAAGTACAAATTGGTAGTTACAGAATAGCCATGAAGCTATAAAGTACAGCACAGGGAATATAGTCAATAATATTGTAATAATGATGTATGGTATCAGATGGGTACTAGATTTATTGGGGTGATCACATAGTGAGTTATATAATGTTTAGTCACTGAGTTGTACACCTTAAACTAATATAATATTTTATGTAAACTGTAATTAAAAAATAAAAAATTATTATAGAAAATGCTAGAGGTCAGAAACAATGCAGCAAAAATAAAAAATGCATTTAAACGGCTTATTACTAGAATAAACACAGCTAAGGAAAGAATTCCTGAGCTCGAGGATGAACCAATAGAAACTTCCAAAACTGAAAAGCAAAGAGAAAAAAGACTGGAAAAAACACACAGAACATCATATCCAAGAATAGTAGGACAACTATAAAGGTATAACTTAAGCATAATGAGAATATCAGATGAATAAAAAGAAAAAAAAATATTTGAAACAATAGGGGTGTAAATTTAACCCCAATTAATGTCCAACACCAAACCACACAGATCCAGGAAGCTAAGAGAACACAAATCTGGATTTAAAAAAAAAAAAAAACAACTACATTAAGGCATATCATATTCAAATTTCAGAAAATCAAAGAAAAAAATCTTGAAAGAGGGAAAATCCTTTTACCTTACAGAAACAATTTTCAACTGGTGTGCCTCAGAATTTTTAAAGCATACAATACCTGACTATTTGTCAGGGGCACTGACCTCTTATCTTTAAGATTGTCAAATTAAAAAATTCCAACAGCCAACAAAACAATAGCTATCCAGTTTGAATGAATCAAAATTATATCTTTTTTTGTCAGATCAGCAAAAAATATACCTTTGGTGTACTGCAGAATTTAGTAATTAGTTTGTGTGCCATGAGATGAAAAGAGTTGAAAATCGCTGCCTTAGAGAAACAAAGCTAAGAATTACATCAGACTTCTCAGCACCATACAAACAAAAGAGTGGAGTGAATTATGTTAAGTGTTGAAAGAAAAAAAATACAAACCTGGAATTCTGTACCCTGAGAAATTATTCTTCAAAAGTGACAAAGAAACAAGAACTTTCTCTGACAAATAAAAATTGAGGAAATTTGTTCAATAAGCCTGCCTTGCAAGAAATGTAAAAGAGGTTTTTAAGACAGAAGGAAAATGATATATGATAAATTTGAATCTATATAAAGAAAGAAAAAGCATTGGAGAAAAAATGAAGGTAAAATTAAAACTTTCATTTTTCTTATTCTAAATTGATCTAACAGATACTCACTTGTTCAAGATAAATAATAGCAACAAAATTAGTTTATATATATACTAGAGGCCTGATGCATGAAATTCGTGCAAGGGGCTCGGCCCTGGCAGCCCTGGCTTCCTTGGCCAGCCCTCGCAGCCTCGGCTGGCCCTCAGAGCTGTGGCTTCATCCAGAAGGTCATCCAGACAATTGTTCAGAATGTCATCCAGATGGTCGTTCAGCTGTTCGGTCTAATTAGCATATTAGCTCGTTATTATAAAGAACTAGAGGCCCAATGCATGAAATTCGTGCACTGGGGGGGGGGGGTCCCTCAGCCTGCACCCTCTCCAATCTGGGACCCCTCGGGGGAAGTCTGACTGCCGGCTTAGGCCCAATCCCTGTGGGACGTCCCTCTCACAATCCGGGACTGCTGGCTCCCAACCGCTCGCCTGCCTGCCTGCCTGATTGCCCCTAGCAGCTTCTGCCTGCCAGCCTGATCACCCCTTAACCACTCCCCTGCCAGCCTGATCGATACCTAACTGCTCCCCTGCCAGCCCAATCACCCCCAACTGCCCTCCCATGGAGGCCCAGTTCCCCCAAACTGCCCTCCCCTTCAGGCCCGGTCCCCCCAAACTGCCCTCCCCTGCCGGCCATCTTGTGGCTGTGAGTGCCGCCATCTTTGAGGGTGTGGCAGTCAATTAGCATATTCCTTCCTTATTGGCTGTGGGTGCCACCATCTTTTGTGATGGTGTGAGGGTCAATTAACATATTCCCTCTTTATTAGATAGGTCTAGAGGCCCAGTGTATGGATTCATGCACCAGTGGGGTCCCTCAGCATGGCCTGAGGGGATCAGGCAGAATCCGCCAGTCCAACATCCCTTGAGGGATATAGTAGTGTGCAGAGCGGCTGGTGGCTGGGGAGGAGCCCAAGCCCAGGGTGCTGTGCCACTCCCACTCATCATAGCCCCGCTGCGCTTGCCTCCGCCACCACTCAGTAGGCTTGCTGCCACTCTACTGCAGTCTCCGCACGCCCATCCTAGGGCAATACCGGCCCACCCATCACCAAGAAGTGGCCATGGGCTCATGCCAGTCAGTCCCGATGATGGACCCGATGCCGGTCCTGCTCTGGATGGGGTAGGGGTGTGCGGGGAGAGCATCTGCAGGAGAGGCTCACACCGCCGCAGCAGTGCTCGCCAGCCATGAGCCTGGCGTCTGGCACCCGTCAGTCAGCTGAGCAGCACTCCCACTATGGGAGCGCAGTGACCACCAGTGGGCAGCGCCTGCATTGAGCATCATAGCGACCAGTCGAACGGTCGAACGGTCGCTTAGGCTTATATATATACTAGAGGCCCGGTGCACAAAAATTTGTGCACTCAGCGGTGGGGGGGTCCCTCAGCCCGGCCTGTGCTCTTTCGCAGTCTGGGACCCCTCGGAGATGACCACTTGCTGGCTTAGGCCTGCTCCCCAGGAGATTGGGCCAGGATGGCAATCAGACATCACTCTGGCAGCCCAGCAGCCCCTGGGGGATGTCCACTTGCCAGCGAGGAGCAGACCTAAGCTGCAGTCAGACATCCTTAGTGCTGCTGAGGAGGCAGGAGAGGCTCCCACCACCACCGCTGTACTGGCAGCCGTCAGCCTGACTTGTGGCTGAGCAGAGCTTGCCCTGTGGGAGTGCACTGACCACCAGAGGGCAGCTCCTGCATTGAGTGTCTGCCCCCTGGTGGTCAGTGTGTGTCATAGTGACCAGTCATTCCCAGTCTTTCTGCTGTTAGGGTCAGTTTGCATATTACCCTTTTACTATATAGGATAGAGGCCTGGTGCACAGATGGGAGCTGGCTGGTTTGCCCTGAATGGTGTCCCGGATCAGGGTGGGGGGTCCCGCTTGGGTGACTGGCCAGCCTGGATGATGGGCTGATGGCTCTTTGGAGCTGGTCACACCCCCTTCAGGGTGGGGGTCCCCACTGGGCTGCCTGGCCAGTCTGGGTGAGTGGCTGAGGGCTGTTTTCAGGCTGGTGGGCAACTGAAGCTCCCAGCCTCTCCTTTTTTTCTGTTTTTTTTTTTTTTTTTTTTTCATTCTGGGATTTATTTACCTTCTATAGCTGTCACTGGAGCTGAGAGCTGGCTCCAGCTCCGAGACTGCAGCTGGCTGAAAGCAGGTATCTGGAGCTTGTTTAGCTCTATAATTGCAACATTGTTTCTTAGAGTGCAGCTCAGAGCCCAGCAGTGGCAGGCAGGGAACATTGGCTTCCTCCATCACTGGAGCAACCAAGCCTCCTGTTCGCTTCAGCTGCCTGGCTGCCGGCCGCCATCTTGGTTGGCAGTTAATTTGCATATCACCCTGATTAGCCAATGGGAAGCGTGTCAGAGGTATGGTTAATTACCATGTTTGTCTATTATTAGATAGGATATATATATATATATATACATATATATGTGTGTGTGTGTGTGTGTGTGTGTATATATATATATATATATATGTAAGTGAAATGAATGACAGCAAAGATATAAGGGATAGGAGGAAAGAACTGGGAATATTTTGTTATGATAGCTACTTGCATTAGTGAAATTGTATAGTGTTATTTGAAAGTGGACTTGAGCCCAGCCAGTATGGCTCAGTGGTTGAGCCTTGACCTATGAACAAGAGGTCACAGTTCAATTCCTGGTCAAGTCACATGCCCAGGTTGTGGTTTCAATCCCTAGGAGGGGGTGTGCAGGAGGTAGCCCATCGATGATTCTCTCTCATCATTGATGTCTCTATCTCTCTCTCCCTCTCCCTTCCTCTCTGAAATCAATAAAAAAAAAATTAAAAAAAAAATAAAGCAGACTTGGGTTTGGTGTGTGTATTACAAACTCTAGGGCAACCTCTAAAGAAAGTAAAGAAAGAAGTATAACTGATATGCTAAGAAAGGAAGGGAAATTGAATCATACAAAATGCTCAATTAAAGCCACAAAGGCAAACAAAAAAAAAGAATGGGAGATAAAGATAGGTATAAAGGACAAGGACAGCTAATAGAAAACAGTAACAAATATGACAGATATTAATTCAACCATATTAATAATTCATATGCTATATGATTCATCCACGTAAGTCCACAATGCAATGTTTTGGGGTGTCATATTAAGTTTTAACTTTTTGTAAAATATCTATAATAATAAATGGGTAATATGCTAATTGGACCAGACATCTTCCAGATGTCCTTCCTGACCAAGCCAGGGCCTGAGGGAAGCCAACCCGGGACCCAGGTGCCTGCGGGCAGCCCGAGAGAAGCCAGCCTTGGTTCCGGGTGCCTGCCAGCAGCCAGAATCGGGAAGCCTGGGTCCCGGGTCCTAGGTCCCAGGTGCAGGAGGGAAGCCGGTGCTAGCAGCCCAGGTCCCGGGTGCCAGAGGGAAGCCGGTGCCAGCCACCAGGGGAAGGAAGGCCTACTCTTGCACGAATTTTCGTGCATTGGGCCTCTAGCATATAACATAAAATGTGCCATTTAAAAAATACATGGAGCAAAAATGTGTATTTTTTCACTAATCATTCAGGTTACTTTTTCCCACTAAAAACCCTGGTGAAGCTTCAGAATCCTTCTCAACATAGTATTCCAGCTTTCACCACTACTGAACCAGAGCAGTCCCAAATGAAAAATATAATTGCAAGTATGCAAAGAAATGTACACACTGAAAATATCTTACATTAGAGATCTCTCTATATACAAGATTTTCCAAGCATCTTGGCTATTACATTAAACAAATGTACCTTTTAAATGGTACTTTCCCAGAAAATATAATTAAAACAAAGATGAATAAATATGCTAAAATGAACCATGTTGCTATGATTTCTGATTGTTTAAATTTCTTTGCCAGATTAAGGACAAGAAAAACAGCATTTAAGAACTTATATACTTACCCATATGTGGAATATTCCAAACTATGTACCATTTCAACATATCCTGGCAGGTTATCTAACAATGCTGCAACATTTTTAAAGTAGTACAACTGCCAAACCTCACAGTGTGGGATCCAGATGTGGAAGGTATTTGGAGTCTTGTATTTTCTTCTAGGCAAACCTGGGATCAGTCCATGTGAAAGAATTCCAGCTTCCTCACCCCTGCAGTGTAGGTTAGTAACCATGACTGGTGGTATGCATGGCTGGTGGCTCTAGTACAAGAATGATCCTATCTCGCATTTGCAACTAGCCAAAGATTTGTAAAGAGCCTTTCTTGGCAGAAAGTCATTTTCAATCTAAGTCAAATGCTCAAGTTCATGGCATTTCTTTATCAAAGTGAGTAGATATTATGGTTTTGCAATCTCCAACACGCACGCACACTTCCAAGCACGCACGCATATGCACACACACATGCATACCTCCTCCATTGCTCTAATCCCATTCTCCCTTTAGGAGAAGCAGAGAGGTAACACTTTCTCATATTTCATGGGCTAGAATTAAAATTTATCTGACATGATTTTAATAGAAAGTATCAGAATTATATCCAGAAGGAAAAACTCATATCATCATTCAACCATAGGTGTGGTCTTATAGAAAGAGGTGTTACTTGTTTCCTCATCTATAAAATGAAATAATTTCATTTGATCCTGTCTAATTTGAACATTCCTAAATAATAAGAATTATTCACTATAAATAGCTTTACATAAGAACAGAAGCAATATTCAACCCCTGTTAACAATTAATATACCTTGAGGCTGGGATACAAGGACTAAACTAGGTCATCTTTCATCTTTTATGGTCTCTTCCAAATCTAAGATTCTATTGGCACTCTGCGTGTCCATTTCATAAGCTAATATATGTGCTTTTTCTTTCTTAGAACACTGGAAAAGATCAACTCATTAAAGTTAAATACTTCAGCTCTTGTTCTACTGAACAAAACATGAATAGAAATCTAAGGTATTCCTATTAACTGTGGTAAACACTGAAGTTGTACACTGACAGGAATGTAGCCATGCATACATTCCTAATAAAAGAAAACAGAGCTTTACCATAAGATAAATCAAAATTTCTATCCCTGTCTTATCCAGATCAGGATTTGCCTGGAGACCTTCAGCCTCCTTCAGAGTCAGATAAATACCACCTGTCCTAGGGCCACCTACACTAAGCATGTCAAACTCCCAGCCTGCAGGCCCTATGTGGCCCACAACGAATACTTTTGCGGCCCAGCCAATATAACGGTATGTAAGAAACATTTTAATAAAAATTTCGTAACATAATTTTTACAATATCCTGTTATACATAATTATTAATAACGAACTACAACGTTCGCTAATGACTGATTACTATACTCGTGCTGGATTCAATTCCCTTACGCGCCTTACGCGCAGGCGCACCATTTCTCTCCACTAATACTAGCAGTGAATATTTTAGCAGTCGATTGCCATGTCATTAGCCTTGGACTGACTTCTTTGGTGTGCACAACAGAAAATATTTCGCTTTTGGAGAACAAGAAAAATAGGTTTATTTGCATTACACTTATTAATTTGTGTAATTTATTCAGTGTCTGGTAAGTTAATGTTCAAGAAAAAATATTAATTTTTATTAAAATGTTCTATTATTTTATGTCAACGATGACTCATTTATTTCAGCCCTTTGTATTCAGCATGTCTCTATCAAAATAAACCTACGTTTCTATGAAAATTGAAACTTTTGTTTTTTTGCGGCCCACATAAACTTAAACCTTGTTTATTTGGCCTGTGTTAGCCTTTGAGTTTGACATGCTTGGCCTATACCCAAAAAATAATATAAAATAGTACAGAAAATAATATAAAATATTTTGTCTGATGGGATCAAAACTCAAAATCCTGTTAAATGGGAGGCAATAAAGTAGCTTTAAAGAAAGAAAGATGAAGCTCAGATTCCAGATCTGCCACTTATTAGTTGTATCATCCTGGATAAGATATTTAACCCCTCCATGTCTCAATTTCCACATTAATTCAATGGGAATGATGATACCTCATTTTTTTCAAGATGATCCTTTTTTATTTTAATTTTTATTTATTGATGAGAGAGAGAAAGAGAGATTTGTTGTTCTATTTATTTATGCATTCACTGGTTGCTTCTTGTATGTGTCCTGACCAGAGATTGAATTCACAACCATGGCGATTTCAGTACCTCGTTATTATTTTTTAAATGTTGTTTTTACGTTGATTTTAGCAAGATAGGAAGGAAGAGGGAGAGAGAGGGAAACATTGATCGGCTACCTCCCCTGTATGAACCCTTACCAGGAACCAAACCACCAACCATGGTATATGCCCTGACCAGGAATTGAACCAGTGACCTTTTGGTAGAAGGGATGACACTCAACTAACTGAGCCACACCAGCCAGGGCTCAAATACCTCATTCTTAAACCTAATGTTCCCACAACACTAAAGGCACTCAAGATATAGTAACTATTATACCAATCAATGTTTCCTTCTGGACTCTAGACCATGTATCTTGTTCTACCTTAGCAAGTCTCCAGATGCCATTTAGATCTCTCTCTCTCTCTCTCTCTCTCTCTCTCTCTCTCTCTCTCTCTCTGAACTTTTGTAACTATCCAGATGTGGAATATTTTGTAGATTGCTTCTACTTATCTAAACCATGAAGCCTAACCCCTGTGGCTAGTTCACTAATAGAGAAGGACAAAAATGTCCATTATATCACTTTTTCCATTTGAGATGACTATGTTATTTTATTTTCAATCAATATTATGATTGCTGGCCCTTAAGCAATGTAAAAATTTATCAGTCATAACATAAACATTTATAAAAGAAAGCTAAAAATGAACAGGGCATTTATGCTAACCGTCTATCAGCTTCACCGGCTAATGCCTAGAACAAAAATTGAAACTTACAAATTGTGTGTGACAAAACATCTGCCTTCTCTCTAGCATCAACTTCTCTTGTAGCAAAAAGAGGTGTATATAGACCTGAATTCTATAGTTTCGTTTGGAATTGCAGACGATTTGGGCACATTGGAAGGATGTGAGTGGTGAGCTTTGAAAGTATAAGCTTTTAAGAGATCAACCGAAGGACTTGTATGCATGCATATAAGCATAATCAATGGAAGCAAGATACTGGGAGGGGAGTGAGGGCATGTGCCGGGGGGTAGGGGAGGCTGGGGAAAGGTCAATCAGGGGAAAAAAGAGACATATGTACTACTATTTGTAATACTTTAAACAATAAAAAATAAAATAAAATAAAATAAATAAAATAAAATAAAATAATAAAATAAAATAAAATAGAAAGTATAAACTTTGTTCAGAGGAGAAAATAACTCTTCTCTAAAACCTTGCCTATTTTAAAGAACATCTGGACAAGTTCTAAAAATCAATTGAATACAGCATACACTTGCTTTTAGAAATAAGCATAAAGATAATGACAGGACTTTAAAATGAACATGATGAAGAAACTTTCTGACAACTACTTCTCTCTCTGTGACTCTATCATTGCTGTATAAAGAGAATGGTGAGGGGTTGGTGGAGGATTCCATTCTAGTTCACAGGAGGATAGATGCCAGCCATAAATAAGACTCCATGTAAATGTGTTATCTGTAACTAGAATTTTTAAAAATATGTCTGGATACAATTTCATTATGAGATATATGTGTTGCAAATATTTTGCTCCTCATCTGTGACTAACCATTTCATTCTCTTAATAGTACCTTTCAAAGAGCAAAGGTTTGCTGTTATTGTGTTGAAATACTGTTGGAGTCCAATTTACCTTTCTTCTGGCCTTGGCTAAAGGTTTATGTATTCTAAGACATTTGCGTAATTAATTCATGATTACAAAGATCTTTTCTATGTTTAATTATAAAAATTTTATAATTTTACTAGAGGCCCAGTGCACAAAAATTTGTGCACTCGGGGGGGGGGGGGCGGGGAGAGGGGGGTCCCTCAGCCCAGCCTGTGCCTCTCACAGTCTGGGACCCCTCAGGGGATGACCACCTGCTGGCTTAGGCCCACTGCCTGGGGGATTGGGCCTAAGCTGGCAGTCAGACATCCCTCTGGCAGCCGGCAGCCCTCAGGGGATGTCCACTTGCCAGCGGGGTGCAGGCCTATACTGAAGTCGGACATCCTTAGCACTGCTGAGGAGGCAGGAGAGGCTCCCACCACTACCACTGTGCTGGCAGCCATCAGCCTGGCTTGTGGCTGAGCAGAGCTCCCCATGTGAGAGCGCCCTGACCACCAGAGGGCAGCTCCTGCACTGAGCGTCTGCCCCCTGGTGGTCAGTGTGTGTCATACTGACCAGTCATTCCCAGTCTTTCTGCTGTTAGGGTCAGTTTGCATATTACCCTTTTACTATATAGGATAGAGGCCTGGTGCATTGGTGGGGGCTGGCTGGTTTGCCCTGAAGGGTGTCCCGGATCAGGGTGGGGGTCCCGCTTGGGTGCCTGGCCAGCCTGGATGAGGGGATGATGGCTGTTTGCAGCTGGTCAGACCCCCTTCAGGGTGAGGGTCCCCACTGGGGTGCCTGGCCAGTCTGGGTGAGGGGCTGAGGGCCATTTTCAGGCTGGTGGGTGACTGAAGCTCCCAACCTCTCCTTTTTTTCTTTTTTCTTTTTTTTAAAATATATTTTATTGATTTTTTACAGAGAGGAAGGGAGAGAGATAGAGAGTTAGAAACATCGATGAGAGAGAAACATCGATCAGCCGCCTCCTGCACATCTCCCACTGGGGATGTGCCCGCAACCCAGGTACATGCCCTTGACTGGAATCAAACCTGGGACCTTTAGTCCGCAGGCTGACGCTCTATCCACTGAGCCAAACCGGTTTTGGCTTTTTTTAATTCTGGGATTTATTTACCTTCTATGGCTGTCACTGGAGCTGAGAGCCAGCTTTAGCTCTGAGGCTCGGCTCCAGCTCTGAGACCTCAGCTGCTGCAAGCAGGTATCTGGGTTTGTTTAGCTTCTATAATTGAAACATTGTTGCAGCTCCAGCTCTGAGGCCCGGCTGGCTGAAAGCAGGTATCTGGAGCTTGTTTAGCTTCTATAATTGCAACATTGTTTCTTAGAGTGCAAGCTCAGAGGCCAGCAGCGGCAGGCAGGGAACCTTGGCTTCCTCCATCACTGGAGCAACCAAGCCTCCTGTTCACTTCAGCTGCCTGGCTGCCGGCCGCCATCTTGGTTGGCAGTTAATTTGCATATCGCCCTGATTAGCCAATGGGAAGCGTGTCGGAGGTATGGTTAATTACCATGTTTGTCTATTATTAGATAGGATATTTAACTTTTTTAAATTTTTTTTTAATTTAAATTCTTTATTGTTTAAAGTATTACATAAGTCTCCCTTTTCCCCCTTTGACCACTCTCTGGTGGCTCCACCCCTGTTTTGTAATAAGAAAACAAATAAGAAACAAAACAACCACTACAAAATGAATATAGGATATTTAACTTTTAGATCTTTGTTCCATTTTGTGTTAGTTTTGGTGTGTGTTGAGAGATAAGGATAGCAGTAAAATTTTTTCCTACGAATATCCGGTTGGTACAGCACAATTTCTTACAAAGATATCCATTTCTCATTGAATTATGTTAGTACATTTGTATAAAATCAATTGGACTATACATTTTGTTCCATTTCTGAAGTCTCTATAAGGTATTTTTGCAATACTGGTAAGTGTTGTAACTTGGAGATGTAAGTTCTCCTTTGCTCCCTTTTTTTATTTTTTTTATTTTTCCTTTTTGCCTCATGTCCAACCAATCACATGAGGGATTGCTCTTCTATTATTCTTTTTTGTTTGTTTGTTTTTGTTAATCCTCACTTGAGGATATTTTTCCATTGATTTTTTTTTTTTTTTTAGGGAGAGTGGAAGAGAGAGGGAAATACAGAGAGAAACAGCAATGTGAGAGTAATACATAGATTGGTTGCCTGCTGCACATGCCCTGACCAGAGCTCGGGCTGAGGAGAAGCATGCAACCAAGGTACATGCCCTCTACTGGAATCGAACCCAGGACCCTTTGGTCGGAAGGCTGATGCTCTATCCACTGAGCCAAAACAGCTAGGGCTCCTTAGCTCTTCTTTTCCAAAATTGCCTTTGAGTATTGTGGGGCCTTGGCATTTCCATATATAAGATTTACAATATCTTGTTAATACCTACCAAAAAAAATGTCTCTTAGGATTTTGTGTTGTATATATATAGGTCAATTTTAGGAGAGTTGACACCTCAATAAAATTGAGTCTTCCAAATATTAATATACTATATATTTCCATTCATTTAGGGTTTTTCAAAATAATTTATTTCAATAATGTTTTGTAGCTTTCAGTGTGTAAATCTGGAACATATTTTGTTGAATTTATCTCATATATATTATGTTTTTTTATGGCATTGTGAATGGTTATTTAAATTTTTATTTTTCAATTTGTTTCTAGCATACAGTAATACAATTGATTTTTGTGTGTTACCTTGTATTCAACATTCTTACTAAATTTACTTCTGATTTCCAGTAGGGTTTTTAAAATATATATATTCTATGAGAGTTTTTATGTATACAATTCTTTTTTTTCTTTAAATACTGAGTATATGTTTTCATTTTTAATTTTACATGTTTTATTTGTTTTTCTTGCCTTAATATACAAGCTAGGAAATCAAGTACAATAATGAATAAGAGTGATGAGAATATACATATTTGCTTTGTTCCCAATCTTATGGGTAAAGCATTCAGTCTTTCAAGATTAGGCAAAATGTTAGCTACGGAGTTTGGGGTTTGTTTTGTTTTGTTTCATCTTATTTTGTTTGTTATATGCTTTTTATCATGTTGAAGGAAATCTCTTCTATTCCTAAATAACTGAGAGCATTTCTCATAAATATATGTTGAATTTTATAAAACACTTTTTTCTGAGCCTTTTCTGAAAATAATAAGTTTTTACACTTTGATTATTTTTATATGGTGGACTGAATTAATATTTTATTCTGCTAAACTATACATAACATAAAATTTACCATTTTAAACCTTTTAACTGTATACTTTAGTGACCTTAAATACATTCACATTGTTGTGCAGCCATCATTTCCATCCATATCCAGAAACGTCTTCATCTTCACAAGCTGAAATTCTGTACCATTAAACATTAACTGCCCACTCCTCCCCTCACCTAGTCCCTAGCAACCACTATTCTACTTCCTATCTCTATGAATTTGACTACTCTAGGAACCTCATATGTAAAGTCATACAATACTAGTATTTGTCCTTTGTGTCTGCCTTGCTTCAAATGTCATGTCTTCAAGGTTAATTCATTTTTTAGCATTTGTCAGAATTTTCTTCAGTTTTTACAGCTAAATAATATTCCCCTGTATGTATATGCAACATTTTACTTATTAACCCATTGATGAACCTTTGCATTGTTTCCATATTCTGGCCAATGTAAATAATGTTGTTATGAGCATGCATGTCGAAATGTCTGTTCTAATCACTGCTTTCAAATCTTTTGGGTATATAGCCAGAAGTGAACTTGCTCAATTATGTGGTAACTCTATTTTTAATTTTTTGAAGAATCACAATACTGTTTTCAACAATAGCGATACTATTTTACATTCTCACCAACAATGCACAAGCATTCTGATTTTACCACATTTTTACCAACACTTGTGATTTTCTGTTTTGATGACAATACCCACCTGAATGGGTGTGGTATCTCATTGTGGTTTTAATTCATATACCCTTGATGGTTAGTAATGTTGAGCATAATTTCTTGAGCTTATTGGCCATCTGAATGTCTTCTTTGGAAAAATGACTACTCAAAACCTTCACCCACTTTTAAATTGGGTTGTTTGGCTTTTTGTAATTCAGTTGCAGGACTTCTTTATACTGGTATATTATGGATATTAATGTCTTGTCAGGCATATGATTTGCAAATACACTCTCCCATTCCATAGGTTGTCTTTTCATTCTATTGATAATGTTCTTTGCTGCACAAAATTTTAATTTTGATGAAGCCAAATTAATTTAATTTTTGTTCTGTTACCTGTGCTTTTGGTGTCATATTCAAAAATCATTGCCAAATCCAATGTCATAAATCAAATCAACTCTCTTGACATTTTCTTCAAGGAGCTTTATAGTTTGAACTGTTACATGTAAGTCATCAATCCATTATGAGTAAATTTTTTGTATATGATATTAGACAAGGGTCCAAATTCATTCTTATTTATATGGATAATCAGTTTCCCCATTACTATTTGCTTTTAAAAATGTCTTTTCCTCAAATGAATTATCTTGAAATCTTTGTCAAAAATAATTTAACCCTATATGTGATGAGTTATTTCTGGGCTCTTTATTCTACTAGTATTCAATTGGTCTCTATGTCTGTCTTTGTGCCAGTATCATGCTGTTTAGATTATTGTAGCTATGCAGTATGTTTTGAAATCAGAAAGTGTTAGATTTCCAAATTTGTTCTTTTTCAAGATTGTTTTGGATATTTGGAGATCCTTGATATTCCATATGAATTATAAAATGAAATTTTCCATTTCTGCAAAAAAATCATTGTATTTTGATAGAAATTGCATTGAATCTGCAGAACACTTTGAGTACTATTGATATCTTAACAATACGAAGTCTTCCAATCCATGAACACAAGACATCTTTCCACTTATTTGTGTCTTTATTTATTTCAGCAACATTTTATACATTTCAGTGTACAAGTGTTTCACCTCCGTGGTTAAGTTTATTCCCAAGGATTTGGTGGGATTTTTTTTTTTATGCTATTGTAAATGGGATTGTTTTCTAAATTACCTTTTTAGATTACTCTTTGTTAGTATGTAAAAACACAACTAATGTTTGCATATTGATTTTGTATCCTCAGTCTTTCTGAAATTGTTTATTAATACTAAGTTTTTTGTAAGTAGAATCTTCAGGGTTTTCTACATATAAGATCATGTCATCTGTAGAGATCATTTTACTTCCTCATTTCCAGTTTGGATACTTTTTATTAATTTATTTACTTTTGCTTTGGCTAGAAATTCTAACAAAATGTTGAAAAGAATTTCTAGAATCAAGTATACTTTCCTTTTTCCTGATTTTAGAGAAAAAGCTTTCAATATTTCATCATTTGGCCTAATGTTAGCTTTGTTTGTTTTTAATATAGGGCCTTTATTATGTTGATGTATTTTTATTTATTCCTAGATTGTTGGAGTATTTTTTTATTATAAAAGGGTGTTGAATTTTGCCAAATGCTTTTTCTTCATTGATTGAGATGATTGGGTGGGGTTTTTTTCCTTCATTCTGCTAATGTCATATATCACATTGATTGATTTTGGTATGTTGAACCATCTCTATAAGTGCTGTAAAATTTGGTTTACTAATATTTTTGTTGAGAATTTTTCATTAATATTTATGAAAGATATTGGTGTTTAGTTTTCTTGTAGTGTAATTTTCTGACTGTGATATCAGGATAATGCTGGCTTTATAGAATGAGTTAGAAAGTGATCCCTCCCCTTCATATTTTTGGACACTTTTGGGAAGGATTCATTTGTTAATTCTTTAAATTATCTTGTAGAATTCCCTAGTGAAGCCACTAGTCCAGGGCTTTGGCAGGGCTGGGGGGGAGGGGGCTGCTGCTTTTGATTTCTGATTAATCTTTTTATTAGTTATAGATCTATTCATATTTTCTATTTCTTCACGATTCAGTCTTGGTAGGTTGTATGTTTCTAGAAATCTGTCAGTTTGATCTAGGTCATCCAACTTGTTGGCATACATTTGTTTACAATACTCTCTTGCATTCCTTTTTATTTCTGTAAAATCAATAATAATGTTCTCACTTTTATTTCTGATTTTAGTTCATTGCAATCTTCTCTTTTTTGTTCTTCATAATTTTAAAAGCTTGTCAGTTTTGTTGATCTTTTCAAAAAAACAACACTTGATTTTATTTATTTTCACATTGTATTTCTATTCATTTTTTATTTATCTCTGTTCTAAATTTTATTATTTCCTTCATTCTGCTAGCTTTAGGTTTAGTTTGTTCCTTTTCTAGTTCCTTAAGGTGTGAAGTTAGGTTACTGATTTGAAATCCTTCTTTTTAAATGTTAACATTTATAATTATATAGTTTCTTTTGAAAACTTTTTTTTAATCCTCACCCCAGGATATTTTTCCATTGCTTTTTTTTTTCAATTCCTGAAGTTTATAACCCAGTGGGAAAGGTGAACAATATATAAAGAGCCAGGGTTCATAACATCCAAAACAACCAAAGGCTCCATGGACTAGACGTCAGTCCTGCAGTCAGGGCTCAGTTGGCGTAAGGACCCAGCACTGACTGCCACGGCTGCGGGCACCGGGACCCAGCATTGACTGCCGAGGGGGCTACGGATCAGGCCCAGAGAGAGGCCAGGAGAGAGAAGCAGGGTCTGATATGTAACCTCCATGGCAACTGTTGATGAGCACTGGCTTTTCTCTTTCTCTCTGGGCCCTGCCAGCAACCATGCCTCTTTTTCTCAGGCCTCCGCTGGGACTGCTGATCAGCTCCAGCTCTCTGATCAGGCCCACTGATACACCGGGAGACACTGACTGGCACAGAAACTGACCAATCAGAACCAAATCTGGGTGAAGTGTGAGGAGCCAATGGCTGCCTAGGAGGCGGAGCTTTTGACACTGACTGGCATAGAAAGTGACCAATCAGAATCAAATCTGGGTGAACTGGGAAGGCAAAACCTAAGGTGGGGGCTGAGGAGAGGTTTTAGGGGCAATAGCTGTTTGGTGTAAGGTATAAGAAAGCAGTTCAATTTTTTAATGACCGGTTTGGCAGTATAGTGCATATGGCTGGCTATCAGTCCAGATATAGGGATTATGTGTTTTTGTCTGCCAAGAGCATCTCCTCCTGCTGAAAAAGGCTTTCCCCCTCACACCCATTTAAGCAACCCTATACTATATAATCTATCTATACTACTAAAAGGGTAATATGCCAATTAGACTTGGTCAACTGGCCATCTTCTGAACATCCAAGTTCCTTCCAGACAAAGCCATGGTGGCGGGGGCCGAGGCAAAGGCCATTAGGGGCAATAAGCCGGCAGGGGAGGGCAGTTGGGTGCGAGATCAGGTCAGCAGGGGAGGGCAGTTGGGGATGAGATCAGGCCAGCAAGGGAGAGAAGTTGAGGGCAACCAGGCCAGCAGAGGAGGGCAGTTGGGGGCAATCAGGCAGGCAGAGGCAGTTAGGGGTGATCAGGCAAGCAGGGGAGAGCAGTTAGGGGTGAGATCAGGCAAGCAGGGGAGGGCAGTTGGGGGCAACCAGACCAGAAGGGGAGGGCAGTTGGGGGTGATCAGGCAGGCAGGCACAGGCAGTTAGGGGCAATTAGGCAGGCAGGCAGGTAAGTGGTTAGGAGCACAAAATTTGTGCAGGGGATCAGGCCAAAACCAGCAGTCGGACATCCCTTTCACAATCCGGGACTGCTGGTCGACCCCAACTGCCCCCCCCCTGCTGGCCTGGTTGCCCCCAACCACCCCCTCCACTGGCCTGGTTACCCCTAACTGCCCCCCTGCTGACCTGGTCACCCCAACTGCCCCCCTCTGCTGGCTTGGTCACCCCTAACTGCCCCCCTGCCAACTGCCCACCCTGCCAGTTTGGTCACCCCCAACTTTCCCCCCTGCTGGCCTTGTTGCCCCCCAACCATCCCCCCCCCCTCCACTGGCCTGGTCGCCCCATGCAGCCTGCTGTTCAGTCATTTGATCGTCTCTCACTAAACCCCCTGCTGGCCTTGTCGCCCCACACAGCCTGCCAGCCTGCTGTTCAGTCATTACTGTTATTGTGATAGTGTCCCAGACCATTTGCATATTCCTCTATTATTAGTATAGATTTGTGCAAATATCACCACAGTTCTAACAGTGAATATATCCCTTACCTAACAAATGTTTCCTTGTTCACTTTTGTGATCTCACTTGCTTGCCTTTCCCTGGTCCCTCTCATACTCAAGCTACCACTACATGGAATCATACAACATGTACTTTTTTCTGGCTTCTTTTACTTATCATATATATTTAAATATTCATCCATATTATTGCATATATTGATAGTGCATTCCTTTCTATGGCCAAATAATATTTCACTTTATGTCATATTCCTATTCATGAACAATTAGTTTGTTTCCAGCTTTTGGTTATTAAAAATAATATTGGGGAAAAAATAAAATGAAAATAAAAATAATACTGCTATGCACATTAGTCTACATACTTTTGTGTGAATATATACATTAGTTTCTCTTGAATTAGAATGGCTAGATCATATGGTAGATGTATAATTAGCTTTTTAAAGAACTACCAAATAATTTTCAAAAGTAGTTGTACCATTTTACACTCCCACAAGCAGTATTTGAGAATTGCAGTTTTTCTACATCTTCACCACTTGGTATGGTCAGCCATGCTAATAGGTGTGCAGTGATAACTCATTTTGGTTTTAATTTTCATTTCCACCCAATGAATAATAATCTTGACCTTATTTTCATGTGTTTGTCCTCAGTATATCTTCTTTAGTGACATGTCTATTCAAATGTTTGACACCTTTTAAAAATCAGATTGCTTGTTTCTTATTACTGTATTTTGAAGTTTCTTTATATATTCTGAATACAAGAATCTAGCCAAATACTTCAGGAGATCATTAATGAAGATCTTGAGAGCTTGTTTTCTCTTTATTAATCTTTATTGTTGAAAATATTACATATGTCCTCCTTTTTCCTCCAATAACTCCCTCCAGCCTGCCCCCACCCCACACCCCAGGCCCTCACCACCCCATTGTCGTTGGGCCATGCATATATGCAAACAAGGTTCTTGGTTAATTACTTCCCACCCACTGACCCTCCCCAACCTTCCCTCTGAGATTCCACACTCTGTTCCATGCTTCCATGTCTCTGGATATACTTTGAGAGCTCATTTTCTATATGACTCCTTCTTCTTCAGTACTCTACCTTGCAAATTAATGGAATACTAGTGGCCTGGTGCACAGATTTGTGCACATTAAAAGGAAATTAATTAGAAGAAAGATTTGTGTGGTAATTACATTACTGCAAAAAAATTACATGTCAAAATAGTATATGTAATATAGTATTATAAAATTAAAACGTGTGCGATTGGCGGCAGCAAGAGCTTTATATGTATCACACATGTGCGAGTCAATGTTTATTTTTAAATTGCCAGTGCATGTCATATGCACCGGCTGGTTGGTTAGTCAGACAGTTGGACTGTCAGTCACTTAGCCTTTTATATATTTGGAAGATCAGAATCCCCAAACTTCAATCTGTCTTTTCAGTTCAGCAAGATGCCCTGCTCTGTTTGGAAGTCATTTCACACACAGAGGACAGAAAGTACCTACAGGCAGAAAAGCAGAGAAATTGTAGGGCTCACCTTTTTTGTTTTCCTTCTCTCTAGGTTCACTGTCTTGTACTGCATATTTCCCAAAATATGAAAATGATTAATTCATATATTTTGTCTAGTTTTGTTGTTTACAGTGGAAGGACAAGTCTGGTACCAGATTCTGTGTCACAGTCAGATGTGTACATTTGTTCCACCTATTTGTTTTTATTCCTTTTCTCTATTATCACTTCATCTCCAATGTAAAATTTTGAGCTACTGCTTTAAGGTTCTCTACATTCTTGCATTTTCATTAGTCCATGGGGTCTTTGCATGATACCGAAGGAATTTCATTCTTACTCCCTTGCCTACCCCTCTCTCGCCCTTATCCCCTTTAGAATTATTTTTTTATTCTTGTATATAAAATACATTTCTCTAATGCACTCATACATATAAGAGTTTTCTGCAATTGTACAATTAGAGATCCAGTGTCCCTTTGGATCACTTTTATCTTAAACAAGTGAGTAACTTTTTTTTTTTTAAATATATATTTTATTGATTTTTCACAGAGAGGAAGGGAGAGAGATAGTCAGAAACATCAATGAAAGAGAAACATCAATCAGCTGCCTCCTGCACACCTCCCACTGGGGATGTGCCTGCAACCCACGTACATGCCCTTGACCGGAATCAAACCTGGGACCCTTCAGTCCGCAGGCCGACGCTCTATCCACTGAGCCAAACCGGTTTTGGCAACAAGTGAGTAACTTAAATCTTGTAATGTTTATTTTGGTTTCAACTAATAATTTACTATGCATTTTATTATAGTTTATAATTGTGAACTTTCAGTTATTTCTAATCTTTTTTTTTTAGTTTTTTTTATTTTTATTGCTTAAAGTATTACAAAGGGTATTACATATGTCTTTTTCCCCCCACCCTTGACAATCCCTGGCCTCCCCTTCTAATCTTTTTTTATACATAGGTTGTCTACTGGTATTTCTCAAGACTTCTTTTTTCTTAATGCTTTTCTCCTAAGGAAGTCCACATCACTTGCTGATATATCTTTTATTTTGAGACACTCATTTTAGACCTGTTTACTAAGTAAAGTAAAATAAATCTGCATTTATTCTTTCTAAGCTCCCTCTTTCAATGGGTAGGTACTTCACTTACCTTCTGCTTATAAATTCTCAATCGATTCCCTAATAAATGGTGACATTGATAACAATATGCACTCTGCTGGTGGAAACCAGAACTAACAAAAAGGAAATAACTTCCATTAATCGTATTTCTTAGAACAGGGTTTAGCCCATAGTAAGCACTCAAGTGTTATGAAATAGTTTTATTGTTATTACCAATAATATAACCCATAATATTTCCCCTATTTTATTTATTTTTATTTCCAATTCACTATTGCGTAATCTATGGAAAAAGTTTAACAGATCTGCATTTAAAACTAGATTTGTTATTTACTTCCTCTCACTGAGTTCTAAAATGGGATTGAAACATGTATTACAAGATTTTTGTGTGTCTAGCACAAGGCTCAGTTCATACAGGGTATTCAAGAAATGTTTGTTCAATTTTTACAAAGTGTTTGTTCAATTTTTACAATGTCAATGTTCCCAAAAGTCAATTCTCATTTCTTTCCTTCCATCTTTTCTCCAGGATAAGTAAACATACACTCTCGTGAGTAGTCATCCTTCTTTTTGTTTCCACAATGTTGACTTCTTCAGTGCTTCATCTTTCTTTCTTCATATCTTTAATTTCTAACTTTGAGTGGGAGCATAGGAAATGGGTAAAGTAAGTTTATACTCATAATTTCACTTATTTTCACAATTGTTCTATAATATTTGCAGTACCAGAACTAATATCTGCACTTCGTGAACTCTGAAACATCTTCTGATAAAGTAGATCTGCTCTTAAGAAGTTTAGATACCTTTAGAAGTTCCATAGATAGACTGAGTCTTGAAATTTATGAAATTAAACAAAAATATTAAAATACAGGGGTGAGCAGAGTAGGTTTACAGTTGTTCTTATGTAAAACCATACAATAACTAATAAATAATAATACAAGAATCAACTGTTTCATGTACTCACAAGAGTAAATCTACTTTTGCCCACCCCTGTATGTGTAGATGATATATAATTTTGGGTGAAGGGGGGAGATAGTCCATATTTTCATCAAATTTTCACCAGGGACTATTATCCTTATAATACTGATATTTACAAAAGCCAGGTGACTAAGAGCTTTGCTCTGGCCTGAAATATCACTGCTTTGGATCATTATTCTTTCAAGATAAATCTTGATGAATATTAGCTAAGAGGTTACAGATTTTTGGTTGTGATTATGTGTAAAATGCAGGCAATGCACTACAAAGATCTCAAATTTTACTTTCGGTTAACATCTCTTCAATATGTTCTTTGTTTTGTTTTTTTAAATATATTTTATTGATTTTTTACAGAGAGGAAGGGAGAGAGATAGAGAGTTAGAAACATCGATGAGAGAGGAACATCGATCAGCTGCCTCCTGCACACCTCCCACTGGGGATGTGCCCGCAACCCAGGTACATGCCCTTGACCGGAATCGAACCCGGGACCTTTCGGTCCGCAAGCCGACGCTCTATCCACTGAGCCAAACCGGTTTCGGCACTTCAATATGTTCTTAAATAGAAATTAGAACCAACTTTCCAGATACAATTTCAAGGCACTGTTTTTATTTTGTGTTTAGATCCTTTCCAAAATTGGCATTGAGTACTATAGACACTTCGACCTCAATATATCACAATATCCTCTGATTGTTCTCCCGAAATTGAGTTTTTCCCCCTCATTACTACTGCAGTGCTATGCCAAGTGAAGTACTCAATAAATCATTGTTGAATTATTAAGAGTTTGGATGCCTCTTATTATTATTTTCCTGTTATTTTGAAAGTTTTACTTTATTGCACTGGTGAGTCTCACCAATTTCTATCTTACAATCCTTTCAAATATGACATTTTCATAGTCAACAATAGCTCATTATAGCAGTAGCATGTGCATTGGTGGTTGGGATTCATGAATCAACACATGCATCAATTACATGAAGTTAGAATGTTTTAAAAGGTTATGCATAATCCTCAGTGGTGTGTGTGTGTTTTTTAATGCCCCAAGAGGCTCATGTTTCCCCAAAATACATCCTATTGAGAACAATTTTATTTAATGAGTTTCTTGGTCATATACCAGATTATTTCAAAGGCTTTATATTTGGTTTTCCTTGGGGATATTACAGGAATTAGAAACACTGAGTGCAGCCATTGGCTGGCCATATGTGAGTAGCAAGCAGTCGTTCTGTTGCTCACTAAGAAAAGTTGTGCTTTACCTTATGCCTCTTTCTAGGTCTCCTTAGACTCAAAACTAGATTAAAACCTTTGTGTTGGAAGGTATGCATCATTTCTGATAGCTGCTCAGGAGACGTACTGCCTTTTTCCATCATTTCTCACTCAGTCTTTCTCCCTTTTAAAGGTAAGTCCTGAATGCTCAGCTAAAACAAAGAAATGCTATCCTCTCACTTATGCTGAGGTGAATTTCCATTTGCTTCATGGTGAAGTATCATTATTTCTACTACCAGTATTATTAATTTCATCAAATAATGCAATACTCAAAATGTTTCTAAGCCTTAGGAGACCTAGTTGTGATGCAGAGAAGAACAAGTCAGGAGAGTAGCTACCAGACAAGAGGCCTTTTAGCTGTAGTTTACGATGATTCTCTGAGATTCTCCAGCATTCTACACATGACATATATTTCTTTTCCTCTCTGAAATAATGTGATTCAAAGCAGGATCCTCTAGCCCCACTCAGCTTTGAAGGATATAGTGATCAAATGTGGACAAAAGAAAGACAGAACTAATGGAACTGTTTATTTCTATACTAATAATTGTCTGTTTGAGTACAACTGGAAATTTTCATGGCTTTGTGTTGTCTTCTGTCTGTCTCCTACAGCAGCAATGGAAATAAAAGACAAAATTCTTGAGTGCAACTATTGGCTGGCTGGATGCCATACCAACAGCCTATGCCCCAGACATTGAAGATGAACAGATGGGGTATTCACGATCATCCAGAATATGCTCAACATCCTCAACCTGGAAACATTAAATCTACAGGAAGAAAAACAGAAGCTATCTTTGGGAAACCAAAATAGAACTGATTTGTTTCTCTGTTTCTAATTATTGCTAAAATTTAAGGAACTGAAACAAAATAATATCCATGAAATAAGTATTATTTAGACACCAGTCCTGTTTTTACAAATCATCCCTTTGAATGAGTGTCATCTACAAAGTGTGACATTCAGTCATAGGGATTCAAATTAGATGCAGCATTTGACACTTACCATTGATTGCTAATGAAATGAAACATATGCCAGGCATATGGTCATTTATTCACACTTATATTTCCATCATGATGGCAACATATTGTGACCACCCCTACACCTACTCCAATACAATACAGTTATGTATCGATAGGTAATACAGTGTAAATTCACTCTAATGCCAGCTTGCAGGTGTTGAACAAGTTAGATCTATCTGGGATCATAGTCAATAAAGTCTACTTAATATTGTCCTGAAGTATCCTATTCTCTGGAAGCTTGGATACTTAAACACCTTCATAGAAAGTACCAGTAGAGCACAGTAAATAACTGGATATTTGGGAAGGCAGAATGGTAGAGTTGTTAAGAGTTCTGGTGTCAGAGTGAAGGGTGTTCAGACTCCATCACTCACTAACTACGAATATTTGGACAAGTTATGAAATCTCCCTGAGCCTTAGTTACCTAATCCATTGAAAAATACCAATCTTTAAAGAATTAGTGAAATGTATGTAAAGTACCTAGTGCCTATATCTTCCACACAGTCATCTTATCCGTTGAAGAATAATACCAATCTTGTAAGAATAAAGTGGAATGTATGTAAAGTACCTAGCACTGTGTCTTGCACATAGCAGAAACAAAATAAGGGGTACCACCCTCCTTTGTCCTGTAGGCAATCAGATCAAAATACAACTCCTATGTATTTAATGTACTAGCTAAGTGCGAATGTATTGTTCAACATGCCTAAGTTAAGATGATTTACCAATTTGCATCACTGAATGTGAATTTTTGGGACTCTGAAAGATCCTAAAAATGGAGTAACACAATCACAAATTTTAATTATGAATTAGAAGTCCATTTATTAAAACAATATCCAAGAAGGAATAAACAGTTCTGCAATGATGTAACTGAGTGGGTTTAATTGTAGAAGAGAAGCTGCAAGGTTTCAGCATTAGATTCCCCAAAGCCTCAAAAGTGGAGAGCTCTACCATGAATGTATCTTTATTAATAACAAAAAGAATAAGTGCTAGTATTTATTAAGTGCTTATGATAAGCCACACACTGAGATAATTACTCTACATAAACTATTTCTTGTAAATTTTACAACAATCTGGAAAGATATGTATGAGCTACATTTTACAAGTTTACTCAGGTCATCAAAGGCTAGGATTTAAAAGAGTAATATTGACAGTTTTTTACTATATTTACTTGACATATCACTACTCACTTTTGCAGGATCTTTAGTCCTGAAAATATCATCTCAATATTTGTCACTGCTTCTAATAATAAAAGTTTATTATGTGCCAGGTACTATTTTAAGTACTTCATATACATTATATCTTGTAATCCTCACTATTGCTATAGGAAATTAATTTTCTTATGCCAAGGTCACAAATAAAGAAATTCTATGTATCAAGAATAGATTTTAATAAAAGATTGCAAATACCACATTCCTCTAAATTTTGTTGCAGCTAGCAAAACTGTAAGATCTGAAAATAAACATTTTCAAATAAGCTGATTATTTGCAAAGATGTAGTAAAAAAAAAAAAGAGAAATTCTAGCAACAAGACAAGATCAAAATTTGAACCCATATGTGCTCGACTCCAAAGCACTTGCTCCTAACCAATATACTTTGTCTTTAAATATGTTTGTGTCTATTAGAAAGGGGAGTGGAGTGGGAAGTGATAAAAGTCACATTGTTGATTGCCTGTCTTTAAAAGGTTCTGTACCAAAAAAAGAGAGAGAAAGAATATAACATAGCCAAGGACAAAAACATGCACAAATAATGTCAATAAAGCAAAATTTCTATGTGAGCTGAAGCTAAAACATGTTAAAAACTTAAAAGGACTGCTTTAATTTTTTTATCTACATTTGAGACAAAAAGAACAAAAATTGGCAAGGTAACTGCTTGGATCAAATGGTGTAGTATTACCAAGTGACAAAAAGTAAACAAAAGGACAAACTTCTTTTTTTCTTCTTCCTTTTCCATCAGAGTGGCCTTCAACTTGAAAGGGTAGGGGAAATGCGGTCTAAAAGGGCATTCTAAAATAGACAAATAGTATGAGAACACTGTCACTTTAATTACATAAAAGTATGAATTCAAATGAATTCCATCTCAATGTGACAAAAAAAATTTTATGGATGTACCAGTAAACACAGGACTATCTGGAAATCTCTCAATGCAATAAAATAAGCATATATGTTCCAGGTACATTACTGATCTATTTGGCATTATAAGAGATGATTAAAACAAGAGTCCCTTCCCTCTAGGGCTCATACTGTGGTTGAGATATTTTCAAAACAAACTGCAAAGCAATTTGTGATGTGGTGTGTGCGCGTGTGTGTGTGTGTGTGTGTGTGTGTGTGTGTAGAATTTTATAATTTTGACTTAGAAGAGAGAGGAATCAATTCCTTCTAAGAGATCTAAAGAGTACTAATAGTGAATATCTTATCTAATCTGGATTTTAAAAATAGGTAAGATCTCATCAGGTAGAATGGATTGAAAGGCTACATTAAGTCGATGAGAATGCCCCACTCATGTCATTGGAGTACTGAGGTGGAAAAGTACAGCATTTACCTGGTGAAGTGTAAATGGTGGAGTTTTTTGAAGAAAATCAAGAATGATAGATTATACAGGTCACTAGAGAGTAAGACAGGAATTTATTTTAGCACTGTATACACAGCATGGTGTCTAGTAAAGATTAGTGCCAAATAAATAAAGGACAGCAAATAAGAATTTGAATATAAGAAAGGCCACTACAAAATACTAAAGGGAGCAATTCAACAAGAAGATATAACTCTGGTAAACATATGCACCTAATACAAGAACACCCAAATACATAACAAAACTTCTGGAAGATATCACGGGAGAGATCAATAGCAATATAGTCATAGTATGGGACTTTAATACACCAGTGACACCACTGGATAAATCTTCTAAACAAAAAATCAGCAAAGAAACAGCAATCCTAAATGACTCAGTAGATCAGATGGACTTAACATCTTCAGAACATTTCACCCCAAATCTACAGAATATACATTCTTCTTCAGTGCACACGGGACATTTTCAAAGATAGACCATATATTAGGACACAGGCAAAGTCTCTTCAAATTCAAGAGGATAGAAATCAAAACAAGCATCTTCTCAGATCACAATGGCAGAAAACTAGAAATCAACTACGATGAAAAAAATTGAATATTTGGAGGCTAAATAGCATGCTATTAAACAAAGATAGGGTTACCAAAGAGATCAAAGAAGAAATAAAAAGCATCCTGGAAACAAATGACAATGAAAACACAAAAATCTCTGGGACACAATGAAAGGAGTCCTGAGAAGGAAGTTCATAGCTCTACGCCTACCTCAAAAAACAAACAAAAAAAACTGGTAATAAATTATCTAACCTTGCAACTTAAAGAATTAGAAAGAGAGCAGCAAGAAATTCCCACAGTATCCAGAAGGAAGGAAATAATAAAGATCAGAGCAGAAATAAATGACATAGAGACCCCCCAAAAAAATACAAATGATCAATGAAACCAAGAGCTGGTTCTTAGAAAGGATAAACAAGATTAATGAACTTCTCACCAGGCTCACCAAGAAACAAAGAGAGAGGACCCAAATAAACAAAATCAGAAATGAAAGAGGTGAAGTAACAAGTGACCCTACTGATATACAAAGGATTGTAAAAAAAAAAAAATACTCTTAACAACTCTACTCCAACAAACTGGACTACCTCAACAAAATGGACACATTCCTAGAAAAATACAAGCTTCCAAAACTTAATCAGGAAAAATCAAAAAACCTGAATAGGCCAATAACTACTGATAAAATTGAAACAGTAATCAAAAAGCGTCCAGTAAACAAAAGCCCTGAACCAGATGGCTTCACAGGGGAGTTTTACCAAACATTCAAAGAAGAACTAAAACCAATCCTTCTCAGACTACTCCAAAAAAATTCAAGCTCTTTCTATGACGTCAACATTACCCTAATACCAAAACCAGATAAAAATACCACAAAGAAAGAGAATCACAGGCCAATATCCCTGAGGAATATAGATGCTAAAATCCTCAACAAAATTCTAGCAAACCGGATCCAGCATTACATTAGAAAGATCATACACCATGACCAAGTGGGATTTATTCCAGGGATGCAAGGCTGGTACAATATCCGCAAGTCAATAAACGTGATACATCACATAAACAAATTGAGAGACAAAAATCAAATAATCATATCAATTGAAGCAGAAAAGGTATTTGACAAAGTCCAACACCCTTTTCTGATAAAAACGCTCAGCAAAGTGGGAATAGAATGATCATACCTGATATAATAAAAGCTTATATGACAAACCTACAGCCAACATCATACTCAATGGGCAAAAACTAAAAGCATTTCCCTTAAGAACAGGAACAAGACAGCAATGCCCGCATTCACCACTCCTGTTCAACATACTACTGGAACTGCTAGCCAAAGCGATCAGACAAGAAGAAATAAAAGGCATCCAAATTGGAAAAGAAGTAAAATTGTCACTATTCGCAAATGACATGATACTGTACATAGAAAACCCTAAAGACTTCAAAAAATTATTAGACTTAATAAATGAACTTGGCAATGTAGCAGGATACAAAATTAACTCCAAGAAATCTATGGCATTTTTATACACAAATAGTGAATTTACAGAAAAAGAAAATAAAAAAAAAAATCCCATTTACAATTGCACACAAAAAAAAATTAAGATACCTAGGAATAAACTTAACTAAGGAGGTAAAAGACCTCTACTCAGAAAACTACAGGACATTGAAAAAAGAGATAGCGGAAGTCATAAACAGAACATACCGTGTTCATGTATTGGTAGCAACAACATCATTAAAATGTCCATACTACCCAAAGCAATCTATAGATTCAATGCACTCCCTATTAAAATACCAACAGCATATTTCACAGATTTAGAAAGAACTCTCCAAAACTTCATCTGGAATTAAAAACGGAAACAAAAAGAAAACCCGAATAGCTGCTGCAATCCTGAGAAAGAAGAACAAAGTAGGAGGGATCTCAATACTGTTGCAGAAGACTGGAGAAAAACCAAACCATGCTTAGAGAAAGGGAGTTACATTTTATTATTAAATTCTGTGCAGGCCCAGAGAAATATATGTCTTTCAAATTCTGGGCCCCCAACATGGAGAAAACTCTATTTATACTTTTTCCAGTCCTTTGTCTCCAAAATTTGGAATGAGACTTCCGGGCCTTCTAAGAAAGAAGGCCTACGTGCTGGGAAAGGGCCATGAGACCATATCTCAAGGCCTGGCCTGGTGTCAGCATTGACTACTCTGTCTGGAGCATAGTTTACGGCCTCTCTGGAATGGGAGTAGTCTTATTTTCCTTATTATTTAAGACAGAAGCCAGAATAGCAGGGTTAAAATTTCAAACAGCAATTTTTATATAAGATGGATGCTTCAATATCAGATATCAAGCTGTATTACAAAGCCACTGTTCTCAAAACTGCCTGGTACTGGCACAAGAACAAACATATAGACCAATGGAATAGAATAGAGAACCCAGAAATTGACCCAAACCCCTATGCTCAATTAATATTTGACAAAGGAGGCAAGAACATACAATGGTGTCAAGACAGTCTCTTCAATCAGCCAAAGGACTTGTATGCATGCATATAAGCATAACCAATGGACATAAGACACTGGGGGGTAGGGGAGGCCAGGGGATTGTCAAGGGCGGGGGGAAAAAAGGACACATATGTAATACCCTTTGTAATACTTTAAGCAATAAAACAATAAAAAAAAAGACAGTCTCTTCAATAAATGGTGCTGGGAAACTTAGTCAGACACGTGCAAAAAAATGAAACTAGACTGCCAAATTACACCATACACAAAAATTAACACAAAATGGATAAAGGACTTAAACATAAGACGGGAAACCATAAAAATTATTAGAGGAATCCACAGGCAGCAAGATCTCAGATATATGCCAAAGCAGTATCTTCACTGACACAGCTCCTAGGGCAGTGATGGCGAACCTTTTGAGCTAAGCGTGTCAAAATTTTGAAAAACCCTAACTTAACTCTGGTGCCGTGTCACATATAGAAATATTCATACATTATTTTTATATTTGCAACCATAGTAAAAATAAGATTTATATTTTTGATATTTATTTTATATATTTAAATGCCATTTAACAAAGAAAAATCAACCAAAAAATATGTATAAAATGAACAAAAACAGAAAAACAATGTACATTTACGAAAAAATAATAATAATAAAAACAATGATAATCAAATGGTATGAAAACTAGAAATTAGTGACTTTTTTGGTGCTAAAGTTTGTCTGCTAATTCTTCAATTCCAGGTTCATACTTGGTGCACTTCAAGGCCAAGCAAGCGCCACTAACTTCATCTGTTAGCTGGTTTCTTTTGTTCATTTTAATATTATTTATTGCTGAGAACAAAGTCTCACAAAAAATATGTTGATGAAAAAATTGTTAGCAAAGCCATCGTTAGATTTTTTATGTCGATAAAAGTATCAGGTACTCTGTTCCAAGCACTCAAAATTTCTTGTTTGTAGTTGCACTCTTCTTCATTATTCAAATGATTTCGTTCCAGATTTTCAAGTTTCGACCTTAAGTCAACAAACACATGAGTCCAAATGCTACCTTGAAAATCTGCAAGTTGCATCTCTAAATCGTCAATTTGCATCCATTGGAAATCCTTTAATTCCAAAGTACTGTAAACAACTACATCCGAATACTTAATTATTTTAATGGTCTATTCTAGGGTTCTAAATTGTTTGAATCTTTCGCTGAACTGTTCAAATAACGAGTTTACTATATTCTGGTACATAAGTATGGACTCCATTACACTCGTTGTAGTGGCCTTCTTGAAATAATTTTTTATCTGAGGAAAATACCTATCAGTTTTAGTTTCAATATCTCGTTTGAAAATTTTAAGTTTACTTTCAAAAGATTTGATGTATCCAAACATAACGTCAATACTTTTGCCAAAACCTTGTAATTTTAAGTTCAGTTCATTCATATGAACAGAGAGATCTGTAAAAAAACATCAAATTGTTGACCCACTTATGATCATTGATCTGAGGAAAGTTTGCCAGATCCTTATTCTCAATAAAGACCGTAATTTCTTCAAAGCACTCCACAAATCGCTCAAGTACTTTACCTCGACTCAGCCATCTCACATTATTGAACATTAGTAGTCCACTGTAGGTTGAATCAACTTCCTGTAAAAGTGCAGAAAATTCTCGCTTGTGAAGGGGTCGAGAAGCTATAAAATTCACAATTTTTGTTACAACTGACATTAAATCATTCAATTCTGAGAATCCCGATTTGGCACACACACCTCCTGATGGATAATGCAATGAAAAGGTAAAGTGGATGTCTAATAGCTTCCATAAACAATTTCAGGAATCCCACATTTTTTCCCACCATATTTAGTGCCCCATCTGTCGTGACTGACACAATTTTAGAGATATCAATGTTTAGGTCACTGAATGTTTTTATAACAACCTTAAATATTTCGTTTCCTGATGTACTTATTGGCACTGATTCTAACTTTATCAACTCTTCTCTCATTGTGAGACCATCAGAATATCTGGCAATAATGGCCAACCGAGAATTTGATGTGACATCAGTAGTTTCATCAAGAGAAATAGAAAAATATTTACAACTATTTAAGTCTTTTTTTAATTGATGCTGTACGTTTTTGTTAAGATCTATTATTCTGTCTTTGATAGTATTTCTCCTGAGTGGTAACTCAGAAATTCTTTTAATAATATCACCTTTATTTTTCATATCGTGAAACAGAGCTGGTGCACATCTTAGAAATGTTTCCTTAATAAATTCTCCGTCACTGAGGGCTTTTCCATGCTGAGCTATGGAGTGAGCAATACAGTAACTTGCTGATGTTAAATTTGTAGAGCATCTTACAAATTTAATGATGGAATTTGATTGACTTTTATAGAGGTGTAGCTGCCTAGAAATGTATTCCTTCCTTTCATCGATACTTTTTTTCAAGAGCTGACAATGATTAGTTTCAAAATGTCTCTTTACATTCCATGTTCTGCTTACTACCGTTTCATTACACAGTATACACAATGATCTGTTGTTTCTGTCGACAATCCCGTACATCTCCATCCATACATCTTGAAAGGGTCGGCTACTGCTACTTCCACTTCCTTTATCATTCAATCTTGCTTTTTTATTTTTTTGATTCTCCATCACAAGGCTGCAAAAATAAATAAATACTAATCACGGCGTTTTTTATAAAAGGTTGATAGGTTTCTTACCTACTAACTTTTTGCAGTGTTGTTGCACTGACTCCTGGTGCAAAACAATTCAAAGATAGTATGTATAACCAACAAATATATGGTGTTGTAATCAATTATCCGACACGCAGAATTTCTCATCGAGCACTGTTGCACTGTATATCTTTTTCTTCTAACCCTCCCACTCCTGTCTCCTAACGAACATGGCGATCAAGTGCGTCCATTTGCCAAAGGCACCCGAATGCACGGGAAGCTTATGTTGACAATAACAAGGCCATTTCCATAATTGAGTATTTTGTCACTCGAGTAAAAATAAAATGTCATGAGTAAAGATTAATCTCTTTATAGTGCAATTCTTAACCTTTTTATGTTAATGTCATTATTGGAACAATGTATCTTGGATGTTTCCAAAATGTATCTTTGCTACACAACACCAATGTACATGTTTACATCCGGTTTTAGAATTGCATTATTGATCATGAGTAACGTGAGTAATAATATTACTCGAGTGATGCCCAACTCTGGCCGTGGCGAGAGACAAATATTTGAATTAAGTAATTTTTTGTCTCTGTCAATGCGTGTAACCCAAAATGAGTTCGTGTGTCACCTCTGACACGCGTGTCATAGGTTCGCCATCACTGTCCTAGGGCAATGGAAACTAAAGGGAAAATAAACAAATGGGACTACATCAAAATAAAAAGCTTATGTACAGCAAAAGAAACCATCAACAAAACAATAAGAAAACCCATTGCATGGAAGAACATATTTGCCCAAGTTATCTCCGATAAGTGTTTATTCTCCAACATTTACAGGGAACTTATACAACTTAACAAAAGGAAGACAAACAACCCAATAAAAAAAAAATGGGCAACAGACCTAAATAGATACTTTTCGAAAGAAGACATAAGGAAGGCCAAGAGACATATGAAAACATGCTCAAAGTCATTAATCATATGAGAGATACAAATCAAAATGACCATGAGGTACCATCTCACACCTGTCAGAATGGCTATCATCAACAAATCAACAAATGACAAATGCTGGTGAGGATGCGGAGAAAAAGGAACCCTCATGCACTGCTGGTGGAAATGCAGACTGGTACAGCCACTGTGGAAGACAGTATGGAGTTTCCTCAAACAACTAAAAATGGAACTCCCATTTGACCCAGTGATCCCACTTCTAGGAATACATCCCAAAGAAAGAAGAAACACCAATCAGAAAGGATATATGCACCCCTATGTTCATAGCAGCACAATTTACCATAGCTAAGATTTGGAAACAGCCTAAATGCTCATCAGCAGATGAGTGGATTAAAAAACTTTGGCACATCTACACAATGGAATACTATGCTGCAGTAAAAAGGAAGGAACTCCTACCATTTGCAACAGCATGGATGACGCTGGAGAACATTATGCTAAGCGAAATAAGTCAGAGAAAGATAAATATTACATGGTCTCACTCATTTGCCGAATATAATGAACAAAATAAACTGATGAACAAAAACAGATCCAGAGACAGAGAAGCATTGATCAGACTGTCAAACCTCAGAGGGAAGGTAGGGGAGGGAGGGGTTAAAGGGGAGAGATCAACCAAAGGACTTGTATGCATGCATATAAGCCTAACCAATGGACAGAGACACCAGGAGGGTGAGGGCATGAGTGAGGGGGTGGGGGGCAATGAGGGGATAAGGACACATATGTAATACCTTAATCAATAAAGAAAAACTAACAAACAAACAAAAGAATTTGAATATAGGTAAATGTTGCCTTAATTTTCAAAACTGGTGAAAAATTGGATCTCAGAACAGTTAAAACAGATTGATTTTCAAACACTTAAAAAGAAAAATACTACTCATGTGGAACTGGCATGGTTTTATCAGGAGGTGATCCTATTAGATTTTCCTCACTTCTTTTTTCCCCAACTTTCACATTTTAAAAAAATTGCAAAGTTATAGAAAAGTTGAAGGAATAATTCAATGAACACACACATATTCACTTACATTTTCCAAATGTTAACATTTTGCCACATATGCGTTCTCACTCTCACTCTCGCTCTCCATATACACACATATATGTTTTCCTTTTTCTTTTTAATGCCAGTTCTTTAGAGAGGGGAACGGGGAAGAGAAGGAGAGACCAATGTGAGAGAGAAAATTTGACTGACTGCCCCAACCAGGGATCAGAACCCAAAACCTGGGTATGTGCCCTGACCAAGAATTGAACTGCCGAAACCGGTTTGGCTCAGTGGATAGTGCGTCGGCCTGCAGACTGTAAGGTCCTAGGTTCGATTCCGGTCAAGGGCATGTACCTGGGTTGCGGGCACATCCCCAGTAGGAGATGTGCAGGAGGCAGCTGATCGATGTTTCTCTCTCATCGATGTTTCTAACTCTCTATCTCTCTCCCTTCCTCTCTGTAAAAAAATCAATAAAATATATTAAAAAAAAAAAAAGAATTGAACTGGTTGACTCTTCGGTACATGGGATAATGCTTCAACCAACTGAGCCATACCAGCCAGGGTGTATATATAATTTTTTTCTCTGTTTTCAAATATAATGTTTTCTTTTTTCTGAACCATTTGAAAGTATGTTTCAGACATCACCACTTCCTTTAAAACTAATATTTCTAAATTGGTATTAACAAATACAATGTTGCTAGGCTTTCTAAAGCATTTGGCAAAATTTTTGATAATTTCATGAATGAAATGGAAAATTACGAGTACAAAATATGACTAGATGAGTTCCCAGTTACAAAGTTAAATTAACATACCGAAGAGTGTTGATTAACGGGTTGATTTCACCAGGAGGATGGTCAATAGCACTCAACTTTACTGCACTTGGAGTAAATATTTTATCCCCTATTGAAAATTTATACTTGGTTATATCTAATTCAGCTCTTTTCAGCTGTAGTTTATAGAAATCACATTTATGGTTTTTAAAAATGTTCTTGCCCATCCTCAGAGTTTCTGACTTAGTGTGAGTGGGGAAGGGCTCCAGGAATCTGTGGCAGACATCTATGACTGAGGGTCATTGATTTATGGCAACTCTCATCCTGGTTGAATCTCCAGTTATTCCTACCTCACAGCAGGTAATTTAGATTTAAAAACCTTCAAATATTTGTAACACAAACCATAGTGTATTTCAACATAAATGAAATAGATTTGCCAGTTTCTGTTCATCTCAGAACCTGCAGCTACAGTTTCAATTAAGGCTTTTAAAAAAAATTCATAGCTGTGCTTGCTAGACAAAGTAGAGGTCGTCTTTCTACATCTTCCAATGCCTAAGATTTTTATCATGGAATGTGGTTAAACTGGGTCTTAAAACATACAAATTCTAATGTGTAAGCTTTTCTTCTGAATGGTAGTATCAGATGTTTGAAAGAGACCTATATTTTAGAAAATAAATCTCCATATTTTCAAGGGTTTTAGGCATTTTACTTTCTAACTATAAGATGAAAATATGTTAGTAGAGGACCAGGCCCTAAGCTTACTTCTGGAGGACACTGAGGAATATCAGCAAGAACCTTTTCTTTCCTTCTATGTCATGATCTCCTTAATAAGATAAATATAATATAATGCAGGGTTTTTATCTTCTCCTAAGAATCATGCTGTTTTTAAGGATCTGACTACACTTTGAAAATCCTTTCATCTTTATGAACTCTTTGCAAATTATAAGATAATAATCAAATGACTTCAATGTTGTGTTGGGTGGGGGGTTATCAAGACCTTGCACATGGACTCTCTGTGGACTAGGAAGTTAATTTCCCTATAAATCCATCACCTAGAGCTAGTTGTATAAATCAGAATGGGACAAGAAAAAAACTGCATCCAACTCTTTTAAAAGGCAGTTTATGGAATAAATCTGGAACCAATTGCACACTTTATCTGTATGCATCGGGTCAGTATTATTGGATTACAGCTTGCCTTTCCCTGCCAGAATAAAGAAAAATAGGCAGAGTGGGAATAAATTGTGTAAACAAAACAAAACAAAATCTTAAATCTATTATGCTCTTGAGAAAGGGAAGTTATGTTAACAGGAATATGTGAAAGGTAGTTTTTCATTTACAGATAACTTTATAATAGTGTATATAAAAATTTAAGAAAACTATCACCCCAACTTCTAAGTCCTATGATAATAACTAACACCTATCAAATGCTTAATATTTGCCAGACACTCATAATTACTTTAGATCAGGGGTTTTTAACCTTGGCTGCAAATTAGAATCATCTGGGGAGCTATAAAATTCCAGATGAACAGACCTCACTGAAAAGCAATTAAATTAGAATATCTGGGCGTAGTACCAGTCCAAGAATTAGTTTTTTTAAGCTCACCAAGTGATTACAATATGCAACTGAAGTTGAGAAATATTGTTTCTAATACATCAACTTATTTCATCTTCATAACAAGTCTTCAATATGGGGAAGTTTTTATTTTCATCATCATCACCATTACCATCTCTGAATTACAAGTGAGAAAACTGTGACAGAGAGATGTGAAGTTAATTTTCCAAGGCCAACATCTTCTAAGTGACAGAACTGGGATTTGAATACAGGCAGTCTAATTCTATTGTGAGATTATTATATTACTAGAGACCCGATGCATGAAATTCGTGCAAGAGTAGGCCTTCCTTCAAAATTTCCATCAACCTCCAAAGTACCAATCACAAATGGTGCCCTAGTGCTCTTAAATAATTTTAATTTGTTTGGTTGAAAGTTAAATGTAGAGAAACTAATGTCTGCTGAGAAAATTAAGTCCTCTTTGTCAACATTATGATATACCCAAATCATCTGGTTTCTGAAGCATATGTCTATTGCCATCAAGCAGTGTAAAACACTAGCACTTCAGGCCCTCACTCTTTACTAAGGTTTCAAACTAAGTGCTATAGAGTTCCTATTTTTTAAGAACCTTTATTGTTGAAAGTATTACATATGTCCCCTTTTTCCCCCATTGATCCCTTCTAACCTACCTCCCCCTTCTACCCCACCTCAGTCCTCCCTACCCCTGGCCCCAGGCCTTCACCACACTATTGTCCAAGTCCATGGGTTATGCATACATACATACAAGTTCTTTGGTTGACCTCTTCCTGCCGACCTACTCTCTCCCACCTTCCCTCAGATTCAATAGTCCATTCCATGCTTCTATGTTTCTGGATCTATTTTATTCATTAGATTCCACATCTGAATGAGATCATGTAATACTTGTCTTTCTCTAACTGGCTTATTTCACTTAGCATAATACTCTCCAGGTCCCTCCATGCTGTCTCAAAGGGTATTGGTAAAACATCTCAGAAAAGTTGTATTTGTAGAAGATTGAAGCAAGACCCATTCTTCTAGATATTCTGTATTGTGGACTTCAATAAATTCAGATGAAAGCTCACTATTTGACCTGTTGTTTTAGTTTCTTGTAGAACTACCTTTACTTTAGTATTTAAAGATTTATCTGAAAATGACATTCAAAGATTTCAACTATGTGATGAAGCATATAAGATTAGAATTTAACAAGAGTATATTTAGCATTCTTGCACTAAGTTTAAAAAAATACACAACACCATATATCTCTTTGAGTCAATACACTGTATATTTGGACAGAACTGATTGTTAAAAAGTTCCTTCTTATATTGAAATGACATAGCACCTCTGTAACTTTTGCCCACTGGTCTTAGCTTTTCCTACTCAAGCACAATACCAAGATAACAGATCACAACACATAACATCAAACATTTGAATACATCTATTATCTCAAGGAAGCAATGGTCTGAAATAATTAAGAACCTGAGTTCAGGCTACAGATATATTACAGTCAGGTCTAAGTATGATGACCAAACATCCAAGTTTGCCAAGGAATAAGAAGTTTCTTAGGGTATAATAATCTTGGTACTAAACTTCAGAAAGTCTCAGACAAACTGGGATGAATTTGTCATCTTAAATTCTAGATTCACTATTATGACTTTGGGCAAGTTAAGAGACCTCTCATTTTCTTCATTTGCAAAATAGAGATAATACTTTGCTTCACAAGGTAATTGATGTGAGGATAAAAAGAGTTAACGCATATAGAGCACAGTGCTCAATATATGTTAATAATAGCAGAAGGGTAGTAATATGAGAGAGAGAGATGTTCGTGTGAAATTCTGAAAATGTTAGTGTTGACGTAAGAAATGTCCAAACCTGTAGAGAATTTTTATGAGTTTACTTGAGCCAAAATGACGACAATTGCTGGAAGCAAAGTCTCAACAGATTGAGATAATGCTCCAGAAAATAGCAGTTTTTCAGCTTATTTTATATATTAAAATGAAATGGGGAGATGTAAGGAGGGTTACATGAAATCCATTGGTGGAAGACTAAGAGGGCAGGAGAAAGAGAAACAGGGAAACCTCTGGGGTTAGGAGACATACACTTCTTTTACACTGATGGGTAGCAGAGAGTTAATACTTAACATTTACATCACATAGAAACGGTATGCAGGGGAACAAGATGATAATGTGGGGTTCCGTGATCTCATGCTCTTATACCAGTGGTTGTACCTTGAGGGATGTGGAGAAAAAGATTACTCTGACATTTCAAAGGTATGTTATCTTAGATGCAAAAAGGCAATAGAAAGGTTCACTTACGGTAAAGATTGATTTTTGTCAGGGAAGCTACACCTAGAACGTGACTACCCACCATGACCTGCTTTCAGTTAGGAATTTTTATGTTCAGATCATCTTAAGTGGTTACTTTCAGTCTCTGAGTTTGTAAGGCCTGCCATGCAGGCCTCCCCTGAGCTTTTCAGGTTTAGTATCTAGCCCCTTTTTCATCCACATTAGTTACCTACTAAACTAATACAAGAGAATACTGTGACATGGCTACTAAAATATTCAAAAAAAATGTAACATTAGGCTACATTAATAGGGCTACATACAATATTCAGAATGAAATATCCTGTTCTATTTTAATCAGCCAGCGTCAAGAATATTCTGATTCATTCCAATATCCAATGGAGACAACAAGGATGGCGACTGCTTTTGAAGCCATATTACTTGAGGCATAAATAAATAAAACTGGGGTATTTAACTTGGAGAAGACAAGATTTGGAGGAAAGTTAGAAGATATATTCAACTTCATGGAAGAACTTTCATTATAATTGTAATGGGATAACTGCAGAGCCAGATAATTTTCTGAAATCATCTAAAAGAGGGCAGCAGAAATGCTGAGGTGTTTAGACATAGAAAACGTAAGACTTAGGAAACAGAAGAATCAGAGATGTGAGATGTTCTCTGCTGCCACATTTACCTAGAAACAATGGTCAATTCTGAGTGCAGGTAGAAGGCTGAAAATCTGTTGCAAATCTTGGTGCAATGCCCAGAAGAAGGGTTACTACAAGGGAACATAGAAATCAGTAGTGCTTTTGTCAGAGATTGGGAGAGGGGAGCTCAATTATGCAGTCAACTTCATCCTCAAAATATGTGCTGCATACGGGGATGCATGGGATAGGAGGCTAAAATCATGAGCAGAATGCCTCTGAAAATCAGAGCAGTTTCTCCAGCAATCATATAAGACAAGATTAGAGTTTCAAAGATACACTACGTAATCACTAACCAAAAGAAATCTGGTATAGCTATATTAATATCAGACAAGTAGATTGGAAGTTTTCATAATATAAAAATGATAAATCCACAAGTAAAATATAACCATTGTAAATCTGTGAGCACCCTATGTAATGAAGAATTAACTTTACCTAAACAGAGTTCAGGCCATTGCCCATGGCTATTGGGCGGTAATCTCTAGTCCCCTGGAATGTTCTTCCTTATAGGAGTGCCTTTGTTTGCCTAAGGTCTCTGGTCACCAGACAACCTAACAACGTGATTTATGATGGGGGATAGGAGCCACACCATATCAGTTCTGACCTCTGGAGGAACTAGAGATGAAAGGTATTACCCTGAAATGCTGGGAGGGGCTGGAAACTAAAGGCCAGCCCCGAAGGCAGTACGTGATCAAGCCCCTGGTTGGCAACATTCTCTGAGGAAGATGAAATCTTCACATTTGGAACCCTCCCAGACTTCACTCTTTGCATCTCTTCCTTTGGCTGATTCTAACGTGTATCTCTGTGCTATAACAAAACTGTAACTATAAGTATAGTGTTTTCCTGAGTTCTGTGAGTTGTTCTAGTGCAGCGGTTATCAACCTGTGGGTCGCGACCCCTTTGGCAGTCAAATGACCCTTTCACAGGGGTTGCCTAAGACCATCCTGCATATCAGATATTTACATTACAATTCATAACAGTAGCAACATTACAGTTATGAAGTAGCAACAAAAATAATTTTATGGTTGGGTCACAACATGAGGAACTGTATTTAAAGGGCCAGAAGGTTGAGAACCACTGTTCTAGTGAAATATTGAACCTTGAGAATGATTGGGGAAACTACCAAATTTTTAGCCCTCGGGGTTCCCTGAACTTGTGGCTGATGTCTGAAGATGCGTTAACATTTGGAGACTGTTCCCTCAGATTGTGCAGGTTTGCCTAATTCTTTACACACCCTACAAGAGAGTTTTGAATTACAAAAAGCACCCTCTCTGGAGCAGAATTCTCTTGAGTGCTGGCTTCAACAATGTCATGATCTTATGTGCCATGCTGCCCCTGGCTGCTCTTTGCCTGCCTTGACTTTTTCCTGCAACAGAGGATACCCCAGTCCGTTCTAGTCTGGGGCAGCCTGATGGCAATCCTGCTGGTGTTCCTGATCACTGCTATCCTGATGACGGTGCACCTGGATGCCCTGCCCTTCTTCATCATCACAAAGATCAAGATCATGCCCATTAATTCATTCGGTGCCATCCTGCAGGGCAGCCTTTTGGTCTGGTCTGCCAGCTACATGGCCCCATCATGAGTGGCCAGAGCCTGACAGGCATCTTACCTTTCTTTGCCTCAGTGACCATGATCTGCACCATCACCAGTGGCTTGGAGCCATCAGAAAGTTCCTTTGGCTATTTTACCACAACCTGTGGGGTCATCATTTTGACCATTATCTGTTACCTGGGCCTGCCCCAGCTGGAATGGTACTTCTACTACCAGCAGCTCAAGCTCAAAGGGCCTAGAAAGGAGGAGACCAAGTTGGACCTCATTAGTGAAGGAGAGGAGCCAAGAGAAGGCAAAGTGGAGTTTGAAGTTTCAGCCTCCAACTATCAGCCCACCAACAAAAGCCACTCAATCTAAGCCATCCTCAAATATATCTTAGTCTTGGTTCTCTCCATTGGCTTCATCTTCACAGTCACTATTGGGGAGCTTCCTGCCATTACCTCTGAGGTCAAGTCCAACATTGCAGGCACTAGCACCTGGGGAGACTACTTTATTCCTGTGTCCTGTTTCTTGACTTCCAATGTCTTTGAGTGGGCCGGAGCCTTACAACCATATCCATGTTGTCTGGGAAGAACAGCTACTGGCTACCAAGCTGGTGCTGGTCTGGCTGGGCTTTGTGTCCCTGCTGCTACTGTGCAATATCCAGCCCCAGGGATACCTGGCTATGGTCTTTGAGGATGACACCTGGGTCACTTTCTTCCTAGCTACCTCGCCAGTCTCTGCATGTGCTTCAGGCTAAAGGAAGTAAAGCTGGCTGAGGGGGAAACAGCTGGCGCCATCATAGCCTTCTGTCTGTCTCTGAGCCTGGTGCTGGAGGCTGTCTTCTCCTTCCTGTTCCAGGCAATTGTGAGACCATGGATGGACAGAGGGCTGCACTGGCTGCCTGTTTCTGCACCTTCCTTCTCCTTCAGGTATGGACAGGAGTGGGCTGGAGGTTTTCTCTTCTAGCTGACTTCTCCTTCCTCATGGCCTGTGCTGGTCCTCGTTGTCTAGGCCCTGAGGAAGCCTCTGGGTGAATAAAGGTGACATTGTGTGCCTGAGGGTCAGAGTCCAGGGAGGGTTTGAAACCTCTGCATATGCTCAAATTCGCCTACACTTGGCTCTGACTAATCCCTGCTTGAGCAGGGCAGCAGAGGCTCCTAGGCTCAGAGTGAATGTTTGTCTATGTATCTGTATGCTCGTCTGCCCGTACCAGGAGTGGCTAGAGACCAGGACTGTCTGTTCTAAGGTCCAGTCTGATATTTCCACCCCCCTTTTCCCAATGTGTCTCTTCCCCCAATATCTCTGTCCCTCCTCTGCTCCCCCTGCCTTGTTCCCACCTATCATGCACCCTGTACAGTTGCCATTTTACTGCCTTTTCTATACTCAACAGAAACCAAGTGCCTTCAGAAGCTCTCTGGCTAAATTTTTTTTTAGAAAAAAAAAAGACATAAGGCATTTTTGTCACCAAAGAAAATTCTCTCATGTTCATGTCCCTTTGCAGTCATCCCACACACATAGGCAGATACTAATCTTATTTTATATAAACACTAGAGGCCTGATGCACAAAATTCGTGCAAGAGTAGGCCTTCCTTCTGGCTGCTGGCACCGGCTTCCCTCCAGCACCTGGGACCCGGGCTTCCCTCCAGCCACCAGCAGGCACCCGGGGCCCAGGCTTCCCTCACAGCCCCGCTTTGTCCAGAAGGACATTCGGTCTAATTAGCATATTACACTTTTATTATGATAGATAATTAGTTTTCTTATTTGAGAACTTCAAGAAAATGGAATCACATTTTTTTTGAGGTAGGCTTCTTTGCTTAATATGATGTTTTTAGGGACTCTATAGTGTTGCATGATTGATAATTCATTTCTTCATATTGCTTCAGGGTATTCCATTGTATGGATCTATTATTTACCTAATGATGGAAATTTGTTTACTCATTTACCTACTTATGGAAATTTGAGTTGTTTCCATTTTGAAACTATTATGGAAAAAAAACTGCTATCAACATTTGCACACAAATTTTTGTGTGAATATATGTTTTCATTTCTCTTGGGTAAACAACTAGGAATAGAATTGCTGGGTCATATGGCAGGTATATGTTTAATTTTATAAGAAACTGCCAAACTACTTTACAGTGTTTGTTTCATTTCCACCAGCAGAGTATGAGTGTTCCAATTGCCCTGTATCCTGGACAACATTTGATATTATCAGATTTTTCATTTTTTCCATTCTGCTGGAACAAAGGTAGATGATAAGAATGATGTGTATGAAGGGTTATCTCATTGTGGCATTAATCTTCATTTTCTTGACGTCTAACCATGTTCAACATCCTTCCATCTGCACTGGAATTCATTCCTTTACATGTTTGGAGAGTCAGCAAATCAACCCCAAAAGAATCTGACTTTAGAATCAAAATTCTGTGCTTGAATCTCAGATATGCCATTTGTAGTTGTTTCATCTTGGGCCAGTATTCAACCAGTCTAAGTCATAGTCAATTTATCTATAAACTGGGGATAATGCTGTCTCACAGGTAGATCTCACAGGTACATAATATATGTGAGGTGCCTGGCCCAATGCTTCTTACATAGTAGATCTTAATAAATGGTAATTATGATCATTACTATAGAAATTGGTTTAGAACCCTTACTAGTTTTTCTTCCTAGGATATAGTCCAGTGATGGCGAACCTTTTGAGCTCGGCGTGTCAGCATTTTGAAAAACCCTAACTTAACTCTGGTGCCGTGTCACATATAGAAGGTTTTTTTATATTTGCAACCATAGTAAAACAAAGACTTATATTTTTGATATTTATTTTATATATTTAAATGCCATTTAACAAAGAAAAATCAACCAAAAAAATGAGTTCGCGTGTCACCTCTGACACACATGTCATAGGTTTGCCATCACTGATAAAGTCAAAGCTGCAAGCCTTATCATAATCATGTTGTTGGAGCTCAGGGATTTGCTCTAAACTCCCCCATTCCTTGATTTCCTCCACAGTTTTCAAACTTCCAATTGTTAGTGATTTCTCCAGTTTCTGTCCCACTGCCTCACTGTAACCTTTCATACACATCATCCTTATCATCTACCTTTGTTCCAGTAGAATGGAAAAAATGAAAAATCTGATAATATCAACTGTTGTCCAGGATACAGAGCAATTGGAGCACTCATACTCTGATGGTGGAAATGTACAGTGCAACAAAAGTTCCATAAGGGAAGTAATACATCTATCTGTATTATATACCTCTATCCTCGGCAATTAGAACAATGCAAGTAATACTTGCTGAATGAAAAAGGAATAAAATATCTACATCCTCCCTCTCTGTCTCACTTCTATGCATTGATGCACACATTGATTGATCTGCCTGGTTTTCCATTTTAATTTCTCCAAGAGACATAAGATTCTTTCTTTTGTAATTGTCCATGGATAAATCCTGCCTCACCACCACCAAGCCTAGAAACTCTAAACACTGCACCCTGGCCTAAATCAACCTTCTAGGTTAATGTTTATCTGAAAGAAGGCAAAATCTGTAGCCACAATTCTCTGGTCATCTAGTTCACAGTGGCTTTTGCTCATTCCTATCATAAGCTGTAGTAAACTCATAAGCATAATTGACTCAAGTGTAATATAGCATTGTGTCAAGAAAGAAGAAAAGAAAGAAAGTGAGATAGAAAGAAATAAAGAGAGAAAGAAAGAAAGATAATAAAGAAAATAAGAAAGAAAGAAAGAAAGAAAGAAAGAAAGAAAGAAAGAAAGAAAGAAAGAAAGAAAGAAAGAAAGAAAGAAAGGAAATGTGGGCTATAGCATAAGATGAACCAATGCTAGAGATTAAACTTGACCACTTATTTGCTATGTGGTTCTTGGCAAATGATTTAATTCCTCTAAGCATCAAATGTCTCCTCTTTAATGTAGGGAAAATATTTAGGTAATGCATATAAATATCTCAGCATAGTGCCCAGCTCTTAAGTAAACTTTCAGTAAGTGTCAGAGATGACTTCTCTGAGGAAGAAATGTTTGAGCTGAGATTTGAAAGATAAATAGGAGTTGGCCAAGAAAAGAGTAGGAATAGAGCACTCACTACAGGCAGAGGAAACATTATGTGCAATAAGTGTTGGGTGACTTCACCAGTGTATGCTTCTACTAGTGCAAAGTAATCTTTGGCAGTAGGTAATTGTGTTTAAAATCCTAATAGTTTCTTCAAATTGAGATAATAATACCCATAGGGGTATCTGGCAACTTTTTAAAACAAGCCCTAATCCAGTACACCTGAACCAATACAATTAAAACTATTAGACACTTACTAACAATGTCAGCAGAAAGCAGTCCCATGAGACTATCTTAAACGAGCTGACTTTGTGGTACTTTCAAGGTGAAGCTATTCATTGCAAATTGCCTGTATTGCCTCTAAGTTCTTAGCCTCTTTTGGCCAGAGCCTCACAATTACTTATTGAAAAAACCACACCCTCCATTTATATCAGAAATCTGTTACAAGTACAAACAATATCTCCCAGCAGAGACCAACTTACTTCTTGCCAACTTTAGACCAGGGATCCTGGGAACTTGATGATATATTCTCACATATAAAGGTCAAAGACTTTCTCTAAATCATTTATGACTACAAAGTCAGTTTGGTGCCAGAGCCCACGCATTTTCTAAACAGGCCTATTCTATAGGCCTAATCTCATGGCCAAGGCTCTTCACCAGGATATAGATCTGCCTGGTTCTCCATTTTAATTTAGGTAATGCATATAAATAGCTCTTATTAACAGTTGATATCAACTGTTTCTTATCAACTGCTACCATGCTATGGGAAGGTCATCTCCTTCCAATATTATCTAGATTATAATAGAGCTACTATTTTAGAATAATAGCACTTCTTACCTCCTGTACATTTTTAGTAGTCTTCATAAAATTAAATCTTAAAACCTTGCCAGTATCTTAGAAAGGTAGCAAGTGGAAAACGGTTTTCCATATGAACTTTGATCATTTGAATGCCTCATATTGCCATTTGGCCTGTGCAAAAAGAGAAATTAATCAAAACATTCTTATACAACATCCTTCCCCAAGCAGGAGTTTCACCAAAGAAATTAACTCCTGAAGATTTTACAGAGTTTAACACTCTGAAAACGGGAAGCACCTTGCCCAGTGTACTCAGAATGGGTTCGCAAAATGAAACAGTAAATATAAGGATAAATGAATACATGTATGAATGGGTGGATAAATGGAAACAAAGGAAATATATTTACACTATAGCTATAACATGGAATTTTTGTTATCTGTAAACTATATCTCATTATTTTTGAGCATGTGCTATTGTAATACTTTATATATATTATCTCATTTAATCCTCACAACCAACAAATAAACTACATGTTAGTACTAGTTATGTAGCTAAGGAAACTAGGAGAAACATAAAGTAATTTTCTCACAGTCACACAGATAAGTGGCAGAACTTATGATCCCAGGCATTCAGGCTCCAGATTTTAATTTCTTAACCTCTAGTACAACCCCTTCTAATGCATAATACACTTACAAAAATGTATTACTTTAGTAAGAAGAGATAATATATCTAAATACAACCAAAAGGTAAGATGAAAGAGGTACTCAAATTTGGGGGGAAATGTAGAAGCAAAGATTTAAAACATAAACTTATTCCTATAATGAGAAATGGTACTCAGTGCTGTGCCAGGGTTCAGACTTTGGGATTCTCTATGAAGCTGGATTCAAATTTCAGCTCTGGAAACTTGCAAATTTAGCTTTGCAACCTTGAGCAAATTAGAAAGTCTCTCTGGCCCGGCTGACGTGACTCAGTGGTTGAGCGTCACCTATGAACCAGGAAGTCGTGGTTCAATTCCCGGTCAGGGCACATGCCTGCATTGTGGGTTTCAGTTTCCTCAACTGTAAAACAGGTAATACTAGAACCCACATTAAATAGCAGTTGAAAAGATTAAATTATGCAAATAAAGCCCAAAACGTCCTAGACAGGACACAGCAAGAACTCAATCTTGTTAGTCATTATTATATTGTTATTATTATCATTACTAGAGGCCCACTGCACAAAGAGATTCATGCAATAGACCTTCCTTCCTGGCTGCCGGCACCGGTTTTCCTCCAGCACCCGGGACACAGGCCTTTGGCTCCCACTGCAGAGGAGAAGCCAAGCCTCTTCAGTCTTCAGTCATCTTCAGTTTTCAGTCTTCCCTATATGCCTGCAGATGCAAATTAACAGCCATCTTTGTTGGATTAATTTGCATACTCATACTGAATGGCTGGTGGGCGTAACAGAGTGACACCAATTTGCATGTTTCTCTATTATTAGTGTAGATTGTTAACATTTTAATTTGTCAATCTAATCTAATAAAAGAGAAACATGCAAATTGACCACACCTCTGCTAACCCCAAGCCACACCCACCAGCCAATCAGAGGAACTATATGGAAATTAACCCAACCAAGATGGCGGTCAGCAGCCACCGAGTTGGAGCAAGCAGGAGGCTTAGTTGCCCCAGTGATGGAGGAAGCCAAGCTTCCTGCCTGCCCTGGCCAGCTGTGGCCTCTGCTCAAAGCAACAAAGTTTCAATTATAGAAGATAAATGAATCCCAGATACCTGCTTCCAGCCAGCCTCCACTGGGAGCTTGGGTGGCAGGGGGCCACCCAGAATGGCCACATCCTCATGGGGTGAGGGTCCGTGCTGGGGGGCTTGGCCAGCCTAAAAATGGCCCTCAGCCCCTCACACAGACTGGCCAGGCACCCCAGTGTGGACCCCCACCCTAAAGGGGGTGTGGCCAACCTGAAAACAGCCATCAGCCCCTCACCCAGGCTGACCAAACCTCCACTGGGTGAGGGTCCCCACTGGGGGGGGGGCTTGATAAGCCTGCAAACAGCAATCATCCCCTCACCCAGGCTGGCCAGGCACCCCAGAAGGACCCCCACCCTGATCCGGGACACCCTTCAGGGCAAACCAGCCGGCCCCCACCCATGCACCAGGCCTCTATCCTATATAATAAAAGGGTATTATGCAAACTGACCTAACAGCCGAACAACTGGGAATGACTGGTCACTATGACACACACTGACCACCAGGGGCAGACGCTCAACGCAGGAGCTGCCCTCTGGTGGTCAGTGTGCTCCCACAGGGGGAGCTCTGCTCAGCCACAAGCCAGGCTGATGGCTGCAAGTACAGCGGTGGTGGTGGTCACCTCTCCCACCTCCTCAGCAGCACTAAGGATGTCCAACTGCAGCTTAGGCCTGCTCCCCGCTGGCAAGTGGACATCCCCCGTGGGCTCCCAGCCTGCCAGAGGGATGTCTGATTGCCAGCTTAGGCTCAATCCCCCAGGGAGCGGGCCTAAGCCAGCAGGTGGTAACCCCCCGAGAGGTCCCAGACTGTGAGAAGGCACAGGCCGGGCTGAGGGACCCCCCCCACCGAGTGCACAATTTTTGTGCACTGGGCCTCTAGTCTATATTATAAAAGGCCAGTGGCCATAATGCTGTGACTCCATAACAACAAAATGACTGGTCACCAGGAGGTGCATTGATGGCTCTCACAGCGGGTCTCGGACTCGTGGTGCGGCAGGTCTCAGTCTCACGGTGCAGCGGTTCTGGGGTCCCGCCGGTGCGGTTGGTCTGGGGTCACACACAATTTCGCGTGCTTGGCCTTTAGTTGTACAATAAAATTGGAAATGGCAAATTATTTTGACATTTTAAGTTATCTAATCTAATAAAAGAGAAACATGCAAATTGAACGCACCTCTGCTATACCCCAAGGCAAGCCCACCAGCCAATCAGAGCGACTATATGCAAAATAACCTAACCAAGATGGTGGCCAGCAGCCACCGAGTTGGAGCAAGCAGGAGGCTTGGTTGCCCTGGCGATGGAGGAAGCCAAGCGTCCCTCCTGCCCTGGCCGGCTGTGGCCTCTGCTCAAGGCAACAAAGTTTCAATTATAGAAGATAAATAAATCCCAGATACCTGCTTCCAGCCAGCCTCCACTGGGAGCTTGGGTGGCTGGGGGCTGTGGCCAGCCTGCAAACAGCCATCAGCCCCTTATCCAGACTGGCCAGGCACCCCAGCAGGACCCCCCACCCTGAATGGGGTGTGGCCAGCCTGAAAACGGCCCGCAGCCCCTCACCCAGGCTGGCCAGGCACCCCAGTGTGGACCCCCACCCTGAAGGGACTGTGGCCAGCCTGCAAACAGCCATCAGCCCCTTACTCATGCACAAATTTCATGCACAAGGTCTCTAGTCTATAATATTTGCTATGATGTTGACATATCCTAAAAAATCAAAATTAATTCGACCTCAAGGAAGACAAAAAAGCAAATTCATTAAGATGGTCTAATATGGACGGGAATATTTAAACTCATAAGTAAATGGGCTAACAATATATCCCATTTCAGAAAAAAAAATAGCAGAATAAAATTAAGAAGCACAATTATCTAAAATACATTGAGCCCAGCCAGCATGCCTCAGTGGTTGAGCATCAGCTGTCAATTGCTGGCTTGATCCCCAGTGGGGAACATGCAGGAGGCAGCTGATCAATTATTCTCTCTTATTATTGATGTTTCTATCTCTTTCCCTCTCTCTTCCCCTCTGAAATTAATAAAAATATATTTTAAAAAATAATGAATTACATTTATATTTTTAAAGAGCTCTCATTCCTTAAAGGTCTATCTTCTTATCATCAAGGACTATAAAGGCCTGATTAATGAGAAGGCTAGTATGTAAGGTATCATCCTATCTAATAAAAGACAAACATGCAAATTGACCATACCCCCGAATGCTTCCCATTGGCTAATCAGCAGGATATGCAAATTAACTGCCAACCAAGATGGCGGCCGGCAGCCAGGCAGCTGAAGCAAATAGGAGGCTTGCTTGCTCCAGTGATGGAGGAAGCCAAGGTTCCCCACCTGCCGCTGCTGGGCTCTGAGCTTGCACTCAAAGCAACTATGTTGCAAGTATAGAAGCTAAACAAGCTCCAGATAGCTGCTTTCAGCCAGCAGCGGGCTCAGAGCTTAGAGCGGCAGTGATGGCAACAGAGTTTCAATTATAGAAGCTAAGCAAAGCCTAGATATCTGCTTTCAGTAGCCGAGGCCTCAAGCTGGAGCCAGCCTCAGAGCTAAAGCCGGATCTCAGCTCCAGTGACAGACATAGAAAGTAAATAAATCCCAGAATTAAAAAAAAACGAAAAAGAAAAAAAGGAGAGGCTGGGAGCTTCAGTCACCCGCCAGCCTGAAAATGGCCCTCAGCCCCTCATCCAGGCTGGCCAGGCACCCAAGCGGGACCCCCACCCTGATCCGGGACACCATTCAGGGCAAACCAGCTGGCCCCCACCCATGCACCAGGCCTCTATCCTATACTACAGGCAGGGCGGGACAGTGCAAGCTGCCATCCGGGCCCCATGTGCAGCCCTGGGCAGCGGGGCATAAGTGCCACCCCCAGCCAGGACCCCTATGTGCCACCTGAGCCCCCAGCTGGGACCCCCATGCTGCCTAAGCCCTGCACTGCTAAGCCCCGCTCCCAGCCGGGACCCTATGACTATTGGAGAGCAGGAAAGTGCTACTGGGCCCTGGGTTGCTGTGGTGATCTGGCCATCGGTAAGTAGAAAAATGCAGCCTGTAGGCATCCCCCAGCTGCGCCTGACCTGGGAGCAGGAAAGCCCAGCCTGAGGGCAGCCCCAAGCTGGGCCTGATCCAGGCACAGGAAAGCCCAGCCTGCAGACAGTCCCCAGCTGGGCCTGCTCCCTGGTCGCCATGGTGATCCGGGAGCAAGAGAGCAAGCCTGGCCTGCGGGAAGCTCCAAGCTGGGCCTGCTCCCCGGTTGCCATGGAGACCTGGAAGCGGGAAAGCCCGGCCTGTGGGCAGCCTTCAGCTGGGCCTGCTCCCCCGTCACCATGGCGATCCTGGAGCAGGAAAGCCTGGCTTGCAAGCAGTACCCCCATCCTGGCCATAGCTCAAGGGAGAGTACAACATGCAATGGAGGCCAGGAGCCTGAGAGATCAACACAGAGGGGCTCCTGCTCCAAGCCTCCATGGTGTGGCTGGGGGCAGGCCCCCAGCAGACAGACAGACACAGACACACACACACACACACACACACACACAGTGCCTGCTCTGAGCCTCCAATGTGGCTGGGGGCAGACCCCCAGCAGACACACACACACACACACACACGCACGCACGCACACACGGGGCGCCTGCTCTGAGCCTCTGCTGCCAGACTGTGGCCCTCAGTAGGACATCCACTGAAGGCTCCCAGACTGTGAGAGGGGCAGGCTGTGCTGAGGGAATCCCCACCCCCACCCCAGTGCACAAATTTCGTGCACCGGGCCTCTAGTCTACACTATTAAATGACAAAGATGCTAATTGACTGTGCCTTCGCTACGCCCACCAGCCAATCAGAAGAGTATGCAAATTAACCCAACAAAGTTGGCCATTAAATTTGCATACTGAAGGTGGGGCGGGCAGCGCCAGACGCCTCCGGCGGATTCCGGGTTGCAGATTGGGGACCGGAGAGGCGGGACAGGAAGTGGTAGATGCCACCCGGGGAAGCGGAGCCGGCAATTGCCCCGGGCAGAAGCCTGAGCCTGGGTAGGGGTGGAGCCTGGAATCGGAGCAGGCTGGGGATCCCCTGCCCAGGTCTAATGCTGGGCCAGAGGTCTGAGGCCTGGGAAGGAGCAGAGCCAGCAATCGCACAGGGCTGGGGGTCCCCTGCCCAGGCCTAACGCCCCGGCCAGAGGCCTGAGGCCTGGGCAGGCAAAAGAGCAGCTTGGGGGTTCCCTGCCCAGGCCTAACGCCACAGCCAGAGGCCTGAGGCCTGGGAAGGGGAGGAGCCTGGAATCAGAGTGGGCTAGGGGTCCTCTGCCGGGGCCTAAGGTCCTGGGCCTTAGGCCTGGGCAGGCGATCAGAGCGGGCTGGGGTACCCCTGCCCAGGCTGAATGCCCCGGGCAGAGGCCTGAGGCCTGGGCAGGCGAAAGAGCAACCTGGGAGTCCCCTGCCCAGGCCTAATGCCCCTCTGGCCTGGGCAGGAGCGGAGCCTGCAATCGGACCGAGCTGGGGATCCCCTGCCCAGCCTAAGGCCCAGGCCAGAGGCCTGAGGCCTGGGCAAGGGCAGAGCCTGCGATCAGAGCAGGCTGCATGTCCCCAGCCCAGGCCTAAGGCCCGGCCAGAGGTCTTAGGCCTGGGGGGGCGGAGCCTGCAATCAGAGCGGGCTGGGGGTCCCCTGCCCAGGCCTAACGCCCCAGCCAGAGGCCTGAGGCCTGGGCAGGGGTGGAGCGGGAATTCTGAGCAGGCTGGGGGTCCCCTGCCAAGGCCTAAGGCCGGGGCCAGAGGCCTGGGCCGGGGCGGAGCCTGGAACCGGAGTGGTCTGGGGGTCCTCTGCCCAGGCCTAAGCCCCAGGCCAGAGGCCTTAGGCCTGGGCAGGCAATAGAGCGGCCTGGGGGTCCCCTTCCCAGGCCTAAGGCCCTGGCCAGAGGCCTGGTCATGGGTAGAGCCTGCGATCAGAGCGGTCTGGGGGTCCCTTGCCCAGGCCTAAGGCCCCGGCCAGAGGCCTGAGGCCTGGGTAGGCGATCAGAGCGGGCTGGGGGTCCCCTGCCCAGGCCTAACACCCCAGCAAGAGGCCTGAAGCCTGAGTAGGCGATCAGACCTGGCTGGGGGTCCCCTGTCCAGGCCTAATGCCCTGGCCAGAGTCCTGAGTCCTGGGCAGGCGAAAGAGTAGCCTGGGGATACCCTGCCCAGGCCTAACACCCAGCCAGAGGCCTGAGGCTTGTAAAGGGGCGGAGCCATCAATCGCCCAGGGCTGGGCGTCCCCTGCCCAGGCCTAACGCCAGAGGCCTGAGTCCTGGGCAGGGGCAGAGCCTGCGGTCTGGGGGTCCCTTGCCCAGGGCTAAGGCCTCGGCCAGAGGCCTGAGGCCTGGGTAGGCAATCGGAGTGGGTTGGGGGGTCTCTTTCCCAGGCCTAATGCTCCTCTGCCCTGGGCAAGGGCTGTGCCTACTATCGGAGCGATCTGGGGGTCCCCTGCCCAGGCCTAACGCCAGGCCAGAGGCCTGAGGCCTGGGCAGGGGCCGAGCCAGGTATTGGTGTGAACTACAGAGGAAACACCTTTTCTGACCGCTCATTGGCTAAGCTCCCTGTATGCCACTGGTAATATTCTTAGTAACTTGGGTAATAAGAATCCAAGAAGGTGATGTAGGGTTTTTCCACCTCACTCCTGGAGAAAAAAATGAAGGTCCGCTGCTGGAGGGGTTAAGAAATGTCATATCCTGCCCTAGCCACTTTGGCTCAGTGGGTAATGCCTCGGCCTGCCCACCACAGGGTCTGGGCTCAATTCTGACCAAGGACATGTACCTAGGTTGCAGGCTCCTCGCTGGCTGGGGCCCAGGTCAGGGCTCATGCAGGAGGCAACCAATCAAAGTGTCCCTCTCACTTTGATGTTTCTCTCTGTCTTTCCCTTTCTCTTCCACATTCTCTAAAAATCACTAGAAACATATCCTCAGGTGAGGATACAAAAAAAGAAAGGAAAAAAAATGTCATATCCTATGAAAGACACATCTTGAAAATGCCTAAAGAAAGTTGTCATTTTTTCATGGTGAAGGGACTGGAGTCCGTGTTGATGAAAACACCTTGGTGGCTGTGGTGACTGGCAGTGGCTGCAGCAGCGGGGTGATGGGCTGGTGCCTTCCCCTGATCAGCCTGGTCACCTCCCACAAAGGGAGGCCAGAGTGCGGCTTAGGCCTTATCCCCAAGGGGAGCAGGGAGCGGGTCTAAGCCGTCAGTAGGACATCCCCTGAGGGCTCCCAGTATGCGAGAGGGGGCAGGCTGGGCTGAGGGACCCCCCGCCCCAGTGCACGAATTTCATGCACCGGGCCCCTAGTCTACAATAATACACAAACATGCAAGCATACCAATAAAACTTAGATGACTACTCTGCTGGGAATTGTCATAAACAAGAATTCCCATTGTGTCTAGGCAAGTGTTGCTGTATTCTTTTGTTTGTGTTAAGTACTTTGTTTCTATAATTTTAAAAAATATCACCTGTTACTTTTAGCAATAAAAAAAATAAAATAAAATAAAATATCACCTGCAAAGCAGGTACCATTTGGTCCCCATTGGCAGATGAGGAAATGAAGTTCATTATGATGAAATAACTTGTCTAATGCCACACAGTTTTTTAGTGGTAGAACCACTAGGTCACAAGACTTCAGAGAGCTTGGTCAGTCGGTCATCCCCAATACATTTTTCCTGATCCCTATGGACCCCCACCCACCCACCACCCCACTTCAAAGTGCTTCTCTAAGCTACCAAAGTTATCTTTGCATTTAGTTCACTGGATTCAAATTGTGTGGATCTGTGTGTCTCTTTAAATGACATGAGCTCCTTGAAGTAAGGAGCATGTTTTTCAAACCTGAGTACACGAAAGAAGCACACAAAAAATAAGTGGCTCTTACCAGTGGTCCCAAAACACATCTATTGTCCTAGCTTTGCATACCCTCCAAACTAGTTGTGCATGCACCTACCAGGGAGCTAGTCTCCTACTGACCCTCTCAGCTCAGGATCCTAGTACAATAATGAGTTCTCTTTCTGAACTGATTTTTAACTGTCCTATCAGGTCAATATTGTAGTTACCTCAAAATCTCTTGGGAAATAAATGTGTGTTTATTTATAAATGAATGCATGTGTATGTGACAGTTTAATAAAATCTGAGGAAAGTGAAGTTTTAAAGTTAAAAGGATCCATGGGGGAATGGGGGGGGCTGGTTTACTTCTCCATTTTTGCAGATGAAAGAAGTACAGTCTGTACCAAATTTGAAAACTGTTCTCTGAAAATGTTTTGTGTTTGGCCCAAAGGATTTTCTTTACTTGATTTTATTGTTCTGGGTTAAGGCTCACATATATTAGTTACAATGAGTTTAGAATTACAAAAACAGCGAAGTGTTGCTTATAGTCTAACTTTCACAAATCTTAACCTCCACTCTGGCATTTCATTAAAATATAGGTTGCTGGTTACATGGCAAGTTTAGCTTGAGATTTTCAATTATGTAATATCTAACAAGGAAAACCAAGGAGAAACACAGTTCAACAGAAAAGTCATGGATTTTTTCCACTTATATTGTTTCAGGTGCCACAGAAAATCAGCAAACCCATGACACACCAGGCAGTAAGGCAATATGTGTCAGGCAGGCAGCCAGAGACAGACAACAGAATCCAGAGCCAGAGACAGAAATGGGTGGAGGACAGGTCATGAGCAGATCAGGCAGCCTCTTAGGAGCAAGTGTGAGCATGATCAGGATAAGCAGTGAGTCATGGCCAAATAGGCAAATTGGAAGCCCTACTTTAGGATCCTGAGGAAAAGGGTGGGGAGAGGAGAGGGAGAGGAGGAGGGAGACTAAAGGGTGAGGGGATAGGGAGAGATGCTGAAAGCCAAAAGCAGAACAGGAACAAATTACAAATGGAGAAAGCAGTCACATTGCGTCAGAATCAAGTGGACTTTGGCAGCTAAGGCAGGTCCCTGTTCCAGCTTCAGCTGTTCTCCTTCCCCTCCTGCCACGTGAATTTGGCCTGGGGGCTTGCAGCAGAGGCAATGGAAACAGCTGGCTCAGTAAGAGTGTGGGGGTGAGAAGCTGAAAACTGTTTCTGCAAAGAAAGAGTATGTTTTGTTTATAAAGGAAATTAGAAATGTGCTAAAGAAGGTATTTGAATATGAATGAGGTATTTGGGTATTTCAATACCCAAAAGAATAATCACTCAATAGCAAGAATGGCTAAGCTTAAAAAGATTTAACAGAACACAAGCATACACTTCAGTAAATGAGTTAATGAACCATATAGCTAAACATGCATGGCATTTTCGATTCATGCCTCAGTCTAGAAGACTCCCAATCATCTCCCACTCTTTTTAAAGGGCAGAGAGCTGTTTAACAACCCTTCAGTGTTCCAGGCAGCAAACAGGCTCTCAACTATTAATGGCAAAGCTGCCAGAAGCCAGACATACCTGGGAACAGATGAAAGGTTTCGTTTGTTCACCTTCAACGTTACACTAGTTCCCACTCAGGATCTCTGAGCACATTACTGGAAATTTTTAAAACACACAGTTACTGGTGCAAAGAGGTTTCTGAAAACATACAAAGCACACATTCAACAAGAAAGTCCACCTGAAAATCCTGTGAAGGCAAAACTGGATTGGAACATTACAGCATGCCTGTTCTTTTTACAAAGACCAAAGCAAGTTCAAAGACTCAGAGATTTTCTTGAAAATGATAAAAAACATTATGTCAAATGAGGTTTCACCTTGCATGCCAAATCCAACTCATTGGCAGTTGCTCCTTGAAGCCCCATATATCTGATCTAATTAGTGGTGTCTGCCACAGCCTAGAGAGGAGGGAGTAGATATTCACCATCATTTAAAAATCTATCTTGCTTTGAGTCCTAGGCCATCTGGGCATACTACTTTCTTCCCTAGAGGTGCAAACTGGCAGTTTTGGGGCTGGGTTCACATTGAAAATATGTTTGGGCCCTCGCAGTAATTTTAAAAATTAGTTGCCCACATTTGAAAATGGGAGATTTCACAGTTTTAAAAATTGAAATTTTCTCTTAAAATTGGAATTTTCTAACAATTTTATACCTCTCTTTCCAAATGGCCACTGTCACCTGAAGCTGAGTAGGAGCTGCCTCCTTTAGATGAGATGTCCTCTCTCAATTTGCCTTCTTTCACTCGTTTACATTGCCTGTCTGGCCTCTGCAGGATGTGTGTTTGTGACTCCCTACTCTATGCCTCTGTGTTACTGTTACTTAATCAGACTCCTCAAAATTAATGAGGACTTTAAGGTTCACTGTTCCCTTTTCCATTTCAATTCTGTCATTAACCAGAATGACTTTAACTCCTAACACCCTAGTTTTTTGTGTGTTTTGTTAATAAGTTCATATTAATACAGATGTTTCTGCCTTTATTTCCAACAAGTCTATCATTTCTTCTCAACCAGATGTTTAGTCCCTTTCCATATTTTTCAAATCTATTAGACCCTTTCTGGGTCTACTTTGCTCCCATTGGCCATCATGCCACTGCCTCACTAGCAAGTATTTTCATTTCTCTTGTTCCTTTGACCTTCTCTCACACCTGCTCATCAAACCTCATCCCTGCATCAATCCAATCATCCAACTTCTCCAGGGTGATGAATACTCCTAGATTAAATCACACTACAAACTCATGATCTCTAGTGTCAATGAGCCTTAAGTCCCTAAATGTCACCATCTCCTCTTTCCCTCAATGGCCACTTCAAAGAGTTGCCACTCTGCTCAAACTATATAATCTACTTCCTCTTGCCTCACTTTCAGAGGCAACTTTGATTTCTACTCTCTTAGAAAATCAAGGCCCTCAGATGAGAAAAGTTCCTTGGCTTGCTCCCCTACAACCCAAGAACTTACTTAAATTTCCATGCATTCAGACCTCATGTCTCAATGGGAGAACTGTCCTTCCTCCATTTCAGATTAATTCTTCCCACTTGAGTGCCCATCCCCTTGACATTAGCTCATCCTCCTAGTCTCAAGCCAGATTTATTTGATCTTTTATACCCCTCTTCTCTTATCCTTAATAATTCTCTGTGCCTACTTATTCTTTTCTCTCAAAATATAAACATGTCTTCCAACTAAAAACAGTTCTCCCTCAATCTCAAGCATCCTTCTGGTAGCAATCCTATTTTACTGACTCTCACCACCAAATTTCTTGAAGAATAGATTCCACTTCCTTGCCTTCTGTTTACTACTCCATCTACTGATTTTTGGTTTATATCATCACCTCTTGACTAAAACTTTTTTAAAGGTCACCAACAACCTCTGACTTCCAATTCAGTATGATTTTTTTTGCCCTTATTTTGATTGATGTTGTAGGGGTACAGAATGAGTTGCCCCAAAGATGTGCCTCTGTTGTATGCAGAGTACTTTGATCTAAAGGCAACAGAGACTTTGGAGGCTCAAGAGAAACTTCTGCCTCACCTTGAACTACCTAGAAGAATTTAAATTCGGGGCCTTGCCCATAACAAGAGATTATCAGATAACATTTTTAACCTATCTGTATGGCAGGACATATTTATAATTTCTTATCCTGCACTGACCTTCCTCCCCTCTGAAGCATCTTACCTCATCCTTAGCTCAGAATATCATATACTATAACTCATTTTCCCTGTCTCTGAACCTCTTGAAAAGGAACCTGGCCCTGAGCAGGTCTGTAGGGCCAGCTGATGGTGTGTGGGTTTCGTGTAGGAAAAGTTTCATGTAGGAAAAGTTTCACAATAGTCCAGGTGAATTTTAGAGGACGTTTATGAAAGCTGGGGACAGTAAAACAAGGAAGGGCTGGGGAAATGAGCCTAGGCTGGTCTGCTCTGGCTGCCCATTGCTACCCTGGTTGTAAGCCCTATGGGGTCCCTTAGCGTTTAACAGCCGTGGGCAAACTATGGCCCGTGGGCGATCCGGCCCATTTGAAATGAATAAAACTAAAAAAAAAAAAAAAAAAAGATCGTACCCTTTTATGTAATGATGTTTACTTTGAATTTATATTAGTTCACACAAACACTCCATCCATGCTTTTGTTCCGGCCCTCCAGTCCAGTTTAAGAACCCATTGTGGCCCTGGAGTCAAAAAGTTTGCCCACCCCTGGTTTAGGAGATGCATGCCTGTTGGGGAAGAGGTGGGGAGAGCCTTAGATGTGTTTTGGGAAGGAGAGCAAGTGCTAAGTTATCTCAAGGCTTGTATTTCTCTCTTGCAGGCCAGAATCTTAGGGGAGGTCTCAGGGGAAAGTTTCAACAGAATATTCATCAGTTTTCTAGGTGTGCTTCTTCAGAGACATGGTCTCCACTGATTGGCCAGTGTCAGGGCAGGGGGTCCTTAGTTATTGCAGCTGGTCCTGGTGCTTTTCTGGGTCTGGAGCTTAGATATTATTTTTACATCTGCTGTAATTGATGTCAGTTTGTTCAGCTATCTGTCTGTTTCCCTATTCCACTTGTCCTGGCTTACTGGTCTGTCTCACATGTGCCCATTATGCATCAGCTATACTGAACTGTTAGCACTTTCCTGAAAGTATTGCACTGTTTCATATCTGTACTTTCATTCATGCTGTTACCTCTGCCTAGAATTAGTACACATTCCTTTTTTTCTCATCTGCTTGGCTAACTCAACCTTTCCTTCAAGACTTAAACATAAGCTCCTCCAGGAAGCTTTCCCTAACTCTTGAAGGGGAAAAGAATTTGCCACCCCAAAATATGTCTTTTTGGCATAAGGATTACTGTAAGCTAGTTATTGTTTGTTTTTTTTAATCCTCACCCAAGGATATTTTTTCCATTGGTTTTTAGAAAGAGTGGAAGGGAGAGGAAGAGACAGAAACACCGATGTGAGAGAGACACATCAATTGGTTGCCTCCCACATGCCCTGGACCAGGACCATGAGTCTGTAACCAAGGTTCGTGCCCTTGACCGGAATCGAACCCAGGACCTTTCAGTCCGCAGGCTGACAATGCTCTATCCACTGAGCAAAATTGCTAGGGCTAAGCTGGTTATTTTTTTAAGCTGGTTATTTTTAAGAAACAGCAGTTCTGACCTAAGAAAGGCTCTGAAAACTGAGTGAAGTTATTCTTTTTTAAGAGACATGTGTAAGAGAAATCTTCGTTTGTAAGGATGTCTCCCTCTCTGTGTCAGGAAGAAAAGGAAGATCAAATCTCTTGAAATTCTTACCAATGGAGAAGGAAATGGCCTAAATCTGCATAACAATCTTACCCCTGTTAACTGTGCTTTTCCTAGTAACCTCCCATAATTGACTGGCCCCCAAAATCTTTTGTCTTTAGCTGGAGATGGTATTTAAGGTGGTGGATTGCCTCATTGCAGGGAGTTACTCAGTTTTCCTAGCTCTCAAGTATACAGAAGGTATGCTTGTTATTAAACTTCTGTTTTTCTCCTGTTACTCTGTCTTTTATTACAGGGGGCGGAGAGTTTCAGGCAAGAACCTAGAAAGGTAGAGGGAAAATTATGTTTCCTCTCCTATAGTCTTCTTTTCTGCATTGCCAGTACTCTTATGTGTCTTTATCATAGCACCTTATCACACTGACTTATGATTATTGACTTCTATGATTCTTTTATCAGGTAGTAAAATCCCAAAGGCAGGGATTGATTGGATAGTTATTTCTGTATGTCTAGTGCCTATACATTCTTCAATGCATAGTAGATGCTTAATTAGTATCCTATATAATAAAAAGGTAATACAGTGGGGCCTTGACTTACGAGTTTAATTCGTTCTGAGACCGAGCTCGTTAAGGAGCTCGTTAAATCAAATTACTCTATCAACTCAATGCAAAAAATCGGCTGAGAGACAACTGGTATCTCAAAAAACTCCTTAGTCGGGACACTCGTAAGTCAAGGCCCCACTGTATGCAAATTGACCTTCACACAAGATGGCCGACCCCATGTGGTCATAAGATGGCCACCACAAGATGGGTGGCAGGGGAGGGCAGTTAGGGTTAACCAGGCTTACAGGGAAGGGCAGTTGGGGATGATCAGACCAGCAGGGGAGCAGTTAGGTGTCAATCAGGCTGACGGGGGAGTGGTTAGGGGTGATCAGGCTGACAGGCAGAAGTGGTTAGGGGCAATCAGGCAGGCAGGGAGGCAGGCAAGCGGTTCGGAGCCAGGAGTCCCGGATTGTGAGAGGGATGTCCGACTGCCACTGTTTAGGCCCAGTGCCAGATTGGAGAGGGTGCAGGCTCGGCTGAGGGACACACACCCCCCAGTGCATGAATTTTGTGCACCAGGCCTCTAGTTTGATAAATAAAATTTGAAACAGATGAATGGAAAGTTAATTAGGGACTAGAAGAGACTAAAATTCCATATTGCTATGACTTCTTTTATACACTGACTTCAAGTTTATTTTTTTATTTTTTTATTTTTTTTATTGCTTAAAGTATTACAAAGGGTATTACACATGTGTCCATTTTATCCCCCCGCCCTAGACAGTCCCCTAGCCTCCCCTATCCCCCAGTGTCTTATGTCCATTGGTTATGATTATATGCATGCATACAAGTCCTTTAGTTGCTCTCTTACCCCCCTACCTCCTTCCCCCCAACCCTCCCCGGCCTTCCTGCTGCAGTTTGACAATCTGTTTGAGGCACCTCTGCCTCTGTATCTATTATTGTTCAAAAGTTTATAATGGTCTCTATTATCCATGAATGAGTGAGATCATGTGGTATTTTTCCTTCATTGACTGGCTTATTTCACTTAGCATAATGCTCTCCAGTTCCATCCATGACGTTGCAAATGGTAAGAGTTCCTTCCTTTTTAGAGCAGCATAGTATTCCATCGTGTAGATGTACCACAGTTTTCTAATCCATTCATCTACAGATGGGCACTTAGGCTGTTTCCAGATCTTAGCTATGGTGAATTGTGCTGCTATGAACATAGGGGTGCATATATCCTTTCTGATTGGTGTTTCTGGTTTCTTGGGATATATTTCTAGAAGTGGGATCACAGGGTCAAATGGGAGTTCCATTTTCAGTTTTTTAAGGAAACTCCATACTGTCTTCCATAGTGGCTGCACCAGTCTGCATTCCCACCAGCAGTGCACACGTGTTCCTTTTTCTCCACATCCTCTCCAGCACTTGTCGTTTGTTGATTTGTTGATGATAGCCAGTCTGACAGGTGTGAGATGATACCTCATTGTTGTTTTGATTTGCATCTCTCGGATGATTAGTGACTTTGAGCATGTTTTCATATGTCTCTTGGCTTTCTGAATGTCCTCTTTTGAAAGGTGTCTATTTAGGTCCTTTGCCCATTTTTTGATTGGATTGTTTATCTTCCTTTTGTTAAGTTGTATGAGTTCCCTATAAATTTTGGAGATTAGGCCCTTATCAGATATGACATTGGCAAATATGTTTTCCCACACAGTGGGTTTTCTCATTGTTTTGTTGATGGTTTCTTTTGCTGTGCAGAAGCTTTTTATTTTGATGTAGTCCCATTTGTTCATTTTTTCTTTAGTTTCAAGTGCCCTAGGAGCTGTATCAGTGAAGAAATTGCTTCGGCATATGTCTGAGATTTTGTTGCCTTTGGATTCTTCTAGAATTTTTATGGTTTCCTGTCGTACATTTAAGTCCTGTATCCATTTTGAGTTTATTTTTGTGTATGGTGTAAGTTGGTGGTCTAGTTTCATTTTCTTACATATATCTGTCCAATTTTCCCAACACCATTTATTGAAGAGACTATCTTGGCTCCATTGTATGTTCTTGCCTCCTTTGTCAAATATTAATTGAGCAGATTGGTTCGGGCCGATTTCTGGGCTCTCTATTCTATTCCATTGATCTATATGCCTATTCTTGTGCCAGTACCAGGCAGTTTTGAGAACAGTGGCTTTGTAATACAACTTGATATCTGGTATTGAGATCCCACCTACTTTGTTCTTTTTCAGGATTGCTGCAGCTATTTGGGGTCTTTGTTTATTCCAGATGAATTTTTGGAGAGTTCGTTCTAGATCTCTGAAGTATGCTGTTGGTATTTTAATGGGAATTGCGTTGAATTTATAGATTGCTTTGGATAGTATGGACATTTTAATGATGTTGATTCTACCAATCCATGAACACGCTATGTTCTTCCATCTGTTTATGTCTTCCTCTATATCTTTTTTCAACGTCCTGTAGTTTTCTGAGTAGAGGTCTTTTAGCTCTTTAGTTAAGTTTATTCCTAGATAGCTTAATTTTTTTGGTGCGATGGTAAACGGGATTGTTTTTATAATCTCTCTTTCTGAAAGTTCACTATTGGTGTATAGAAATGCCTCAGATTTCTTGGGGAAGTTTATTTTTTTTTAATATTTTTTAAAATATATATTTATTGATTTTTTTTACAGAGAGGAAGGGAAAGGGATAGAGAGTTAGAAACTTTGATGAGAAACATTGATCAGCTGCCTCCTGCACACCCCCTTCTGGGGATGTGCCCGCAACCAAGGTACATGCCCTTGACGAGAATCGAACCTGGGGCCCTTCAGTCCACAGGCAGACACTCTATCCACCGAGGCAAACCAGTTAGGGCTCAAATTTATATTTTAATTAAGAGATTTTATTTTAGTTATATACCTACTAGAGGCCCGGTGCACAAAAATTTGTGCACTCAGGAGGGTCCCTCAGCCTGGCCTGTGCTCTCTTGCAGTCAGGGACCCCTCGGGGAATGGCCACCTGCTGGCTTAGGCCTGCTCCCCGGGGGATTGGGCCTAAGATGGCAATCAGACATCCCTCTGGCAGCCTGGGAGCCCTCTGGGGATGTCCACTTGCCAGCGGGGAGCAAGCCTAGCTGCACTCGGACATCCATAGTGCTGCTGAGGAGGCAGGAGAGGCTTCCACCACCACCACTGTACTGGCAGCCATCAGCCTGGCTTTGGGCTGAGCAGAGCTCCCCCTGTGGGAGCACACTCACGACCAGGGGGCAGCTCCTGCATTAAGCATCTGCCCCCTGCTGGTCAGTGTGTGTCATAGTGACCAGTGATTCCCAGTCGCTCTGCTGTTAGGGTCAATTTGCATGTTACCCTTTTATTATATAGGATAGAAGCCTGGTGCATGGGTGGGGGCTGGCTGGCTGGTTTGCCCTGAAGGGTGTCCTGGATCAGGGTGCAGGTCCCGCTGGGGTGCCTGGCCAGCCTGGATGAGGGGCTGAAGGCCATTTTCAGGCTGGCGACACCCCCTTCAGGGAGGGGCGTCCTGCTGGGGTGCCTGGCCAGTCTGGGTGAGGGGCTGATGGCTGTTTTCAGACTGGCCACATCCCCTTCAGGGTGGGGGTCCCCACTGGGGTGCCTGGCCAGTCTGGGTGAGGGGCTGATGGCTGTTTTCAGGCTGGCCAAGCCCCCCAGAGGGGACCCTTACCCCATGAGGGTTTGGCCAGCCTGGGTGAGGGGCTGATGGCTGTTTGCAGGCTGGCCACACCCCCTTCAGGGTGGGGGGTCCTGCTGGGGTGCCTGGCCAGTCTGGGTGAGGGACTGAGGGCTGTTTTCAGACTGGCCACACCCCCTGCAGGGTGGGGGTCCCCACTGGGGTGCCTGGCCAGTCTGGGTGAGGGACTGAGGGCTGTTTTCAGGCTGGCCACACCCCCTTCAGGGTGGGGGGTTCTGCTGGGGTGCCTGGCCAGTCTGGGTGAGGGGCTGATGGCTGTTTGTAGTTTGGCCACAGTCCCTTCAGGGAGGGGGTCCCCCCTGGGGTGCCTGGCCAGCCTGGGTGAGGAGTTGATGGCTGTTTGCAGGCTGGCCATAGCCCCTTCAGTGTGGGGGTCCTCCCTGGGGTGCCTGGCCAGCCTGGGTGAGGGGCTAATGTCTGTTTGCAGGCTGGCCACAGCCCCTTCAGGGTAGGGGTCTCCACTGGATTGCCTGGCCAGCCTGGTTGAGGGGCTGATGGCTGTTTGCAGGCTGGCCAAGCCCCCCAGCAGGGACCCTCAACCCATGAGGGTTTGGCCATCCTGGGTGAGGGGCTTATGGCTGTTTGCAGGCTGGCCACAGCCCCCAGCCACCCAAGCTCCCAGTGGAGGCTGGCTGGAAGCAGGTATCTGGGATTTATTTAGCTTCTATAATTGAAACTTTGTTGCCTTTTGCGGAGGCCACAGCCAGCCAGAGCAGGCGGGAAGCTTAGCTTCCTCCATCACTGAGGCAATGAAGCCTCCTGCTTGCTCCAGCTCTGTGGCTGCTGACTGCCATCTTGGTTGGGTTAATTTGCATATAGTTGCTCTGATTGGCTGGTGGGCATGGCTTGTGTGTAGCAAAGGTACAGTCAATTAGCATCTTTGGTTTTTATTAGTGTAGATGAGAAGTCATTGAGAATTAACAAGAATTCATACAACTCTTCACCTTTGTATTACTTTATCATGAGTAAGTTCACTGAAGTGCTGCCTGACTAGATACTCATGGCTTCTGTTAGGGTAAGTAGGTTGCATTATGTCACCAAAGATTTCTCTTTCATTTATCAAACCTCTACTGTCTTACAAAGAATGCCTATGCAAATTGTACCCCTGGCCACCATGCATTCGGAGCTCTTCTGCCATGGCTCATCTTGCTCATATGTGCTGCTATTTATTACTGCTACTTTAATAGAATGAGCCAACCAGGCTCCTCAAACAAGGTAAGAAAAGTTTCCCAGAAGAGCAAAATAATTGTTAAATCACAGGCTTTGCAGATCAAAATTGCTCAAAGCCTGCTTTTGTGCCTGAAACAAATTTAAATAGTTGTGCTTTTGCTCCCTTTACTAAAGGCTCCCCATACTCTACCTCCAAAATCAACACCTTCTTGCCAATGAATAACCTAATTCAGACCTCCACAGTCCTTTTCAATGAATGGGTCAAGAGGTACATTCTGCTCCCTTCCTCCTTAGTCCTAGGCCAGTATGCCCTGTCCAGTTATGCTACAGGCCCTCCCCAGGACGAGAAGGTGGTGTCTGTATGGGAGGGAAGTTTACCACTATTATAAAGCCAGTATGGATTATGATAAAGGGACCCTGGACTATTCATACTCTGAGCTATCTCTTGTAATATAGATGAGCCTTATCAACCCACAGTAAGCATGAGCTACATGTCACACACTGACAAAAATTCAGTCTAGTGACTCAACCTTTCAAAATGTTGTAGCTTATCATTTTTGCATGACCCTGGGTGCGGTCGGCCTTCCTACGTGTATTATGCATTCCTAACTGTAGCACAAGTATTTTCAGAAGGCTTTCTTCTCTGTCCAAGAAAAGATTGGCATCTTGTTGTCAAAATAGTCATATCTGTAATTTCCATCGATCACATGAACACTTTTGTCAGTACTTTTGAAAGCCAGTACATTCATCCACCTGACTCCCCTTCACAATCTCTGATCAGACCACATTGTGTTGATGTACTTTTTACTCTGGATTACTTCATGTCCTCAAGATTTTAGGAGTTGCATCTCAGCAAAAATTTCCTAATGACATATCTTCATATTGATATCTTAAGTGATCTTTTTAAATGAATCAAATTGATCACTCTAGTAATCATTAAATCTTCCTTTTTGCATTTTCAAATCTCTTTTCCAAAACTTTTTATTTAATCTCTATTCAGATAGCATATATCCCAACAAGTCTTCAAAATTCTCAATACTGCCAGTGGCTTCCCAAAACCAATCAATTACATTGAAGCCATAGGGGAAACATTTTTTTTATAAGTGTCTGTAAATATTCTCAGTTTTCCTGAATATATTTAGGTCTAGGTAATTCAAACTGAGACATGCAACCTATTAAAGTGCAATGCTTTTCATGTTAAATTTAGGCCATGACCAAATCACCAATTTTGCTAATTAGATTTTCTGTGGTTTGATTAAGCTAGAGAGTTTAAATTTTAATACTAAATTGTCAGAATTTGTTCCCTTTTAAACAATTTTATTGATGTGAGAAATTTCAATCTGAACAAAAAATTGGTTCTGAAAATCCCCATTTTATGTTTTCCCATCAAATAAAAATCACATGTCTCCTCTTCAAGCAGAAGTAACTAAAGTGGCCTCTCAAGTCATCTGACCTCCAAGTTTACCTAAGCAGAGATATGGGCTTTCAAAGCTCCAGTTCCTGGAACTGTGTCTGTGCATTGGCTTGGCTATGTCAATGGAGAGAAGGCATAGGAGAGGGATTGTCCCAAGCTGTTCCAAGTCAACCACTGGTTCTAGCTCAGGACTTTATCAACACCTTGCTGCCTTTCTGACGGGCAAATGAAGAGAAATAGGACATCCACATAGGGCTTCCATTCTACCTGCCAGTGCTGGCATGTTTGGCATTAAGTCCTGAGAAGCTATTGCCCAAGTGCAGTTGACCAGCTTCAGTTGAGTGTGACAGATATTTTAGAAATTCTACATTTCTTATAAGATTTGATGGACTGCCCAGCTAGTGTTGCTCAGTGGTTGAGCATCGACCTGTGAACCAGGAAGTCACAGTTCAATTCCAGGTCAGGGCACATGCCCGGGATGTAGGCTCAATCCCCAGTGTGGGGCATGCAGGAGGCAGCCTATCAATGATTCTCTCTCATCATTGATGTCTCTGTCTCTCTCTCCCTCTCATTTCCTCTCTGAAATCAATAAAAATATATTTTAAAAAAGATTTGCTAGGAAAGTAAAACACTCCCCCTGTCATTTTATTTAGATAACATGAAGGGGGGAGAAAACTTACACTACCCTCATAGGTTCTTTTGGCTGGTTTAATAATTAAGTCTACATGAGACAGTTTAGATTAACAAGAGAAAATAACCAAATTTAGTTATATACATATATATGGGAACCCCACATACATGAGAGAGTCAGAGACCCCACATACATGAGAGGTTCATAAACAGGGAAAATGAGGTATATATGACATTTTGAGCTAAGGATGAGGTAAGATATCTTGAGACTTCTGAGGGGAGGATGGTCATTTGCAAGACAGTAAGAAGAACAAAAGTTTAGTCATTAGAAGTTTGCCCTGCCCTATAGATAGATCATAAAACGTTATTTCTGGCCCTCGCGTAGTTGGTTGGAATGTCATCCTGTACACCAAATAAGGTTGCAGATTCAATTCCCAGTCAGAGCACATAACCTAGGTTGTGGGTTTGATCCCCATTTGGAGCACACATGGGAGGATCGAGCAATGTTTCTTTCCCTCCTCTCTCTCTTTCTCTCTCCCTCTCCCTTCCTCTCTCTAAAAATCAATAAAAACATATCCTCAGGTGAGGGTAAAAATACATTATTTCTGGTAGTAACTCTTATTATGGGCAAGGCCCTTCATTTAAATTCTTCTAGGTAGTTAAGGAGGAATGTGGCAGAAGTTTCTCTTGAGCCTGCAGGGTCTCTGTTGCCTTTAGCTCAAAATAATCCTCATACTGCTGAGGCACATCTTGGGGGTGACTTGTTCTAAACTCCCACAATAATATGTTTTGTTTGGATAAGAAGACAAACTATTTGAAAACTACCAATGAGTAATTTAGTAACTCTTTATAAACGATGGCTCCTACAACTCAGTGATATCACACAGCATACACATCTGGAGCAGCATACATTTAAATGGATTCAAAGTGAATGGTATATAATTTAACCCTGGCTTTATTTTTGTGCTGCTAAATACCAGGCCATGAATAATTGCATAAATCATTAGTCAGAAGAGGTATTTCTCTCTAGACAATTATTAAAACAATTTCCAGAGAGGCATGAAAACATATGTTGTTTTCATAATATCCCAGGAAGGAGAGCTAGAATCATACTGAGAAGAGTGGAATCAGAGCAAAGAAAAGTCAGGCTGGGCCATGAACATACTAGTAGTCAACAAATGTAGGGCAGGAGATAATGCTCCCCAAAAAAGGAAAGGCATGGTAATGTTAGAGGCTCTGAGGTTGGAGCAAATCATATTCTGATCTCCCTTATATTTCCCATGCACATCCAGGTTAAATTGACCAGTTAAATATCAAGGCCAATGCAAGGTAAAGGTGATATCACCCTCTTTACCCTATAGAAATATAGGGGGGGGGCAGTAATGACTAGTAGTATAACAGATGGGGGTTGAAGGGCTTAGGAATCCACATCTGTCACAAGCACTCCCAGATGATCCAGATGATCCAGATGGAGGGGTTCCACAGATCATACTTTAATTAGCACTGCTCAGAGAATACTAAAACCATCATAATCAAAGAATCCTAGAGCTAGAAGGCCCCTAGAGACCATCAAATCACTTCCAGCAGTCAGAGCCAGACAAAAAATGGTGTCGGCCACCTTTGGGAGGTAGTAAACAGCCTATCACTGAAGGTACTCCAGCAGAAACTCAATAACTATTTAGCAAGAATATTGTAGTGGAATTTCAAATACCACATGGGGAAGTTATCCTGGGTGATCTTTAGGATAGTTTTAAGTCTGAGATTGTATTATCTCTAGTTCTGGGAAAAGACAGAAATCCCATTCCCAGAAGTAGAAATACTAAGATATGTTCCAGCTTATCAGATCATGGGGGTGATGTTTAGAAAAAATTAAATACAAAATGAAATAAAGCCAAATGTTCTGAGAAACAAAATTATGTACTGATGTCCACGGAGAGAAAGAGTCTAGAGGGAAGAGATTGCTTGTTCTAACTTGAAGGAGCAAGAGAAGAGAAGCTACGTACTATGGAAGAGTACTTTATGACCTGTATCTGACAAGCTAAGAGCTTGATACTAGTCTTTTCCTGATTTCATCATGGGACAGAGGTTAGAAAACAGGAGGGCAGTATCAACAAAACAAAGAAAACCTACTCAGAGAGAGAAGATATTAGCCAATATACTTCTGATAAGGGGTTAATATCCAAAATTTATAAAGAGCTCATGCAACTCACCATCAACAAAAAACAAACAATTCAATTTTAAAAAGGGCAAAGGCCCTGAATAGACACTTCTGAATAGAGGTCATACAGATGGCCAACTGATATAAAAATAGATGCTCAGTCACTAATCATCATAGAAATACAAATTAAAACCACAATGAACTATCACCTCACACCTGTAAGAATGGCTATCATCAATAAATCAACAAGCGTTTCCAAGGATGTGGAGAAAAGGAAATCCTCGTGCACTGTTGGTGGGATTGGAATTGCAGATTGGTACAATCACTGTGGAAAACAGTACGGAATTACCTCAAATTATTAAAAATAAAACTGACTTATGATCCAGCGATCCCACTTTTGGTTATATAATCAAATAAATCCAAATTGCTAATTTGAAAGAATATATTCACCCCTATGTTCATTGCAGCACTATTTACAATAGCCATGATAATGAAACAACCTAAGTGCTCATCATTAGACAAGTGGATAAAAAAAGTGGTGATACATATAAACAATGGAATATTACTCAGCCACGGGAATGAATGAAATCTTAACCTTTGCAACAGCATGAATGGACATAGAGGGTATTATACTAAGAGAATTAAGTCAGACAGAGAAAGACAAATACAATATAATTTCACATATATATGAAATCTAAAGAGTAATATAAACAAACAGACTCATAGATACAGAAAACAGACTGATGGTTGCTAGAGGGGACGGGGTTGAGGGACTGGGTGGAAAAAGTGAAGGGATTGAGAAGTACAAATTGATAGTTACAAAATAGTCATGGAGATGTAAAGTATAGGGAATACAGTAGATAATAACTATGTATGGTGCCAGGTTAGTACTAAAAACACTGGGAGAACACTTTGTAAAGTGTGATTGTCTAACCACTGTGCTGTACATTTGAAACAATATTACAAAATAATATTGAATGTAGACTGTAATTAAAGTTTTTTTAATTATGTAAAAAGAAAACAGGTGGGCAGTGAGATGGAGAATGAGTAGGAGTGGAAGCCTAAAGGAATAACACCAGACCACAAAGTGAATCACTAATGAAGATATTCCATATACAATATTCATTGGGGAAGGGGCTGTAGCACAATGCCAAAATTTAATAATTCAGACAATTAAATGTGTATAAGAACAGATCTAACTCAGGGCAAGATTTGCAGGGTCTGTGATAATTGTATATTGCCTTTTTCAACAGCATGAATGGACATAACAGTCATTAAACACTTTCTAGTGCCCACAGTAGTGAAAAGAAGGAAAGATATTGGAAACTAGCATTTGTGTAGCACTCTGTATATTCTGGGACTTCTACTTCGACCTGCCATTTAATCCTTACAACAGCTCTATGAGATGGCTAGTATTTTTTATACCCTTTGTACACATAAGAAAACTGTTTCAGAGACATAACAATTAATAAATGGCAGAATTCTAAGCTATGACTCTGATTCTAAAACCCATGCTTCTGCCACCACCTCAGGGTCTCTCACATTTAATATGCAACTTAAAATTATTTGAGGAGCTTTTAAAAAATTACCACTGCCCAGGCCCCACTCCCAGAGATTCTGATTCAACCTCTTAGTTTGGAGAGGGTGGAAATGAGCATCAATATATTTTTCATAACATAACTAGAGGAAAAGCACAAAACAAACGTAGAGTACAATTGTGTCAATCAGTGGTCCATTCCTTTTTCTTTCTTTCTTTCTTTTTTACTGCATAGTATTTTGATTGTATGGACATACCACGATACTTTTAACCCTTCACTAATTGATACACATTTGGTTGGTTTCCAGTTTGGAGCAAATATGAATAAAGTTGCTAAGAATGTTCTCATATATACCTGTTGATAAACATAAACCCTTATTACCTGGCTTTAAACCATACATTATCCAGCAGGGCAATACTGCCCTCAAGAGGATAAAATTGGTTCTTGGAAAAAAGTGAAAAAAATCTGGTAACAGTGGTTCATGGCCCTCCAAAAGGCCCTAACACATAAACCGATCTATGCTATATTTGGCATATTAGAATTTCATGGAAAGGTGAGCATGATAAGTAACAAAATATCTGAAAAGGCCCCTGAAGAGTGTGTGGTAATGAAAAAAAAAAGGTTGGGAAACACCACTTTATATCTAGGGGTAAAATTGCAATATATGTGTATATTCAACTTTATATATACTACCAAAGAGTTTTCCAGAATGGTTATATTTTAAAAGCACCAGATGTAACTCTAATGTATATCCAGGGTTGAAAAAAACAGCACTCTACCATGACTTTCACAGTAGGCAGAACTGTGTCATCAGTTCAAATACAGTGGGGCCTTGGCTTACGAGTGTCCCGACTAACAAGTTTTTCGAGATACGAGCCGTCTCTCAGCCAATTTTTTGCTTTGAGTTGCGAGCTAAAATTCGGGTTATGAGCCAGCTTCAGATACCCCACCGCTAGTTGGCACAGCGAACGTCACAGTGAACACCACAACATCAGCCCAGCATCACGTGTCTCACTCGTTCACTTTTTGATTTGACATACGAGTAATTTGAGTTACGAGCTCTGTCACGGAACGAATTAAACTTGTAAGTCAAGGCCCCACTGTATATGGATTGACAAGGTCCTGTCTCTCTGACTCCCATCTTCCTTGATCATCACCACAATCTCTAAACAGCATCCTCTCCCCCAGATTCTGGAACTAATTGTATCAAGGAAGATATAAAGAGCTCTAGGTGATTTTATCAATAAATAAATGCCAAGTCATCCTAACTCTGAATCTCTGCCCAAGTGATTAACAGCTACGCTAAGATCTGTATTTTTCTTTGTCCACCCTTTGGGATAGCTTTTGCTGAATCCAAACGTTCCATGTTAACAGCCTGCCTTGACTAAACCTATATGTCACTGATGATTCTGAATATCACAATCCTAAAAACTTAGCTACAGAAAGAACAGGAGAAAAACATTCTTTTGAAGTTATATTCTGGTTCCAGTCAAGATAATAAAGTAGGTAATTGTGGTACTCGAATCCTCCCACAACCACATCAAAATTATAGAATAACCATCATTCAGAATCTCCTGAAATCTAGCTAAACAGAACTCTACAACTATGGTTTTTAAAGAAGAAGCCACATCGAGACTGATAGGAGGAACACAGATGTGAAATGGGCTGGTCCCATACCCACTGACTGAAAAAAAATCAAGAGGGCTATCTCAGAAGCAGAGGGCCCCCTTAAAGAGTGAGGGAGCCCAGGCCCATACCTCCCACAGTCTATGATGCCAGGGCTAGGAAGAAAAGTCCCTATAACTTCTGGCTGTGATGGAGGGATGCTCAAGTCCCAGGTGTTCCTCTTAAAGGGCCCACACACAGACCCTCAATTCTAGCACTGGGGCACCAGGGATATACAGAGAGGAACTAAGTTGTCTGGCATAGGGATGAGACCTGGAAGGGCAACTTTCTCTCAGACAGTAGTGTTGACAGAGGCCATTCTTCCTTTGCTGAGCCCTCCTACAACAATGCATCAGGTGGGTGCTATATCTGAGTCTCTATAAACCTGGCTAACACTGTTCACCTCACCCTTGTGATTCCCTGAGACTCCATACCACCCAACTAGTAGATCAACCCAAGCTGTTTCCATTGACTTTTCCATACAAACAGCCTGTCTTGGCTCATGCTTTGGACTCTCCTAAAATAAGCAGTATCTGGCAGAAGTATGTGGTCCAGGCATGGCACTAGCAGCAGCTTTGGTTCAAAGCGTAGCCTCTCCTGGGCACCTCCAAGCCCAGCACAAGTAGACACCATCTACAGATTGCTTTGTAGCTCATGGTGGGCAGGGAACAGGTGGCAGTTGACTTTGGCGTCCACCTCCTGAGAGACCCCAGAGCCATAACCTGATGGACAGCTTCAGACCATGTTGAAGCACCACTCAAACACCTCCACAAAAAACACATGCAAGGGTCAGGCTCAGCGGGCACCAGAGCCCCACTGAAGTAACTCCTTCTCCATGGGGTCAGCTCCTGCACAGCTAATCCTCCACATTGGTAACAGCCAGTCCTTGCAGACAGTTGCTCTGGAGGTAAATCCCTCCTATTGAGGCACCAACAGCAATAAGGCTCAACTACAACAGGAAGGTGTATATAGCCCACATGGGGCAGGGGGATATCTGGAGTGCCCAACTCAGGTGTCAGGAAGGCTGTGCTACTGGACGCTACAGGACACATACTACATAAGGCCACTCTACCAAGGCTGGGAAATGTACAAGTTCTACCTAATACATACCACAGGGAGGCGGCCAAGATGAGGAGACAAAGAAACATGTCCCAAACAAAAGAACAGAACAAAATTTCAGAAAAAGAAATTTTAAAAATGGAGACAAGCAATCTACCAAATGTAGAGTTCAAAACACTGGTTATAGAGATGTTCAATGAACTTAGGGGAAGAGGAGATGAACTTAGAAGTTCAACAAAGACATAGGAGACATAAGAAAAGAGATAGAAAACAAAAAAACATAATCATTCAAAAATGAAGAATACACTAACTGAAATTAAGAATATACTAAAGGGAATCAATGGTGGAGTAGATGAAACAGAAGATTATATCAGAGATTTGGAACTTAAGCAGATAATACCCAATGAGAACAGCAAAAAGGAAAAAGAATTTTTTAAAAATGAGGATAGTATAAGGAGCCTCTGGGACAATGTCAAGCATACCAACATTTGCATCATGAGGGTTCCAGAAGAAGAGAGAGAGCAAGGCATTGAAAGCCTATGTGAAAAAATAATGATAAAAAACTTCCCTAACTTGGGGAAGGAAATAGACATAAAAGTCCAGAAATTACAGAGTCTCAAACACAATGAACCTAAAGAGGTACATGCCAAGACATATCATAATTAAAATCCCAAAGGTTAAAAACAAAGAGAATCTTACAAGCAGCAAGAGAAAAGCACTTAGTTATCTACAAGGAAACTCCCATAAGACTGTCAGCTGATTTCTCACAGAAACTTTGCAAGCCAGAAGAGAAGCATTGATCAGACCACACCATCAAACCTGAGAGGAAAGGTAGGGGAGGGTGGGGGCAAGGGGGAGAGATCAACCAAAGGACTTGTATGCATGCATTTATAACCAATGAACACAGACAACAGAGGGGTGAGGGCATGAGTGGGGGGGGGGGCAATGGGGCGATAAGGACACATATGTAATACCTTAACCAATAAAGAAAAAAAAGTGATAAAAAACAAGGACCTACAACCAGTATTACTCTACCCAGCTAAGCTATCATTTAGAATCAAAGGACATATAAAGAGTTTCCCAGACAAGCAAAAGCTAAACGAGTTCATCACCATCAAACCAATATTACATGAAATATTAAAGGGTCTTCTTGAAGGAGGAGGAGGAGGAGGTGATGGTGGAGAAGGAGAACAAAATACAAATAATAAAATGGCAATAATACATATCAACAATTACTTTACTAGCAAATTGACTAAATGCTCCAATCAAAAGACATATGAAGGCTGAATGGATAACAAAACAAGACCCTTACATATGCTGTCTACAAGGGACTTGCTTCAGATCAAAAGACATAGAGAGACTGGAAATAAAGGGATAGAAAAATATATATCGTGAAAATGGAAACAAACAAACAAAACTGGGGTAGCAGCTGTAGTTACAGAATAGTCATGGGGATATACACTGAGTGGCCAGATTATTATGACCACCTGACGTTTGTAGGCAAATTAGCTATAATTTCATGCTGAAGTTGCTAGAGGGCCAGACCATTATAAACATCTGAATAGCATAACATACCTAAGTATCATTGCTGATCAGGTTCATCCTATCATGTTGATGGCGTATCCCAATGGAGATGGCTTCTTCCAACAATACAATGCACCATGCCACGGTGCTCGTATTGTGCAGGAGTGGTTTCAAGAACATGAGGGAAACTTTACCTTGCTTAGGTGGCCCCCACAATCACCAATTGAGCATTTGTGGGACGAAGTTAAAGAGCCATCAGTCAGCTGGTTCCACACCATCAAATCTCACAGAACTGGACAGTGCTATCCATCAGGCATGGTGTCAGATTCCTTGCATCACCTTTCAACATCTCGTGGAGTCAATGCCAAGAAGAATTGCCACAGTATTGAAGGCAAAAGGTGGCCCAAAAAAGTATTGATGGGGTGGTCATAATAATCTGGCCAGTCATAATAATCTGGCCACTCAGTGTAGAGTACAGCATAGGGAATATAGTCAATAATAATGTAATAACTATGTATGGTGTCAGATAGGTACTAGATTTATTGGGTAAGTCATAAAATGTCTAATCACTGGGTTGTACACCTGAACAAATAAAATATTGTACATTAACTGTAATTTAAAACTATTGAAAGTTTTAAAAAAGGTTACATTCTTTAAAAAATATTTTTCTAATATATTTTTATTGATTTCAGAGGGGAAAGGAAAGGGAGAGAGAGATAGAAACATCAATTATGAGAGAGAATCATCGATTGAGCCCACAACCCAGGCATGTGCCCTGACCAAGAATCAAACCATGACCTCAAGGTTCATAGTTTGACACTCAACCACTGAGCTATGCCAGTTGGGCTGAAAAATATTTTCAGTGTGGTGTATTTGCATGATTGTTTTTACATCTTGAAATAAGAGATGGCAGTCAACAAATGCTGACTTTATAAAAAATAAACCTGCTTACTCCCCTACCAGGCAACACCACACCCACTGTCATACAAGCCCATCCATTGCCATCTTCCTTCTGATGTTAGAAACAAGGCAGCCTTCTTCACCTCTGCCTTTTCAGCTGGGCTTATTTTTATCTCCTGATGCTGAATCTTTTTTATTTAGCATCTGCCCCATTCCAGATATTTCAGGCTCTAGCGTGATAGAAGTGTAGTTAAACTTTTTTGTCCCCCAGGGTGTCTTATTGGTAAAAGGATCAAAGGCTCCCTGCACTTTCTGAGTCTCCAGCCAGTTCTTCGAATAAAATGTTATCCCCTTACTGAATTTTAATTTACTAGTATACTCTTAATTTGAAGGCTGTGAATATTTCTTTTGACCTTTCTATGCTCTTTATTTTCTACATTTAGACAATCACATAACATCCTCTAATAGAAACAACATAATTTTACAAATCTAAAATTCTTATTTTTAAAAAGTATCAGTTTGTGTTTTCCCATTGTATTTAGAAGATTATTAAACTTCAACAGATGTGGAATTGAAAGAGCATTCTGGGGGCAGTAACTGGAAAAAACAAACCTTCCTTCACTCCTGGCTCCCTCACTAAATCAAGGCTCAACCACCCACAGCATAATGTTGTTTTTGGTGGTGGTGGTGGTGGGTTCTTGTAAAGGGATAGCTCTGGTAACCAGATAGCATTTCCACTGTTAGAAGCTTAGCATGCTCTTGCTACATCTCAGTCATTTAGCATCTCTGGTGAAAAATCACCATATGAAGGAATGTAACCTTTGTTAGCTTCCATTATGTCCCTGGGCACATATTAATCCTCTCAAACATATCTGGACTTCCACAGCCTCTGGACCAAGTAGGACAGTGATTCCCTGGAAAGAAAATATTGGCTCAGTGTAGGAAGAATGGAAAAAGCAGGTCCACTTCTTTTAAAAGTTGGTTATTTTGAATTGGATAAAAGTGAACCATGATCTCCCTCTAGTGACTAAAAAGAGAGTTGCCACCAAACTATCTTCTTGCATTCCTTTTGTTGTTAATAGGCTGGTATTTTGTTTTGTTTTTTAATTTATCTTTATTGTTGAAAGTATTACAGATGTCCCTTTTTTTCCCGCCATTGACCCCTTCTGGCTCTCACCCACCCTCCCACCCCAAACCTTCACCACAATATTCATATTTATCCTTAGCAACACACACACACACACACACACACACACACACACACACACACACACACACCATATGCATGAGTCTCTTTTTTTTTCTCTACAACCATACCATAAGACTGTATGGAGAACATAGACAAATTATGGATGCCATAATTTGGATACCAGCTACATATGCACTAATTGCCTTATTGCTAAGGCTGCCTCATAAAATATTAAAATCTTGGGGACACGTTTGGTAAGCTTGTGTCTGAAAAAAAGCTATCCTATCTAATAAAGAGGGGAATATGCAAATTGACCTTCATGCCATAACAGGATGGCTGCACCCACAGTGGAGGCAGGGATCCTATAACACAAGATGGCTGCACCCACAGCAGAGGTGGGGATCCTGTAACACAAGATGGCTGCACCCACAGTGGAAGCCGAGTTCTCATAATGAGCCTTAACGAGCAATCAGCAGGCACCTGAGGCTGTGTGGCACTGAGCTGGGGCAGGGCACCTGAGGCTGTGCCCCCCACCTGGTGGGGCTTGAAAGGGGACCTCAGGCCACGACCTCACCCCAGCACCAGGCCAGGGGACCTCAGGCTGTGCCCCCCACGCGGCAGGGCTTGACAGAGGACCTCAGGCCGTGTCCCCCACCCAGCGGAGCTTTACGGGGGACCTCAGGCTCCACCCACCACCCTGGTGCCAGGCTGGGGGACCTCAGGCTGCACCCCCCGCCTGGCAAGGCTTGATGGGGGACCTCAGGCCACGCCCCCTGCCCTAGTGCTGGGCCGGAGGATCTGAGGCCACAACCCCCGCTCCAGCGCCAGTCCGCGGACCTGAAGCCACACCCTCTGCCATGTGGAGCTTGACGGGGGACTTCAGACTGCTCCCCTGCCCACGGGACATGATGGGTGACCTCAGGCTGTGACCCCACCTACAGGCCTTGATGAGGGACCTCAAGGCATGCTCTCCACCCCAACCAGGGCCAGAGGACCTTAGACCCCACACCCCGCCCCGGCGCCAGGCCAGGGGACCTGAGATTGCACCCCCCGCCTGGCGGGGCTTGATGGGGGACCTCAGGCCGCACCCCGTGGCCCAGGCCAGGGGACCTCAAGGCACGCCCCCCAGCCTGAGTTGGGGGACCTCAGGCTGTGCCCCCTGCCCCGGGGCCAGACCAGGTGACCTGAGGCCACACCCCCCACCTGGTGGGGCTTGACAGGGGTGGAGCCAGCCGGGTCTGGATCTAGCCCATTGTAGGTGGGGCTGACTGGGTCTGGGTCTCGCACAATTTCAAAGTGCATGTGGGTGGGCAGGGAGTTGACTCTGGTTCCTGTGGTGTGCCCCAGACTCGGACAGGAGGAAGATTTTCATATACACTTTACTATTTTTCTTTCATCTCTGACACTTCTATTATAAAGGGCAAATAGCAATATTAAAATATTTCCTCTAATTAATTCCCTTTTAATGTGCATGAATTTTGTGCACCAGGTTACTAGTTAAAAAGATAAATGAGCCACACTAAAAAGGTTGTCTGTGCAAGTAATAATGATTTTGTGAACTTGACCCCGAAGGTAAGGGAAGTAAAAGCAAAAATAAATGAATGGTGCTGTGTCACACTAAAAAGTTTCTGCACTGTTGTCTTTAAAAAGATGATGGTGAGGGGCAATGATGATGATATTGGTTATCATAATAATGATGAGGAGGACGATAATGAGGATATAATGATGAAGGTGATCTGCACTGAGAAGGTAGAGGTTCAGAGGCCTGCCTTGTTTCTAACAGCAGAGGAAGGATGGCAAAGGGTGGGCTTGTGTGGGAGTGGGTGTGGTATTGTCTGTAATGGGACTAAATTATGCCACCTCCCAAATACATGTGTTGAAGCCCTAATACTACAGAGGAAAAGTCATGTGAGGAAACAGAAAGCTCCAATGGCAAGCTAAGGAGAGAGGCTTTACCAGAAAACAACTTTGCTAGCACTTCCAGCCTCCAAAACTGTTAGAAAATACATTTCTATTGTTTAAGTCACCCACTCTGTGGTATTTTCATATAGCAGCTTAAACAAACAAATACACCATTATTATCATCTTTAACATCTAAACCACCACAATTCTCACTTTCATCATGAGCACCATCACCATTTTCATCTTCACTGCAATCATATTTACCATCATCTTCACCCTTAGCATCATCGTCATTATTACCATCATCATCAGAAATATGACTATATTTATCATTACATTATTACCATTTCCTCATCATCATCCATCATCATTTTCATATTTATCTTCACCACCATCCTGATCCTCACCATTATCAGCACAGTCATCATAATCACAATCAGCATCATCTTCATAATTATCACCATGATCATCACTATTATCACCAATATCATTAAAATCATTATTGTTATCACCATCATCATCACATCGCCATCTTCATATCTATCATCTGATTTAATATCATTACCAGATGCTTATAATCATCACAATTAGTATTACCAACATCATTACCTTTACCATCACCATCACCAATATTATTTTCTCCATATTTCTTACCATCATGGCTATCATCACCACCAACATGTACATTGACAACATCGTCTTCATTGTCACTATCATCTTCATTAATTTTACGCATATCTTCACACCATCCTTATCATCATCATCAGTAAAATCACCATCGTCACTAATAGCATTATCACTATGATTATCACTATATCCATCACCGTCATCCTCAACATCACTGCCATCTTTCTGTCACCATCACCATAACCTTAATCAACAGTTTGAACCTCACCATCATCTCAACAGTATAATTTTCATCTTTCTCACCATCCTCATCTTCATCTTCATCATTATTATCACTATCACCATCATTACCAGCTTCATTATCAGAAGAATTACCCTCACCATCTTCACAATCAATTTTACTATCATTACAAACATCACCATTTTTATAAACATCATTAACTATTATCATCACCATTGTTATTGTCACCATTATCATTTTCATCAACAATACCATGCTAATACCTTCATCATCACTATTATCATAACATGCTCATTAATCTCATTATCATCATCTTCATCATCACCATCCTCATCAGTCATTATCACTATTTTTTTTAATATTTTATTGATTTTTTACAGAGAGGAAGGGAGAGGGATAGAGAGTTAGAAACATCGATGAGAGAGAAACATCAATCAGCTGCCTCCTGCACACTCCCTATTGGGGACGTGCCCGCAACCAAGGCACATGCCCTTGACCAAATCGAACCTGGGACCCTTGAGTCCGCAGGCTGATGCTCTATCCACTGAGCCAAACCAGTTAGGGCCATTATCACTATCTTTAAACATCATCATCCTAATCATCCCCATCATCAACACCATTACCATTACCACCATCATTATCATTGACATCATCATCATCATCACTCTTCTCATCACAATTATCATACAATCATCATCATATACATACAATATATCCAATATTACTATCATTGCCCCTACCTAGATGAACAATATCATCCTCATTTCATCATCACCATCAGCAACATTTAAGTCATCACCATATTCCTCACATAAGAACCACTATTATCTTCCTGTTCATAAATTTCATCATATATGTATTCTTTTTTTTTTAATATATTTTATTGAGTTTTTACAGAGAGGGAAGGAGAGAGATAGAGAGTTAGAAACATCGATGAGAGAGAAACATCGACCAGCTGCCTCCTGCACACTCCCCACTGGGGATGTGCCCGCAACCAAGGTACATGCCCTTGGCCGGAATCGAACCTGGGACCTTTCAGTCCACAGGCCGACGCTCTACCCACTGAGCCAAACCGGTTTCGGCCATCTATGTATTCTTGATCACCAAAATCAAAGTCATCATCTCTATCTCACCACCACCATCAGCTACTTTTTTATTTTTATTATCATCACTATTATCACCATAATTATCATTTTCATTATCCTCATCACCATGATCATCAAAAACATAATTATCATCACAATCATCATGATTATCACTATCACCACCATCAGCAACCTCATAATCATCATGGTTATCATATTTATTATCATCACCATCATTTTTAATCATTACCATAATCTTTTCCACCATTATTACATCATAATCACCATCATAAACATCATCATTTCATCCTCATCTTTATCTTCTTCAGTATAATCATCATTATATAATAATCATTCAAATCAATATCATCATCTTTATCATAAATATATCATGTTCATACTCTATCAATATCCTCATCTCCAGAATCATAATCTTCTTCTTCATAATCTATATTACCATATCACAGTCATCATCACCTTTATCACCATTATCATAATTGTAATCATAATCAACATATCATCAACAATATTTCCATCACCATTATCTTCCTCACACCTTCATCACCCTTCTCCTCACCATTCTCATCACTTTCATCATTACCATTATCTTCATCAGCTTTGCACACATTATCACCATAATCATCACCAGATGACCATCATCATCACTATCTCACTACCTTCATTGTTACCACTGTGGGAGCTAAAAATATGTATATTAAGACTTTTTTTCCACCTTCTAATTTCTTCTGTCTGGGATAATAATTAAATTAATACATACAAATTAACAAGAAAATCTAAGTTTTTAACATATGTATATGGGGAATTCACATAGGCATGAAAATTCCAAAGTTAATGAGGCAATATTGGGTAGATAAGACATTTTTGGACAAAAAAGAAAAGGGGGGGTGGGTATTAGATTTCAGAGTAACAATGGGCAATTACAGGTAGCTGAGAAAGAACAGAACATATATTGCAAGAAAATTCTTGCTAGGCAACTCAGAAACAATGGGACACAGGGAGTATCTAGCTAATAGTTTCCTGCCTAAAGCCCTCTTATTTACCATACATAATTCAAATCTGGCTAAGGCACCATCCTTAGATTCTTTTCTTTCTTTTTTTTTTGTCATTTTTTTTTCTTTTTTATTTATTTATTTATTTATTTATTTATTTATTTATTTAATTGCTTAAAGTATTACAAAGGGTATTACATATGTGTCTTTTTTTTTCCCCGCCCTTGACTATCCCCTGGCCTCCCCCACCCCCCAGCGTCCCATGTCCATTGGTTATGCATATATGCATGCATACAAGTCCTTCGGTAGATCTCTTATACCCCTCCCTCCTGCCCCACAACTTTCCCCGGCCTTCCCGCTGCAGTTTGACAATCTGTTTGAGGCAGCTCTGCCTCTGTATCTATTACTGTTCAAAAGTATATAATGGTCTCTATTATCCATGAATGAGTGAGATCATGAGGTATTTTTCCCTCATTGACTGGCTTATTTCACTTAGCATAATGCTCTCCAGTTCCATCCATGCCATTGCAAATGGTAGGAGTTCCTTCTTTTTTACAGCAGCATAGTATTCCATCGTGTAGATGTACCACAGTTTTCTAATCCATTCATCTACAGATGGGCACTTAGGCTGTTTCCAGATCTTAGCTATGGTGAATTGTGCTGCTATGAACATAGGGGTGCATATATCCTTTCTGATTGGTGTTTCTGGTTTCTTGGGATATATTTCTAGAAGTGGGATCACAGGGTCAAATGGGAGTTCCATTTTCAGTTTTTTAAGGAAACTCCATACTGTCTTCCATAGTGGCTGCACCAGTCTGCATTCCCACCAGCAGTGCACACGTGTTCCTTTTTCTCCACATCCTCTCTAGCACTTGTCGTTTGTTGATTTGTTGATGATAGCCAATCTGACAGGTGTGAGATGATACCTCATTGTTGTTTTGATTTGCATCTCTCGGATGATTAGTGACTTTGAGCATGTTTTCATAAGTCTCTTGGCTTTCTGAATGTCCTCTTTTGAAAGGTGTCTATTTAGGTCCTTTGCCCATTTTTTGATTGGATTGTTTATCTTCCTTTTGTTAAGTTGTATGAGTACCCTATAAATTTTGGAGGTAAGGCCCTTATCAGATATGACATTGGCAAATATGTTTTCCCACACAGTGGGTTTTCTCATTGTTTTGTTGATGGTTTCTTTTGCTGTGCAGAAGCTTTTTATTTTGAAGTAGTCCCATTTGTTCATTTTCTCTTTAGTTTCAAGTGCCCTAGGAGCTGTATCAGTGAAGAAATTGCTTCGGCATATGTCTGAGATTTTGTTGCTTTTGGATTCTTCTAGAATTTGTATGGTTTCCTGTCGTACATTTAAGTCCTTTATCCATTTTGAGTTTATTTAGGTGTATGGTGTAAGTTGGTGGTCTAGTTTCATTTTCTTGCATGTATATGTCCAATTTTCCCAACACCATTTATTGAAGAGACTATTCTGGCTCCACTGTACGTTCTTGCCTCCTTTGTCAAATATTAACTGAGCATATTGGTTCGGGCCAATTTCTGGGCTCTCTATTCTATTCCATTGATCTATATGTCTGTTCTTGTGCCAGTACCAGGCAGTTTTGAGAACAGTGGCTTTGTAATACAGCTTGATATCTGGTATTAAGATCCCAACTACTTTGTTCTTTCTCAGGATTGCTGCAGCTCTTCGGAGTCTTTTTTTATTCCAGATGAATTTTTGGAGAGTTCGTTCTAGATCTGTGAAGTATGCCATTGGTGTTTTAATGGGAAGTGCGTTGAATTTATAGATTGCTTTGGGTAGTATGGACATTTTAATGATGTTGATCCTACCAATCCATGAACACGGAATGTTCTTCCATTTGTTTATGTCTTCCTCTATCTCTTTTTTCAACGTCCTGTAGTTTTCTGAGTAGAGGTCTTTTACCTCTTAGTTAAGTTTATTCCTAGGTAGCTTAATTACTTTGGTGCGATGGTAAATGGGATTGTTTTTGTAATCTCTCTTTCTGAAAGTTCACTATTGGTGTATAGAAATGCCTCAGATTTCTTGGGGTTAATTTTGTATCCTGCTACATTGCCAAATTCATGTATTAAGTCTAGTAGTTTTTTGATGGAGTCTCTAGGGTTTTGTATGTATAATATCATGTCGTCTGCAAATAAGGACAGTTTTACTTCCTCTTTTCCAATTTGGATGCCTTTTATTTCTCCCTCTTGCCTAATTGCAATGGCTAACACTTCCAGTACTACGTTGAACAGGAGTGGTGAGAGCGGGCATCCCTGTCTTGTTCCTGTTCTTAGGGGAAATGGTGTTAGTTTTTGTCCATTGAGTATGATGCTGTCTGTGGGCCTGTCATATATGGCTTTTATTATGTTGAGGTATGATCCTTCTACTCCCACCTTGCTGAGAGTTTTTATCAAAAATGGGTGTTGGATTTTGTCAAACGCTTTTTCTGCATCAATTGATATGACCATGTGGTTTTTTTCTTTCAATTTGTTTATGTGGTGTATCACGTTTATTGATTTGCAGATATTGTACCATCTTTGCATCCCTGGGATGAATCCTACTTGGTCATGGTGTATGATCTTTCTGATGTACTGCTGGATCCGATTTGCTAAGATTTTATTGAGGATTTTGGCATCTATGTTCATGAGCGATATTGGCCTGTAATTCTCTTTCATTGTGTTGTCCTTACCGGGTTTTGGTATTAGGTTGATGCTGGCTTCATAGAATGAGCTTGGAAGTGTTCCTTCCTCCTGAATTTTTTGTAGTAGTCTGAGGAGGATAGGTTTTAGTTCTTCCTTGAATGTTTGGTAAAATTCCCCTGTGAAGCCGTCTGGTCCTGGGCTTTTGTTTGATGGAAGCTTTTTGATGATTGCTTCAATTTCTTCCATAGTTATTGGCCTATTGAGATTTTTAGATTCTTCCTGATTGAGTTTTGGAATGTTGTATTTTTCTAGGAATTTGTCCCTTTCTTCCAGGTTGTCTAGTTTGTTGGAGTAGAGCTGTCCATAGTATTTTTTAACAATCATTTGTATTTCTGTGGGGTCTGTTGTTATTTCGCCCCTATCGTTTCTAATTTTGTTTATTTGGGTCCTCTCTCTTTGCTTCTTGGTGAGCATGGCTAGAGGTTTGTCAATCTTGTTTATCCTTTCGAAGAACCAGCTCTTGGTTTCATTGATTTTCTGTATTATTTTTTTGGTCTCTATGTCATTTATTTCTGCTTTAATCTTTATTATCTCCTTCCTTCTGCTCACTCTGGGGTTTCTTTGTTGCTCTCTTTCTAATTCTTTGAGTTGTAGAGTTAGATGATTTACTACCATTTTTTATTGTTTTTTGAGATAGGCCTGTAGAGCTATAAACTTCCCTCTCAGGACTGCTTTCATTGTGTCCCATAGGTTTTGGATTGTTGTGTTTTCATTGTCATTAGTTTCCAGGATGTTTTTAATTTCTTCTTTGATCTCATTGGTAACCCAATCAATATTTAATAACATGCTTTTCAGCTTCCAAGTGTTTGAGTATTTTGGGTTGTTTTTATTGTAGTTTATTTCTAATATTATGCCATCGTGGTCTGAGAAGATGCTTGGTATGATTTCAATCTTCTTGAATTTGGGGAGACTTTGTTTGTGACCCAATATGTGGTCTATTTTTGAATCTGTCCTATGAGCACTTGAGAAGAATGTATATTCCGTGGCTGTGGGGTGAAGTGTTCTGAAGATGTCAATTAAGTCCATCTGATCTAGTGAGTCATTTAGGATTGCTGTTTCTTTGTTGATTGTTTGTCTAGAGGATTTATCCAGTGATGACAGTGGTGTATTAAAGCCCCCTACTATGATTGTATTGTTGTCGATCTCTCCTTTGATATCTTCCAGGAGATTTTTTATGTATTTGGGTGCTCCTGCATTGGGTGCATATATGTTTATCAGGGTTATATCTTCTTGTTGTATTGATCCCTTTAGTATTATGAAGTGGCCTTCTGTATCTCTTGTTATGGCCTTCACTTTGAGGTCTATTTTGTCCGATATAAGTATTGCTACCCAAGCTTTCTTTTCTTTTCCATTAGCCTGAAAGATATTTTTCCATCCCTTCACTTTCAGTCTGTGTGAGTCCTTTCTAATGAGGTGGGTCTCTTGTAGACAGCAAATGTATGGGTCATGATTTTTTATCCATTCAGCTACTCGATATCTTTTGGTTGGAGCATTTAGCCCGTTTACATTTAAAGTTATTATTGAAAGGTACTTGTTTGTAGCCATTTCTTTTTTGTGTGTGTGGCTGTTTTCTTTCTGGGATTTTTATTTCTTCTTTTTACACCAGTCCCTTTAGCATTTCTTGCATTGCTGGCTTGGTGGTGATAAACTCCCTTAGCCTTTTTTTGTCTGTGAAGCTTCTTATTTCCCCTTCAATTTTGAATGATAGCCTTGCTGGATAGAGTATTCTTGGATTCAGTCCTTTGCTTTGCATCACTTTGTAAATTTCTGTCCATTCTTTTCTGGCCTGATGTGTTTCTGTTGAGAAATCATTTGATAATCTAATGGGAGATCCCTTGTATGTAACTTTCTGTCTCTCTCTTGCAGCCTGTAAGATTCTCTCTTTGTCCTGAATATTTGCCATGGTAATTATGATGTGTCTTGGTGTGGGTCTTTTCGGGTTCACCTTGCTTGGGACTCTCTGGGCTTGTGTGACTTTTTTCTTCCCCACCTCAGGGAAGTTTTCTGATATTATTTCTTCCAATAGGTTTTCTAATCCTTGTTCCTCTTTCTGTTGTTCTGGCACCCCTATTATTCGTATGTTGTTTCGTTTCATGTTGTCCCAAAGCTCCCTTAGGCTCTCCTCCTGTCTTTTAATTTTTTTCTCCAACTGAAGTACAGTTTGGGTGTGTTTTGCTTCCCTGTCTTCTAATTCACTAATTCGGTCTTCCGCTTCTCCTAGTCTACTGTTGATACTTTCAATGGTGTTCTTTATTGCAGCTATATCGCACTTCATTTCTTCTTGGGTCTTACTTAAGTTGTTGATTTTTTCATCTGTTTCTTCTTGCTTCTTGGATAAGTTGTCGATTTTTTCCTCCATCCGGTGTATGCACTCTAGGACCCTTATTCTGAATTCTTTTTCTGTCATGTTGTATGCCTCTGTATCACTTAGCTGCTTTTCTGGTGAGTCCTCCTTTTCTTTCCTTTGGGGATTTCTTTGTCTACCCATGTTTGATCTCACTGACGTATATAGATATTGAGTCGTTCAGTGGCTGCTCCCTAGGTGGCAGTGGCTCCTCGGGCTGTGGTTGCTCCTTGGGCGGTTGTGGTAGCAGCTGCTCCTCTGTTGGTAGTGGGTCTTCTGATGGGTGCTGTTCACAGCTGTTGTGGCTCTTCTGGCTGGTGGAGGGAGGCTTCACACACAGCAGCTGGTCCTCAGACAGAGCGTGTGGAGATCAGGAGGCCGCTGTTGCTTGGATCTGCTGCGTTGATTTAAAGGCACAAAATACAACACAACAAGGCACAACGTACCAGGCACTTTCTGTGGGGAGAAGCAGGGTTCCTCTGAGTTCACGTAGTCGCGCTGCTTGAGAGCCGTTGTTGCCGGGTTAGTAGCTGGTCTCTGGATGCCGGTGACAGTCACCCAAGATGGCACGGTCTCCGCGGCTGTGCCGGCGCACCTGGAGAGGTTTCAGCCTCAGCCTCTAACCGTTCCCTTTATCTAGGATTTCTCTGTCTTTCCTGGCTGCAGACTGTCTCTCAGCTGAATCTCCTCTGCTTATCCGGGCTGTATGCTACCCGTTTCAGCTGCCCGCCCTTATCTGCTCCGGGACAAGGCACCGACACGTCTGTCTAAACCTCCGCCATTTTCCTGCTCCTCTGATTTGTCATTTCTTGAGCAAAGTGCCTTCCTGGCTCAGAATTCTCCAGGATCCTGGCTGCCTGGGTAACGCCAGTCCCTTTCCCCAAAGCTGCTCGGTTGCTCACAGAGGAGGCTGGGAAGGCTGGGCTGCGTCTGCCGTGGCTGTAGAAAGCCTGGTATTCATTCCTCAGGGATGACCACACAGCCACAGATTCCAACACTGTCAGTGAGGAACCCAGAAAGGTTTCAATGGGGATCATTTCCCTCTAGATTCTTTTCTTGAAGCAGATTTCTCTGTCTTAATCTCTTGGGCAGAAAAAGGGGTAGAGTCAAAGTTCTTTCTGAGTTTTTTATTAATAAACAGCTTAAAATCAATATCCCCAAAAGGCAACTTCAGGAAGGCAAAACTTTCATTCCCTTCCCATCATCACCATCATCATCATCATCAACACTATGATTATCACCATCATTTTAATTATTTATATCATCATCATCAATATCTTCACCATTACCATTATTTTCATGATCATTACCATCATTATTATCATCTCATCTTCATCAACATAATCAGCACCTCATTACTCTTGTCTTTACCATTATCATCACCATCATATCCATCATTGTCATATACATCACGGTCACCATCAACACTTTCAGTACCATCATTGCCATATTATAACCACCTTCATCACACTCATCATTGTCATTGTCAATACTCTTACTATGATTATTGCCATCATCATCATGTTCATTATTATCATCATTTCATCATCACCATTATAATACTTCCATCATCTTCACCAACCTCACAGTCATCATCATTGACATTATTCATCACAGCCACAGCAGCAGTATCTTCATCAACATCATCACTATCTATATCCCATCGTAATCACCAACATAAGCCTCACTGTACTCCACCATTACCAGATATGCAGAAAATAAATCAGAGAAAAACTTGGCAGAAGTACTAAAGTCAAAGTAATTGCATGGGTTCATGGAACAACAAATTTCTTTAGTTTTCTAAGATCTTGCACAAATCCATATAATAGTCAACCACCTTTATCAAATTTAATTTACTTCTTTATTGGAAGTATGGGAGTATTGATTTGTTTTTAATCTTCACTGGAGGAGTGAGCATATTTCTTCCATTGATTTTCAGAAAGGGTGGAAGGGAGTGTGGGGAGAGGAGAAAGAGAGAAACATCCATGTAAGAGAGACACATCCATTGGTTGCCTTCCACAGGCTCCCCAACTGGGGGCAGGGATCAAACCCACAACCCAGGTATATGCCCTTGACCAGGAATCAAACATGAGACCCTCTGGTGCACAGCTGACACTCTAATCACTGAATCATGCAGGCCAAGGCGGAAGCATGGGAGCATTATATGATGTATCCCTTTTAAAATTATCCCTTCAGCCCAGCCGGCGTGGCTCAGTGGTTGAGCGTCGACCTATGAACCTGGAGATCACGGGTTCGATTCCCGGTCAGGGCATATGCCCGGGTTGCGGGCTTGATCCCCAGTGTGGGACATGCAGGAGGCAGCCAGTCAATGATTCTCTCATCATTGATGTTTCTATCTCTCCCTCTCCCTTCCTGTCTGAAATAAACACAATAAAATTATTTTTAAAATAAAAAGTACTTCTTCAGCCCTAGCTGGTGTGGCTCACTTGGTTGGAGCATTATCCCATGCATTGAAAAGTTGATGGTAAAAAAAAGGCCCTAAATAGCTGCAGCAACCTTGCCAAAGAACAAAGTTGGAGGAATCGGAGAGGCGGCTGTGCCTTCCGAGGGCTGTGATGGAGAGAACCAAGATGGCGGCATAGGTTAATGCCGGAGTTTGCTGCCTTGAACAACTACTTCAAAAGTGAAACTAAAAAACGAAACGGACATCACCCAGAACCACAGGAACGCTGGCTGAGTGGAAGTCCTACAACTAGGAGGAAAGAGAAACGCATACGGACACTCAGAGGAGGTGCAGTGCTGAAGTCAAATTCTGAGGTGCGGAGTGCGCGGAGCGGGCTGGCGGCAGAGGGCGCGGTTGGCATTTTCAATCAGGAGGGAGTCGCAGACTCTGAGCTCCAGATACAGGCGAGTCTTTAGGGACCCAGACGCAAACGGGAGAAGTGGGACTGTCTGGCTTCGGTCAGAGCGAGTGCAGCTTTCTCTCCGAGGTTTGCAGCGGGTGCTGGGACTCAGAGAGGCAGAGCTCCTGGGGACAGGACTGAGAGCCGCCATAACTGCTCTCTCCGGCCCACCCTGTTGATCCTGTGCGACCCGCCCCGCCCAAGCCCTGCACACAGGCATTTGCCGGATAGCCTCAGACAAACGCCAGATTAGCACCTCCCTAGAGGACAGAAGTTCTCTCACTCCAGACACAGCTGATTCTCATAGCCACTTGGCCTGGAGGTCAAACCCTCCCTGGTATTAGCTACAACAATCAAGGTTTAACTATAAGACTGTGCACAAAGACCACTAGGGGGTGCACCAAGGAAGCATAACAAAATGCGGAGACAAAGAAACAGGACAAAACTGTCAATGGAAGATATAGAGTTCAGAACCACGCTTTTAAGGTCTCTCAAGAACTGTTTAGAAGCCGCCGATAAACTTAATGAGATCTACAAGAAAACTAATGAGACCCTCGATCTTATATTGGGGAACCAACTAGAAATTAAGCATACACGGACTGAAATAACGAATATTATACAGACTCCCGACAGCAGACCAGAGGAGCGCAAGAATCAAGTCAATGATTTGAAATGTGAGGAAGCAAAAAACACCCAACCGGAAAAGCAAAATGAAAAAAGAATCCAAAAATGCGAGGATAGTGTAAGGAGCCTCTGGGACAGCTTCAAGTGTACCAACATCTGAATTATAGGGCTGCCAGAAGATGAGAGCGAGCAAGATATTGAAAACCTATTTGAAGAAATAATGACAGAAAACTTCCCCCACCTGGTGAAAGAAATGGACTTACAGGTCCAAGAAGCGCGGAGAACCCCAAACAAAAGGAATCCAAAGAGGACCACACCAAGAAACATCATAATTAAAATGCCAAGAGCAAAAGATAAAGAGAGAATCTTAAAAACAGCAAGAGAAAGAAACTCAGTTACCTACAAGGGAATACCCATACGACTGTCAGCTGATTTCTCAACAGAAACTTTGCAGGCCAGAAGGGAGTGGCAAGAAATAGTCAAAGTGATGAATACCAAGAACCTACAACCAAGATTACTTTATCCAGCAAAGCTATCATTCAGAATTGAAGGTCAGATAAAGAGCTTCACAGATAAGGAAAAGCTAAAGGAGTTCATTACCACCAAACCAGGATTATATGAAATGCTGAAAGGTATCCTTTAAGAAGAGGAAGAGGAAGAAAAAGGTAAAGATACAAATTATGAACAACAAATATGCATCTATCAACAAGTGAATCTAAGAATCAAGTGAATAAATAATCTGGTGATCATAATAGAATCAGGGACATAGAAAGGGAATGGACTGACTATTCTTGGGGGGGAAAGGGGTGTGGGAGATGCGGGAAGAGACTGGACAAAAATCATGCACCTATGGATGAGGACAGTGGGTGGGGAGTGAGGGCGGAGGGTGGGGCGGGAACTGGGAGGAGGAGAGTTATGGGGGGGAAAAAAGAGGAACAAATGTAATAATCTGAACAATAAAGATTTAATTTTAAAAAAAGAAGAAAAAAAAAAGAAAAACATCAAAGTCAAAATTTAGGGTGGATTATACCAATGTCAACATTCAAGTTTTAACATTATACTATAGTTATGTAAGATGTTATCACAACTAGAAGCTAGGTGAAGGATACTCGGAACATCTGCACTATTTTTGCAACTTCCTGTAAATCTATTATAACTCAAAATAAAAAGCTTTAAAAAAAAAAAAAGAACAAAGTTGGAGGAATCACAATACCAGATAACAAGTTATACTACAAATCCATCATAATTAAAACAGCTTGGTACTGGCACAAGAACAGACATATAGATCAATGGAACAAAACAGAGATCCCAGAAATCAACCCAAGCCATTACGGCCAATTAATATTTGACAAAGGAGGCAAGAGCATACAATGGAGTCAAGACAGTCTCTTCAATAAATGCTTTGGGAAAATTGGACACATAAATTTATACCATGGAATACGATGCAGCACTAAAAAAGAGGCATCTCTTACCCTTTGAGACAGCATGGAGGGACCTGGAGAGTATCATGCTGAGTGAAATAAGGCAGTCAGAGAAAAACAAGTATCACATGATCTTACTCATATGTGGAATCTAATGAACAATATAAGCTGATGAACAAAACAGTTCCAGAGACACAGAAGCATAGAACAGACTGGAATCTTAGAGGGAAGGTGGAGGAAGGTGGGAGGGTGGAAAGAGATTACCCAAAGAACTTGTATGTATATATGCATAACCCATGGACACAGACAATAGGGCAGTGAAGGCCTGGGTTTGGGGAGTGGGGTGAGCTGGAGGGGGGTCAATGGGAGAAAAAACGGAACATATGTAATACTTTCAAAAATAAATATTTTTAATTAAATAAAATAAGGTTTAAAAAAAAAGTTGATGGTTTCATTACTGCTCAGAGCATATACCTAGGTTGTGGGTTCAAACCCTGGTTGGGGCCCATTGGGGAGGCAACCTATTGATGTTTCTCTCATATCTCTCCCTCTCCCTCTCCCTCTCCCTCTCCCTCTCCCTCTCCCTCTCTGTAGAAATCAATAAAAACATATCCTTAGGTGAGGAATGAATGAATGAATGAATAAATAAATAAATAAAATTATTCCTTGTTTTATTCTAATTCCTTTTTTTTAAGTTTATAATGGTCTTTATTATCCATGAATGAGTGAGATCATGTGGTATTTTTCCTTCATTGATTGGCTTATTTCACTTAGCATAATGCTCTCCAGTTCCATCCATGCCACTGCAAATGGTAAGAGTTCCTTCTTTTTTATAGCAGCATAGTATTCCATTGTGTAGATGTACCACAGTTTTCTTTTTTTTTTTTTTTTAATTTTCCTGTGATCACTTTTAATGATCCAAATTTAATTGGGGTTTTTTTTTTGTTTTTGTTTTTTTGTTTTTTTGTTTTGTTTTTGTTTTTGTTTTTTTTTTTGCGATGAAAACATTTTTATTATTATTATTTTTTTTTTTTTTTTTACCAGTTGATTTTTATTCTACATAAAATATTTTACTAATTTCTCTCTATAATTTTTAGGGTTTTTTTTTAATATTCTTTTTTTTTTTTATTAGTTAAGGTATTACAAATGTGTCCTCATCCCCCCCATTAACCCCCAACCTCCCCCACACACACACTCATGCTCCCATCCCCCTGTTGTCCATGTCCATTGGTATGGCTTATATACATGTATACAAGTCCTTCGGTTGATCTCTTCCCCTTACCCCCGCCCTCCCCTACTTTCCTTCTGGGGATTGATAGCCTGATTGCTGTTTCTCAGTCTTTGAGTCTGTCCCTTTTCATCAGTCTATGTTGTTCTCTATAATCCACAAATGAGTGAGATCATGTGGTATTTATCTTTCTCTGACTGGCTTATTTCACTTAGCATAATGCTCTCCAGATCCATCCATGCTGTTGCAAAAGGCAAGAGTTCCTTTTTTTTTACCGCAGCATAGTATTCCATTGTGTATATGTACCACAGTTTTCTAATCCACTCATCTGCTGATGGGCACTTAGGCTGTTTCCAAATCTTAGCTATGGTGAATTGTGCTGCTATGAACATAGGGGTGCATATATCCTTTCTGATTGGTGTTTCTGGTTTCTTGGGATATATTCCTAGAAGTGGGATCACAGAGTCGAATGGGAGTTCCATTTTTAGTTTTTTGAGGAAACTCCATAATGTCTTCCATAGTGGCTGCACCAGTCTGCATTCCCACCAGCAGTGCACGAGTGTTCCTTTTTCTCCACATCCTCTCCAGCACTTGTCGTTTGTTGATTTGTTGATAGCCATTCTGACAGGTGTGAGATGGCACCTCATTCTTGTTTTGATTTGCATCTCTCAGATGATTAGTGACTTTGAGCATGTTTTCATATGTCTCTTGGCTTTCTGAATGTCCTCTTTTGAAAGGTGTCTATTTAGATCCTTTGCCCATTTTTTGATTGGATTGTTTATCTTCCTTTTGTTAAGTTGTATGAGTTCCCTATAAATTTTGGAGATTAGGCCCTTATCAGATATGACATTGGCAAATATGCTTTCTTGCCCACTGCGTGGGCTTTCTTGTTTTTTTTTGTTTTTTTTTTGTTTGACTTTTTTTTAATATATTTTTTATTGATTAAGATATTACATATGTGTCCTTGTCCCCACGTTACCCTCTACCCCCCCCCCCCCGCTCATGCCCTCACCCCCCCGTTGTCCATGTCCATTGATTAGGCCTATATGCTTGCATATAAGTCCTTTGGTTGATCTTTCCCCCTTACCCCCACCCTCCCCTACCTTCCCTCCAAGTCCCGACAGTCCAATCAATGCCTCTCCGTCTCTGGATCAGTCATTGTTCATCAGTTTATGTTGTTCATTATATTCCACAAATGAGTGAGATCATGTGGTATTTATCCGCTCTCCAGTTCCATCCATGCTGTGGCAAATGGTAAGAGTTCCTTTTTCTTCTTCTTCCTCTTCTTAAAGAATACCTTTCAGCATTTCATATAATGCTGGTTTGGTGGTGATGAACTCCTTTAGCCTTTTCTTATCCGTGAAGCTCTTTATCTGACCTTCTATTCTGAATGATAGCTTTGCTGGATAAAGTAATCTTGGTTGCAGGTTCTTGCTATTCATCACTTTGAATATTTCTTGCCACTCTCTTCTGGCCTGCATGGTTTCTGTTGAGAAATCAGCTGACAGTCGTATGGGTACTCCCTTGTAGGTAACTGACTGTCTTTCTCTTGCTGCTTTTAAGATTCTCTCTTTGTCTTTTGCTCTTGGCATTTTAATTATGATGTGTCTTGGTGTGGTCCTCTTTGGATTCCTTTTGTTTGGGGTTCTCTGTGCTTCCTGGACTTGTAAGTCCATTTCTTTCACCAGGTAGGGGAAGTTTTCTGTCATTATTTCTTCAAAAAGGTTTTCAATATCTTGCCCTCTCTCTCCTTCTGGCAGCCCTATAATTCAGATGTTGGTACGCTTGAAGTTGTCCCAGAGGTCCCTTACACTATCTTCATATTTTTGGAATCTCTTTTCTTTTTTCTTTTTCGGTTGGGTATTTTTTGTTTCTTTGTATTTCAAATCTTTGACTTGATTCTTGGGATCCTCTTGTCTGCTGTTGGATCTCTGTAAATTATTCTTTATTTCAGTCAGTGTATGCTTAATTTCTAGTTGGTCCTTTTTCATGTCCTCCATGGTCTCACTATACTTATTGAGGGATTCATTAAATTTATCGGCGGTTTCCATAAAATTCTTGAAAAACCTTATAACCGTGGCCTTGAACTCTATATCCAGTCGTTTGCTTTCCTCCATTTCTGCCATTTGTGACCTATTTCTTTGTCTCCGCATTTTGGCAGCTTCCCTGTGTTGATAGAGTGGCCCTGCGCGCCAGGTGTCCTGTAGGGCCCAGTAGCTCAGCCTCCCCAGTTACCTGGGGTGGACACTCTTGGTGCACTCTTGGTGCCTTGGTTGTTGTAGGATCACTGGGAGGAATTGACCTCCAGGCCAATTGGCTGTGAGAATCAGCTGTGTCTAAAGTGGGAGAACTTCTGTGCTGAAGACACCCTTCTGGGGCAAGACTTGCTTCAGTTGGGGCTTTGGTGCTCACTGAGTCTGCTCCCTGAGTGTGTCCCTTATGGATCTGAGGAGTTGCAGTCTGGATGGTCCCCCTCTGACCACTGGGTACAGTGGCTCCTAGATCTAAGGAGGTGCTAATTCAGCCTCTGCCTGAGGCCACACAGCAGGAGCCACGAAGAGGCTCAGCTGTGAAGCAATGCAAGCCGCTGCGGGGCCTTGGGCCTTCTCTTGGAAGTTCCGGGTCTGCCTGGCTCGGCTGCAGTTAGGTACATTCACATGCAAAAGCCTCTGCCGCAGCCTGGGTGGGGCGGGGTCTCAGGGAATCAAAGGGCGGATCAAGGAGCTATGGCTGATTCTCCGCCCGGAGTCGCGGGTCTCAGTGACCCGCTAATTGCTGCAAGCACCTCTGAGGGAAAGCCGCCTTCAAGTTCGCCCACTGCTGGACAGACCAGCTTCTCCCCGTATGAGTCCTGGGTCCCCAGAGACTTCCCGGAACCGGAGTTCAGAGCAGTCGGGAGCTTGTGATTCAAAAAGACAGCCGTGTCCTCAGGTGCCACCCCCTTTACTCGCGCGCGCGCGAGCCGCCGTACCTCTGCACTTGTACCTCTGCACTTCACCTCTGCAGCTCCTCTGGCTCTCAGCGTGCTTTTCTTTCCTTCTAGTTGTAGAATTTACACTCAGCCAGCCTTCCTGTTGTTCTGGATGATGTTTGCTCTGTCCTTTGTGGTAATTTTCAATTGATGTGAGAGGCGGCAATTTCCCGGTGTTTACCTATGCCGCCATCTTAGTTTCTCCGGCTTTCTTGTTTTTATTCTAATTATTTTAAGCTATTTTTATTTTATCTTACTGAACTATCAACAATGATATTGTTTTACATATGTACATGGTTTATCTCTTTGGTGAAATATTTTTATTGGTCTATATCTTGGATGTAGCAAATATCGTTATTCCCTAGGACCTAAAACAATTCATTAATTTGTTTCAACCCAGGGTGGTTTTCTACCATGTTGTGAGACTGCCACTATCTATCATAGCTCCATTCTTTAAATGGATACAATAGGAACTAATTCTGATACCTCCTGAGAGGAGTTCCATGGACATTCCATTCAGAGTACAGAATATGTACAGCTGAATTCTCCCTAATAGGTGTACAGAAGGATCTTCTTTATCATCATTATCTTCAACATAATAACAATTATCATCAAATTCATCTTTATTAAGATCATCATAATAACCATAATATTCATTACCACCATCTATATCTTTACAAATATCAACTTTACCAATTATAGTATTGCAGGGTTTAATTTTATGTAACTTCACAAGATATGGGGTGCTCAGATATTTGGTCAATGTTATTCTGAGTGCTTCTGTGAGGGTGTTTATGGATTCGTTTAACCTATACAACTATAGACTGACGAGGAAAAATCCCACACTTTTAAGGAACAAGAAAAAAATCAAGGAAACATGATACCACCTAAGGAACACAATAATTTTGAGTAACTGACCCCAAAGAAATGGAGATATATGAATTAAATAATGAGAAATTAAAAATAACTGTTTTCAGGAAACTCAGTGAGCTATCAGAGAACATAGATATAAAATTAACACAATTAACAAAACAATACAAGCCCTGTCCAGTGCCCAGTATTGCTAAATGGTTAGATTATTGACCTAAGCACCAAAGTGTTACAAGTTCAATTCCCAGTCAAGGGCACCTACCTGGGTTGCAGGTTTGATCTCAGCACCCCTGGAGTATGTTTGGAAGGCAACCAATCATATGTCTCTCTCACATGATGTTTCTTTCTCTCCCTATCTCTCTCTCTCTCTCCTTCCCTTCCTTCCACTCAATGGTAAAAAAATATCCTCAGAAGAGGATTAACAAAACAAAAACAAAAAAGAAAACAATACAAGAACAAAATGAGAAATTCAATGAAGAAATGGGAACCATAAAAAAAAACTTAAAATAAAAACTGGAGCTGAAAGAAAATGTAGACTGAATAGGCAGCAGTGTCGTGCATCTCCTCCTAGGGCAGTGGTTCTCAACCTTCCTAATGTTGCGACCTTTTAATACAGTTCCCCATGTTGTGGTGACCCCAATTTCATTGTTAACAAATTGAACATAATTAAAGCATAGTGATTAATCACAAAAACAACATGTAATTATATATGTGTTTTCTGATGGTCTTAGGCAACCCCTCTGAAAGGGTCGTTCGACCCCCAAAGGGGTCGCGACCCACAGGTTGAGAACCGCTGTCCTAAGGCCAGGTGAGAAAAGCAACTAAATCAGAGAACATCCACCCTGAATTAACAAATTAGACACAGCTGAGGAAACCATTTTTAGTAAGGAAGGGCAGAGGACACCTAGGGAATGCTGCTTGCAAGTCATAACCTGCGTGGAACTACCACCATGGTGGCAGTGAGTGGCGCAGTACCTCCCAGCAGGCTCACAGATGTCTGCAGAGATAACATGCTGCCAGAGTGGGCTCCCACACCAGGCCTCCTCACCAGCCTCTGGGACTGAGCATCCTAGGATCCGGCTCCAAGACCACACAGTGAGTGCAAGCCAGGGGGAACCCTGTGCCCCACTGCTGCCCCAGACACCAGAACCGAGCTGCTAGCCTGATCCAGAGCCACCCAGCACCCACTCCACCTCCAGCACCAGGACCTGCTGTCCGGGCAACCCAGAGCAACACTGAGCATGCCCCAATCTGGGCCACAGGGGAGCTCTGACTATGTGACACAGAGCAATCCATGGCAGCTACCCCCAGCCCTTGGGACAGTCCTGCTGGGGCCATCCGGAGCAACCCAATGTGCACCTCACCCCGGGCAACAGGGGAGCTCTGACTCTGTAAACCAGAGCAACCCACTCCTGCTCCACACTGAGTAGAGGTGAACTGAAGCAACCCAGCGCACGTCTCACTCCAGGCTACAAGAAAGCAGGGACTATGCGACCCAGAGCAACCTGCGTCCACTCCACCCTGAGCCCAGGGTCTTCCTGCCAGGACAACATGGAATAATCCAGCGCACGCACCACTCAGGACACAGGGGAGCTCTGACTGTGTGAACCACAGCATCCCACACCCACTTCTCCCTGGTCCCTGGCACAGTCCTGCAGGGGCTACCAGGAGTAACCCAGCACACACCTCACTCCAGGCCAAAGGAGAGCACTGCCATGGTGACAGCTACATGCCACAGGACTATGCCAAAAATGCACTGTCAAAGGGACCTAGGGCACCACCCTGCCACAGATGCCAGGGCCGCACAGCGAATTGCATGCCAGAAGGCTCTGGATCATCACAGTGTCTCACAAAACAGAGGAACTGTGCATGTGCTCCCACCACCCCAAGCATCTGAAGAAGACAACTGAGGGACCAGATCTGTGGGAGAAGGGGATACAACTCAGAGACAATAAAGGCATGAGACTCAAGGTAGACCCAGTCTCTGGGCTAACAATTTCTGGACCATTGCAAAGATAGGGTCTTCAACCTCTCAAACCACAAGCAGTGTGCCCAGGGACTGAAAGAGACAGCAAAATGAGGAGACAAAAAAACAACCCCCAAAGGAAAGAAAAGGATGAATCATCAGAAAAGGAACTAAATGAAATGCAGGCATGCAGTATGTGAGAAAAAGAATTCAGAGTAAAGGTCATACATTTAATAAAATTGATGGATTAGAAAATCAACAACTTATGTAAGAATAGAGAGGAAATCAAGAATGACATAGCTACAATAAAAAACACGATGGAAGGTTTCAACAGTAGGCTGCAAGAAGCGGTTGACCAAGTTAGTGAGTTAAAAGAGAGGGTTGAAAAAAAAACAAAACACCCAATCTGAACAGCTATTGCAGAAAAAAATTAGAAAGCAGGAGGAGAACCTAAGGGAGCTTTGGGACAAAATGAAATGAAGTAACATACATATAATAGGGGTGCCACAAGGACAAGAAGAGGAGCAAGGATTAGAAAATCTATTTGAAGAAATAATGTCAGAAAACTTCCCTGATTCAGGGAAGAAAAAAGTCAAACAAGCACAGAGAGTCCCAGACAAGATGAACCCAAAAAGACCCACACCAAGACACTTCGTAATTATGATGGCAAACGTTCAGGACAATGACAGAATCTGAAAGGGTGTAAGACACAGAAAGTTACGTACAAGGGATCTCCCATTAGATTATCAAATGATTTCTCAACAGAAACACATCAGGCCAGAAAAGAATGGATGGAAATTTACAAAGTGATGCAAAGCAAAGGACTGAATCCAAGAATAATCTATGCAGCAAAGCTATCATTCAAAATTGAAGGGGAAATAAGAAGCTTCACAGACAAAAAAAGGCTAAGGGAGTTTATCACCACCAAGCCAGCAATGCAAGAAATGATAAAGGGACTGGTGTAAAAAGAAGAAATAAAAAGCTCAGAAAGAAAACAGCCACAAAAAATAGAAATGGCTACAAACAAGTACCTTTCAATAATAACTTTAAACGTAAATGGACTAAATGCTCCAATCAACAGACATCGACTGGCTGAATGGATAAAAAAACATGACCCATACATTTGCTATCTACAAGAGACCCACCTCAGAAGAAGGGACTCAAAGACTGAAAGTGAAGGGATGGAAAAATATCCTTCAGGCAAATGGAAATGAAAAAAAAAGCTGGGGTAGCAATACTTATATCAGACAAAATAGACATCAAAGTGAAGGCCATAACAAGAGATAAGGGAGGCCACTTCATAATACTAAAGGGATCAATACAACAAGAGGATATAACCCTGATAAACATATATGCACCCAATGCAGGAGCACCCAAATACATTAAAAAAAAAAAAAAAAAACTCCTGGAAGATATCAGGGGAGAGATCGACAACAGTACAATCATAGTAGGGGACTTTAATACACCACTGACATCACTGGATAAATCCTCTAGACAAATAATTGGCAAAGAAACAGCAATCCTAAATGACTCACTAGATCAGATGGACTTAATTGACATCTTCAGAACATTTCACCCCAAAGCCACGAAATATACGTTATCAAGTGCTCATGGGACATATTCAAAAATAGACCACATATTGAGTCACAAACAAGGTCTCCCCAAATTCAAGACGATTGAATTCATACCAAGCATCTTCTCAGACCAGAAGGGCATAATATTAGAAATAAAATACAATGAAAACAACTCAAAATACTCAAACACTTGTAAGCTGAATAGCACGTTATTAAATATTGATTGAGTTACCAATGAGATCAAAGAAGAAATTAAAAACATCCTGGAAACTAATGACAATGAAAACACAACAATCCAAAACATATGGGACACAATGAAAGCAGTCCTTAGAGGGAAGTTTATAGCTCTACAGGCCTATCTCAACAAACAAGAAGAAATCGTAGTGAATCATCTAAATCTACATCTCAGAGACTTCCAAAATGGTGACCAGCAGGAAGGTAGGGAGGGAGAGAGTGTGAGAGCGCAAGGAAGTGATAGAGGAGTGTGTAGACGCATGTGGTGTGTGTGTATGAGCTAGGGACAGTTAGATTCTGCAGGTCTTCTAAGGGGCTGCTAAACTGGACAGTCTTAGGCGGCGGAGTCCCGGTCCCTGAGCGGACACTCCTGGGCGGCCAGCACAGGCACGGCGACCACGCCATCTTGGGAAACAGAGCTGCTTGAGACTAGGATCCTGGCCTCAGCACCACCCAGTCTGATCTCAGTCGCATACCAGGACTCTGTAGCCACTGGGGACAGAGACCAGTGACCACAGCTACAGACCTGCGGACACCAAAAGCTCAGAAATCCCCTCAGCAGATCCGTGAGTAACAGAGCCCATCCCCCCTTCCCACAGGCTTGCGGGAACCTCCAGAGTAACTAACTGATAGGCCCACCCCTTGCCTGGGCCTCAGCGCTCCAGGAACTTTAGCCTGGAAGTGCGCGAGCACCTTGGCACTGATCCTATGCGCACTGCCAGCTTCTGAGCCCAGGGCTGGAAGCAAACGCTCAAAACCTAGGAACTGAGCCTAGGCATACTGCAGGCTTCTGAGCCCTGGGCTGGGAGCAAACGCTCAAACCCTAGGAACTGAGCCTAGGCGCACTGCCGGCTTCTGAGCCCTGGGCTGGAAGCAAACGCACGAACCCCAGGAACTGAGCCTAGGCGCACTGCCGGCTTCTGAGCCCTGGGCTGGGAGCAAACTAGTGAACGACAGGAACTGAGCCTAGGTGCACTGGCCGCTTCTGAGCCCTGGGCTGGGAGCAAACCCGCGAACCCCAGGAACTGAGCCTAGGCTCGCTGCTGGCTTCTGAGCCCTGGGCGGGGAGCAATCGCGCGAACACCGGGAATTTGTCCCACATATCACAGGACCAGGGACCCCGATTCTCTGGGCAAGTGGCAGCACCAAACACCAGTGACTTGACTGTGTTTCTTTTCACCTGCGCCTGAGATCCTGATTCCCTGTGCATTCATACTAAGAGCCAGTGACTCCAATTCCTGGTGCAAGGGCACACAGGGACCCTGATTCTCAAGGCAAGGTCACGTGAAGCAACAGAGACTCTGATACTGGATTCTGGGGAACTCTGACTCCTGGCGCACGCTAGGGGGCTCTGGTTTTCAACACGCTTCAGGGGGGTCTCTGTTTCAGCACGGTGCAGGCAGGGTCCCTGATTCTAAGGGCGCATACGAAGCCACATTGAGCGCTGACAACACTGACTCTGAGCGAGCCTGGATCCCACCAACCCACAACAACCACACATCTTAGTGTAAGAGCTCTTCAGTGAGACTAGGGTGGTGGGAGGCTCCCACTGCACACGGCCCAGGCCCACGCAACTCGACTTTTGAACCATCGGGAGATAATCAGAATGAAGAGATGAAACAACACCCAGAGGAAAGACAATGAGGAGTCACCAAGAAAGGACATTAATGAAGTTGAAGCATGCAACATGACAGAAAAAGAATTCAGAATAATGGCTGTACAATTCATTCACCGGATGGATGAGAAAATCAACAACCCATGCAAGAATCAGGAAGAAATGAAAAGTGATATAGCTACAATCAAAAACACCATGGAAAGTTTCAACAGCAGACTAGAAGAAGCAGAGGACCGAATTAGTGAATTAGAAGATAAGGCAGAGAAACAAGCTCAATCTGAACAGCAACTGGAGAAAAGAATTAAAAAGCAGGAGGAGAGCCTAAGGGAGCTTCGGGACAACATGAAACGAAGTAACATAAGCATAATAGGGCTGAAAGAAGGACAAGAAGAGCAACAAGGATTAAAAAATCTATTTGAAGAAATAATGTCAGAAAACTTCCCTGATATGGGGAAGAAAAAAGTTACACAAGTACAGAGAGTCCCAGGCAAGATGAACCCCAAAAGACCCACACCAAGACACGTCATAATAACGATGGCAAATGTACAAGACAAAGACAGAATCTTAAAGGCTGCAAGAGAGAAACAGAGCGTTACTTATAAAGGATCCCCCATCAGATTATCAAATGATTTCTCAACAGAAATATATCAGGCCAGAAAAGAATGGACAGAAATTTACAAAGTGATGCAAAGCAAAGGACTGAATCCAAGAATACTCTATCCAGCAAGGCTATCATTCAAAATTGAAGGGGAAATAAGAAGCTTCACAGATAAAAAAAAAAAAGGCTAAGGGAGTTTATCACCACCAAGCCAGCAATGCAAGAAATGATAAAGGGACTGGTGTAAAAAGAAGAAATAAAAAGCCCAGAAAGAAAACAGCCACACAAAAAAATAAAAATGGCTACAAACAAGTATCTTTCAATAATAACTTTAAACGTAAATGGACTAAATGGTCCAATCAAAAGGCATCGAGTGGCTGAATGGATAAAAAAAAATGACCCATATATTTGTTGTCTACAAGAGACCCACCTCATTAGAAGGGACTCACACAGACTGAAAGTGAAGGGATGGAAAAATATCCTTCAGGCAAATGGAAATGAAAAAAAAGCTGGGGTAGCAATACTTATATCAGACAAAATAGACCTCAAAGTGAAGGCCATAACAAGAGATAAGAAAGGCCACTTCATAATACTAAAGGGATCAATACAACAAGAAGATATAACCCTGATAAACATATATGCACCCAATGCAGGAGCACCCAAATACATAAGAAAACTCCTGGAATATATCAGGGGAGAGATCGACAACAATACAATCATAGTAGGGGACTTTAATACACCACTGACATCACTGGATAAATCCGCTAGACAAAAACTCAGCAAAGAAACAGTAATCCTAAATGACTCACTAGATCAGATGGACTTAATTGACATCTTCAGAACACTTCACCCCAAAGCCACAAAATATACGTTCTTCTCAAGTGCTCATGGGACATCTTCAAAAATAGACCACATATTGGGTCACAAACAAACTCTCCCCAAATTCAAGAAGACTGAAATCATACCAAGCATCTTCTCAGACCACAAGTCCATAATATTACAAATAAACTACAACAAAAACAACTCGAAATACTCAAACAATTGGAAGCTGAATAGCACGTTATTAAATATTGATTGGGTTACCAATGAAATCAAAGAAGAAATTTAAAAAATCCTGAAAACTAATGACAATGAAAACACAACAATCCAAAACCTTTGGGACGCAATGAAAGCAGTCCTGAGAGGGAAGTTTATAGCTCTACAGGCCTATCTCAAAAAACAATAAAAAATGGTAGTAAATCATCTAAATCTACAGCTCAAAGAATTAGAAAGAGAGCAACAAGAAAAGCCCAGAGTGAGCAGAAGGAAGGAGATAATAAAGATTAGAGAGGAAATAAATGACATAGAGACCAAAAAAACAATACAGAAAATCAATGAAACAAAGAGCTGGTTCTTTGAAAGGATAAACAAGATTGACAAACCTCTAGCCAGGCTCACCAAGAAGCAAAGAGAGAGGACCCAAATCAACAAAATCAGAAATGATAGAGGCGAAATAACAACAGATCCCACAGAAATAAAAATGATTGTTAATAAATACTATGGAAAACTCTACTCCAACAAACTAGAAAACTTGGAGGAAATGGACATATTCCTAGAAAAATACAACATTCCAAAACTTGATCAGGAAGAATCTAAAAATCTCAATAGGCCAATAACTATGGAAGAAATTGAAGCAGTCATCAAAAAGCTTCCAGCAAACAAAAGCCCAGGACCAGACGGCTTCACAGGGGAGTTTTTCAAACATTCAAGGAAGAACTAAAACCTATCCTCCTCAGACTACTACAAAAAATCCAAGAGTAAGGAACACTTCCAAGCTCATTCTATGAAGCCAGCATCACCCTAATACCAAAACCAGGTAAAGACAACAGAATGAAAGAGAATTACAGGCCAATATCCCTCATGAACATAGATGCCAAAATCCTCAACGAAATCTTAGCAAATCGGATCCAGCAGTACATCAGAAAGATCATAAACCACGACCAAGTAGGATTTATCCCAGGGATGCAAAGATGGTACAATATCTGCAAATCAATAAACGTGATACATCACATAAACAAATTGAAAGAAAAAAACCACATACTCATATCAATTGATGCAGAAAAAGGGTTTGACAAAATTCAACACCCTTTTTTGATAAAAACTCTCAGCAAGGTGGGAATTGAAGGATCATATCTCAACATAATAAAAGCCATATATGACAAACCCACAGCAAACATCATACTCAATGGACAAAAACTAACACCATTTCCCCTAAGAACAGGAACAAGACAGGATGCCCACTCTCACCACTCCTGTTCGACATAGTACTGGAAGTATTAGCCATTGCAATTAGACAAGAAGAAGAAATAAAAGGCATCCAAATTGGAAAAGAAGAAGTAAAACTGACCTTATTTGCAGATGACATGATATTATACTTAAAAAACCCTAAAGACTCCATCAATAAACTATTAGACTTAATAAAAGAATTCGGCAATGTAGCAGGATACAAAATTAACGCCAAGAAATCTATGGCATTTCTATACACCAATAGTGAATGTGCAGAAAGAGAGACTAAAAAAGCAATCCCATTTACCATCGCACCAAAAAAATTAAGCTACCTAGGAATAAACTTAACTAAAGAGGTAAAAGACCTCTTCTCAGAAAACTAAAGGACGTTGAAAAAAGAGATAGAGGAAGACATAAAGAGATGGAAGAACATACCATGTTCTTGGATTGGTAGAATCAACATCATTAAAATGTCCATACTGCCCAAAGCAATCTATAAATTCAACGCACTTCCCATTAAAATACCAATGGCATATTTCACAGACCTAGAACGTACTCTCCAAAAATTCATCTGGAATAAAAAATGACCCCGAATAGCTGCAGCGATCCTGAGAAAGAACAAAGTAGGTGGGATTTCAATACCAGATATCAAGCTGTATTACAAAGCCGCTGTTCTCAAAACTGCCTGGTACTGGCACAAGAACAGAAATATAGATCAATGGAATAGAATAGAGAGCCCAGAAATCTGCCCCAACAAATACGCTCAATTAATATTTGACAAAGGAGGCAAGAACATACAATGGAGTCAAGATAGTCTCTTCAATAAATGGTGTTGGGAAAATTGGACAGATACATGCAAGAAAATGAAACTAGACCACCAACTTACACCATACACAAAAATAAACTCAAAATGGATAAAGGACTTAAAGATACGACGGGAAACCATACAAATACTAGAAAAATCCAAAGGCAACAAAATCTCAGACATATGCCGAAGCAATTTCTTCACCAATACAGCCCTAGGGCATTGGAAACTAAAGAGAAAATAAACAAATGGGACTACATCAAAATAAAAAGCTTCTGCACAGCAAAAGAAACAATCGACAAAACAAGAAAACCCACTGTGTGGGAAAACATATTTGCCAATGTCATATCGGATAAGGGCCTAATCTCCAAAATTTATAGGAAACTCATACAACTTAACAAAAGGAACATAAACAATCAAATCAAAAAATGGACAAAGGATCTAAATAGACACCTTTCAAAAGAGGACATTCAGAAAGCCAAGAGACATATGAAAACATGCTCAAAGTCACTAATCATCCCAGAGATGCAAATCAAAACAACAGTGAGTTACCATCTCACACCTATCAGACTGGCTATCATCAACAAATCAACAAACGACAAGTGCTGGAGAGGATGTGGAGAAAAAGGAACACTTGTGCACTGCTGGTGGGAATGCAGACTGGTGCAGCCACTATGGAAGACAGTATGGAGTTTCCTCAAAAAACTGAAAATGGAACTCCCATTTGACCCTGTGATCCCACTTCTAGGAATATATCCCAAGAAACCAGAAACACCAATCACAAAGGATATATGCACCCCTATGTTCATAGCAGCACAATTCACTATAGCTAAGATCTGGAAAAAGCCTAAGTGCCCATCTGTAGATGAATGGATTAGAAAACTGTGGTACATCTACATGATGGAATACTATGCTGCTATAAAAAAGAAGGAACTCTTACCATTTGCAACAGCATGGATGGAACTGGAGAGCATTATGCTAAGTGAAATAAGCCAGTCAATGAAGGAAAAATACCACATGATGTCACTCATTTCTGGATAATAAAGACCATTATAAACTTCTGAACAAAAATAGATACAGAGGCAGAGCTGCCTAGAACAGACTGTCAAACTACAGCAGGAAGGACAGGGAGGGTGGGAGGGCAGGAGGGGGGTGGGTAAGAGATCAACCAAAGGACTTCTATGCATGCATAGAAGCATAACCAATGGACATAAGACACTGGGGGGTAGGAGAGGCCAGGGGATTGTCAAGGGCGGGGGGGAAAAAAAAGGAGACATATGTAATACTTTTTGTAATATTTTAAGCAATAAAAAAATAAATAAATAAATAAATAAATAATAAATCTACATCTCAAAGAATTAGAAAGAGAGCAACAAGAAAGGCCCAGAGTGAGCAGAAGGAAGGAGATAATAAAGATTAGAGCGGAAATAAATGATATAGAGACCAAAAAAACAATACATAAAATCAATGAAACCAAGAGCTGGTTCTTTGAAAGGATAAACAAGATCGATGAACCTCTAGCCAGGCTCACCAAGAAGCAAAGAGAGAGGACCCAAATCAACAAAATCAGAAATGATAGAGGCAAAATAACAACAGACCCCACAGAAATACAAATCATTGTTAAAAAATACTATGGACAACTCTACTGCAACAAACTAGACAACCTGGAGGAAATGGACATATTCCTAGAAAAATACAACATTCCAAAACTCAATCAGGAAGAATCTAAAAATCTTAACAGGCCAATAACTATGGAAGAAATTGAATCAGTCATCAAAAAGCTTCCAGCAAACAAAAGCCCAGGACCAGACAGCTTCATAGGAGAGTTTTACCAAACATTCAAGGAAGAACTAAAACCTATCCTCCTCAGACTACTACAAAAAATCCAAGAGGAAGGAACACTTCCATGCTCATTCTATGAAGCCAACATCACCCTAATACCAAAACCAGGTAAAAACAACACAATGAAAGAGAATTACAGGCCAATATCCCTCATGAACATAGATGCCAAAATCCTCAACAAAATCTTAGCAAATCGGATCCAGCAGTTCATCAGAAAGATCATACACCATGACCATGTAGGCTTTATCCCAGGGATGCAAGCATGGTACAATATCCGCAAATTAATAAACGTGATACATCACATAAACAAATTGAAAGAAAAAAACCACATAGTCATATCAATTGATACAGAAAAAGCATTTGACAAAATTCAACACCATTTTTGATAAAAACTCTCAGCAAGGTGGGAATAGAAGGATCATACCTCAAAGCCATATATGAAAAACCCACAGCCAACATCATACTCAATGTACAAAAACTCACACCATTTCCCCTATGAACAGGAACAAGACAGGGAAGCCCACTCTCACCATTCCTGTTCTACATAGTACTGGAAGTATTAGCCATTGCAATTAGATAAGAAGAAGAAATAAAAGGCATCCAAATTGGAAAAGATGAAGTAAAACTGACCTTATTTGCAGATGACATGATATTATACTTAAAAAACCCTAAAGACTCCATCAATAAACTATTAGACTTAATAAATGAATTCCGCAATGTATCGTGATACAAAATTAACACCAAGAAATCTATGGCATTTCTATACACCAATAGTGAATTTACTGAAAGAAAGACTAAGAAAACAATCCCATTTACCATCACACCATAAAAATTAAGCTACCTAGGAATAAACTTAACTAAAGAGGTAAAGACCCCTACTCAGAAAACTACAGGATGTTGAAAAAAGAGATAGAGGAAGACATAAACAGATGGAAGAATATACCATGTTCTTGGACTGGTAGAATCAACATCATTAAAATGTCCATACTAACCAAAGCAATCTATAAATTCAATGCACTCCCCATTAAAATACCAACGGCATATTTCACAGACCAAGAAAGAACTCTCCAAAAATTCATCCTGTCTAATAAAAGAGAAACATGGTAATTGGCATACGACCGCTACCCTTCCCATTGGCTAATTAGCGTGATATGCAAATTAACTGCCAGCCAAGATGGCGGCTAATTTGCATATATAGGCTCCAAGTTGCAGAGCGAAGCCTGTTGAGGACGCAGGCGTTCTGCCTCAACCCGCTGGTGGAGGGCCTCTGGGCCTGCTTGGTCAGCACTGCCGGGGGGTTGGGGGAGCAGAGACAGGCCACAGGGGTGCTGCACCCAGAAACCCCAAGCCCCGCCTCAGCACTGGGGTTGGGGGAGCAGAGACACAGGCCGCAGGGGTGCAGCACCCAGCCGCCCCAAGCCCCGTCTCAGCGCTGGGGTTGGAGGAACAGAGACACAGCCCTCAGGGGTCCCTGGAGCCAGTAGCCCCAAGCCCTGCCTCAGCGCTGGGGTCAGAGGAGCAGAGACACAGCCCGCAGGGGGGCGGGCACCCAGCAGCCTCAAGCCCCACTTCGCGGCTGGGGTCAGAGGAGCAGAGACACATCCTGCAGTGGGGGGGGGGGGGCGGGCAGCACCCAGCAGCCCCAAGCCCCGTGGCCGAGGAGGCTCTGGGGCTGCTGGGGCTGCTGGGGACACTGGGGCCAGAGGAGCAGAGACACAAGCCTGCAGCAGGGCCCAGCACCCAGCAGCCCCAAGCCCCGCCTTGGCGCTGGTGTTGGAGGAGCAGAGACACAGCCCTCAGGGTGACCTGCACCCAGAAGCCTCAAGCCCCACCTGGGCGCTGGGGTCAGAGGAGCACAGACACAGCCTGCAGGGGGACCGGCACCCAGCAGCCCATAACCCCAAGGCCGCAGAGGCGCTGGGGCCACTGGGGCTGCAGCAGAGACACAAACCGGCAGGAAACCTGTGGAAAGGGAGATAAACTATCATAACTTCATCTCCCTTTCCACAAGATGAGAAAACTGACCCTGATTATTTAGTGATATGGCCCACACCTTTCTACAAACACAGGGTATGTTATGATCACTCCCAGGAAGTGATCAGAATACTGGTCAGAATACTGTTTCCAGGGAATAACGCTACTGTGGAAAATTATCTAAGAGAGGAAACAAGCTTTTGTTGGGTTTATTCTGAAGGTCAGAGAACAGACCACCCCAACATATGCCATGTTGTTATATTGACGATCTTGACCTGCAGATGCTTGAAAAACAGCAAATGCAAGGAGAGGTTTTCACTGAAGTCTCCTGATCTGCCTAAAATCGGACCCCTTGATGGGAAAAGTGCCAGCAGCCAGTGAAGACTGACTCCTGTCACAGGACAGGAGACTAGAAGTTGACATCACATCCAAACTTTGTTACAAACTATCTCCCCCACCCCCATACATCTTTCCAAAAAATCATGTACTCTTCTCTAAGAGGCCTACATATCCGGTCCCCTTTCCGTAGAAAGAAGGTATTTAAATCTAGATTCTAAGCCACTTTGGGAAGTTATTCATTTTTCCCTGGGATTGCCCACATATACACGAGGTACACATGTTAATGAACTTTGGTTTTTCTCTTGGTAATCTGTCTTTCATTACAAGGGCCTCCGCTAAGAACTCAGAAGGGTAGAGGAAAACTATTTTTCCTCTTCCATAATTCTATCTCGGGAAATCAAGTCCTGGGCTGAACAGTGAGTTTGGCTCAAGTGCCAAGCAGTCCCAGCTGAGGGGAGGGAAGCTTCTAGGGGGAAATCAATGATACTGGCATCAAAGTAGGACAGAGGGCACATGCATGGTTGCTGGTGGGAGTTTAAAGTGATTCAACATTTTTGGAGGATGATTTGGCAAAATCGATAGAAATGTTCAAGGTACATCCAAGAGTCTTCTAGGAATCTCATCTGCTGAGAAAAAAACACGAGTGCAGAAGCCCTGGTCAGAACCCAGGATGCTACTGTGGGCTCCCCTTCCACTATAGGAAAACCAGCTAACAACCTGCATTTTTAGGCAAGGTGGCATCTATACTAATAAAAAGGTAATATGCTAATTAGACTGAACATCTTCCAGACGAGGTTCCAGACGTCCTTCCGGACAAAGCCATGGTGGCAGGGCTGAGGCAGAGGCGGTTAGAGGTGATCAGGCAGGCAGGGGAGAGCAGTTAGGAGGATCAGGACGGCAGGGGAGAGCAGTTAAGGGTATCAGACCATCAGGGGAGAGCAGTTAGAGGGATCAGGCCAGCAGGCAGGTGAGCAGTTAGGTGCCAGCAGCCCTGAGGGGTCCCAAATTGGAGAGGGTGCAGGCCAGGCTGAGGAACTCCCTGCTCCCGTGCACGAATTAGGAGCAATCAGGCAGGCACGCAGGTGAGTGGTTAGGAGACAGCGGTCCAGGATTGTGAAAGGGATGTCCAACTGCCAGATTAGACCCGATCCTGGCAGTCGGACATCCTGGGATCAGGCCTAAACCAGTAGTCGACATCCCCCAAAGGGTCCGAGATTGGAGAGGGTGCAGGCTGGGCTGAGGGACACCCTCCTCCCATGCATGAATTTCGTGCACCGGGCCACTAGTCTGGAATTTAAAAAGACCCCGAATAGCTGCAGCGATCATGAGAAAGAACAAAGTAGGTGAGATCTCAATACCAGATATCAAGCGGTATTACAAAGCCACTGTTCTCAAAACGGCCTGGTAGTGGCACAAGAACAGACATATAGATCAATGGAATAGAATAGAGAGCCCAGAAATCGGCCCCAACCAATATGCTGAATATGTTGAATTAATATTCAACAAAGGAGGCATGAACATACAATGGAGTCAAGATAGTCTCTTCAATAAATGGTGTTGGGAAAATTGGACAGATACATGCAAGAAAATGAAACTAAACCACCAACTTACACCATACACAAAAATAAACTCAAAATGGATAAAGGACTAAAATATACGACAGGAAACCATAAAAGTACTAGAAGAATGCAAAGGCAACAAAATCTCAGACATATGCCGAAGCAATTTCTTCACTGATACAGCTCCTAGGGCATTGGAAACTAAAGAGAAAATAAACAAATGGGACTACATCAAAATAAAAAGCTTCTGCACAGCAAAAGAAAGCATCAACAAAACAACAAGAAAGCCCACTGCATGGGAGAATGTATTTGCCAATGTTATCACCGATAAGGGTTTAATCTCCAACATTTATAGGGAACTCATACAACTTAACAAAAGGAAGAGAAACAATCCAATCAAAAAATGGGCAAAGGACCTAAATAGACACCTTTCAAAAGAGGACATTCAGAAAGCCAAGAGACATGAAAACATGCTCAAAGTCACTAATCATCTGAGAGATGCAAATCAAAACAACAATGAGGTGCCATCTCACACCTGTCAGAATGGCTATCAACAAATCAACAAATGACAAGTGCTGGAGAGGATGTGGAGAAAAAGGAACACTTGTGCACTGCTGGTGGGAATGCAGACTGGTGCAGCCACTATGGAAGACAGTATGGAGTTTCCTCAAAAAACTAAAAATGGAACTCCCATTCGATCCTGTGATCCCACTTCTAGGAATATATCCCAAGAAACCAGAAACACCAATCAGAAAGGATATATGCACCCTTATGTTCATAGCAACACAATTCACCATAGCTAAGATTTGGAAACAGCCTAAGTGCCCATCAGTAGATGAATGGATTAGAAAACTGTGGTACATCTACACGATGGAATACTATGCTGCTGTAAAAAAGAAGGAACTCTTACCATTTGCAACGGCATGGATGGAACTGGAGAGCATTATAGTAAGTGAAATAAGCCAATCAATGAAGGAAAAATACCACATGATCTCACTCATTCATGGATAATAGAGACCATTATAAACTTTTGAACAATAATAGATACAGAGGCAGAGCTGCCTCAAACAGATTGTCAAACTGCAGCGGGAAGGCCGGGAAGGGTTGGAGGGCAGGAGGGAGGGGGGTAAGAGATCAACCGAAGGACTTTTATGCATGCATATAAGCATAACCAATGGACATAAGACATTGGGGGGTAGGGGAGGCCAGGGGACTGTAAAGGGCAGGGGGGGAAAAAGGACACATACCCTTTGTAATACTTTAAGCAATAAAAAAATTAATAAATAAAAAAGGTTGAGCAGAGTAATACTCCAATTTTAAAATGTTATTTAAGCATATACTCCCAAATTATGTTTATTTACACTGTTTATAAAAGTAGTATTATAATTTATTATGCTATTATGAAACATGCAGAGTAGATAATTTAAAAAAATGAAAACTGTGGTACATCTACATGATGGAATACTATGCTGCTGTAAAAAAGAAGTAATTCTTACCATTTGCAACAGCATGGATGGAACTGGAGAGCATTATGCTAAATGAAATAAGCCAGTCAATGAAGGAAAAATACCACATGATCTTACTCATTTATGGATAATAAAGACCATTATATACTTATGAACAAAAATAGATACAGAGTCAGAGCAACCTCAAACAGACTGTCAAAGTACAGCGGGAAGGCCGGAGAGGGTTGGGGGTCAGGAGGGGAGGGTAAGAGATCACCCGAAGGACTTGTATGCATGCATATCAGCATAACCAATGGACATAATACACTGGGGGGGGGGGTTTGGGGAGGCCGGGGGATTGTCAAGGGTGGGAAAAAAAGGAGACATGTAATATTCTTTGTAATACTTTAAGCAATAAAACAAATAAAAAAGTGCAACAAATTCAATTTACCAAAATAAAAATAAAAGTAAAAAATAGCATGCTATTAAACAATGATTGGGTTACCAAAGAGATCAAGGAAGACATTAAAAACATCCTGGAGCCCTAACCGGTTTGGCTCAGAGGATAGAGCATCGGCCTTCGGACTCAAGGGTCCCAGGTTCGATTCTGGTCAAGAGAATGTACTTGGTTGTGGGCACATCCCCAGTAGGGAGTGTGCAGGAGGCAGCTGACCAATGTTTCTCTCTCATCAATGTTTCTACCTCTCTATCCCTCTCCCTTCCTCTCTGTAAAAAATCAATAAAATATATTTTTAAACAAAAACATCCTGGAAATGAATGACAATGAAAACGCAACAATCCAAAATCTATGAGACACAATAAAAGCAGTCCTCAGAGGGAAGTTCATAGCTCTACAGGCCTACCTCAAAAAAAATTGTAATAAATTGTCTAGCTTTACAGCTTAAACAAGTGGTAGAACAAGAAAAGTCCAGATGAGCAGAAGGAATGAGAGACTAAAGATCAGAGCAGAAATAAATGAAATAGAGAAAAAAATACAAAAGATCCATGAAACCAAGAGCTGGATCTTCCAAAGGATGAACAAGATTGATGAATTTCTAGCCAGGCTCACCAAGAAGCAAAGAGAGACGACCCAAATAAACAAAACCAGAAATTAAACAGGCAAAATAATAATAGACCCCACCGAAATACAAAGGATTGTTAAAAAATACTATGAACAATTCTATTCCAACAATCTAGACAACCTGGAGGAAATGGACATATTCCTAGAAAAAGATAACCCTCCAAAACTCAATCAGGAAAAATCTAAAAACCTGAATAGGCCGATAACGTTGGAAGAAATTGAAGCAGTCATCGAAAAGCTTCCAGCAAACAAAACCCGGGGCCAGACAGCTTCACGGGAAGTTTTATCAAACATTCAAGGAAGAAAGAAAACCTATTCTCCTCAAACTATTTTTAAAAATTCAAGAGGAAGAACAATTCCAAGCTCATTCTATAAAGCCAGCATCACCCTAATACCAAAATTTGATAAACACAACACAATGAAAGAGAATCACAGGCCAATATCCCTCATGAACATAGATGCCAAAATCCTCAACAAAATTCTAGCAAATCAGATTCAGCAGTACATCAGAAAGATCATACACCATGACCACGTAGGATTTATCCTGGGAATGCAAGGATGGTACAATATCCGCAAATTAATAAACGTGATACATCACATAAACAAATTGAGGGATAAAAATCACATAGTCATATCAATTGATGCAGAAAAAGCATTAGACAAAATCCAACACCCTTTCTTGATAAAATCGTTCAGCAAGGTGGGAATAGAAGGATCATACTTCAACATAATAAAAGCTATATATTACAAACCCACAACCAACATCATACTCAATGGGCAAAAACTAAAACCATTTCCACTAAGAACAGGAACAAGACAGGGAAGCCCACTCTCGCCATTCCTGTTCTACATAGTACTGGAAGTATTAGCCATTGCAATTAGACAAAAAGAAGGAATAAAAGGCATCCAAATTGGAAAAGAAGAAGTAAAACTTATCTTACTCCCAGATGACATGATACTGTACATAGAAAACCGTAAAGACTCCATCAAAAAATTATTAGACTTAATAAATGAATTCGGCAATGTAGCAGGATACAAAATTAATGCCAAGAAATCTATGGCATTTCTATACACCAATAGTGAAAGTACAGAAAGAGATACTAAAAAAGCAATCCCATTTACCATCGCACCAAAAAATTAAGATGCCTAGGAATAAACTTAACTAAGGAGGCAAAAAACCTCTACTCAGAAAACTACAGGACGTTGAAAAAAGAGATAGAGGAAGACATAAACAGATGGAAGAACATACCATGTTCTTGGATTGGTAGAATCAACATCATTAAAATGTCCATACTAACCAAAGCAATCTATAAATTCAATGCACTCCCCATTAAAATACCAACGGCATATTTCACACTCCTAGAACAAACTCTCCAAAAATTCATCTGGAATAAAAAAAGACCCCGAATAGCTACAGCAATCCTGAGAAAGAAGAACAAAGTAGGTGGGATCTCAATGCCAGATATCAAGCAGTATTACAAAGCCACTGTTCTCAAAACTTCCTGGTACTGGCACAAGAACAGACATTTAGAGTGCGCAGACTGGGGAGCTGGCGCAGGCGCAGGCGCACGCGTGCTGGATGCGGTCCGTTACTCCCAGAATGCTCCATGGCGCTTGGCGCACTCTGGCCCGTGGGCTGGTGGGAAGGGGCCAAAATGGCGGCGGCCGGCGCCAGGGCCACTCGGCTGCTCCTGCTCTTGCTCATGGCGGCCGCAGCCCCCAGCCCGGCGCGGGGCAGTGGTTGCGGGTCCCGGGCCGCTGCGTGGGAGGCCGGGGTGGAAGGTCGAGACGAGGCCTGTGGCACCGTGGGGCTGCTGATGGAGCACTCATTTGAGATCGATCACAGGACCCACTTCCGGATGCGCGGCTCCATACTCTGGAACCAGCGGGACAGCACCTTGTCACTGTCGCAGCTGCAGCTCAACGAGGAGGAGCCGTGCCGACTCCGGGATGCGGCAGCCCTCAACGGCCTGTACCGGGTCCGGGTTCCGAGGCGGCCTTGCGCCCCTGACGGCCCAGAAGCTGGCTGCTACGTCTCCTCCTTCGTCCCTGCGTGCTCCCTGGTGGAGTTGCACCTCTCGGATCAGCTGATGCTGCATGTGGATGTGGCCGGCAACGTGGTGGGCCTGTCGGTGGTGACGCACCTCGGGGGCTGCCGGGGCCAGGAGGTGGAGGACGTGGACCTGGAGCTGTTCAACACGTCTGTGCAGCTGCAGCCGCCGGTCACGGCCCCAGGCCCGGAGACGGCCTCCTTCATCGAGCTTCTGGAGATGGAGCAGGCCCAGAAGGCCAAGAACCGGCAGGAGCTGAAGTCCTTTTTCGCCAAATATTGGATATACATCATTCCTGTCGTCCTGTTCCTCATGATGTCGGGAGCACCGGATGCCGGGGGCCAGGGGGGCAGTGGGGGTGGGGGTGGCGGAGGTGGCAGTGGCCGGTGAGGGGCGCGGGGCTTCCCTCCTGCCCAGAGAGCCGGGCCATGCTCATCCCAAAAGGATTCGCTGGCCCCTCCCCCAGAGCCTCTCCCCAGGGGCCCCTGTGTTCCTGTCTGGAGGGCGGTGGGGTTCTTGGCCCTGCTGCCCCCTGCCTGACCCCGTGGCCCCAAGGCTTCCCTCTGACCCCGTGTCCCATCACCCCCAGCGCCCCCAAGCCCTGCAGTCCGGGAGCTCTCCAGCTCCGCGCCATTGTTCTCACCCTGATTCCCGCTGGGCTCCATGGCCCCTACCTCATCGGCCACACGCCTGTCCCTGTACCCTGAGGGCACAGCAGGACAGGCTGGCGTGGGTGTGGGTGCCTGGCTCCGCTCCTCCCTGGCACTGCCCTCGGGCCTGCTCTGCCCCTTTTCTGCCCAGGATGCCAGGCCCCGTGTCTATGTCAGCATAGAGCAGACGGCTTCCGTGTGTGCAGGCCCGGCCGTCACTCCCGCCGCGGGCTCCGGGTGAGGACGCTGGGCCTCTGCCTTTACACCCCCCCCCCCAGCTTATCTAGTTAAAACCATTGAGAGAATGTACTGAAATATTTGAAGGTTTGAAAGTTACCACTTCCAGCAGCCAAGTGCACTGTGGACTTGACTCCTGGTGCATGTGTGTGTATACACTCCTAGATACTGTAGGATCTTACAGTAGAAAGTGTGTAGCATTGCTGAATCTCCATGTTCACGTTGTGAATTATGCAGAAACCCCAGAAGATGGCCCTTGTTGTTGTCATGGCTGCAGGACACTCCTCCATGCTGTGTGGCAGTTGATTGAACTGGTCCCCAATGTTAAAAAAAAACAAAAACAAAAACAAAAAAAAAACAGACATATAGATCAATGGATAGAGAACCCAGAAATCGACCTAAACCAATATGCACAATTAATATTCAACAAAGGAGGCATGAACATACAATGGAGTCAAGATAGTCTCTTCAATAAATGGTGTTGGGAAAATTGGACAGATACATGCAAAAAAATGAAACTAGACCACCAACTTACACCATACACAAAAATAAACTCAAAATGGATAAAGGACTTAAACATAAGATGGGAAACCATAAAAATACTAGAGGAATCCACAGGCAGCTAAATCTCAGACATATGCCGAAGTAATTTCTTCACTGATACTGCTCCTAGGGCAATGGAAACTAAAGGGAAAATGAACAAATGGGACCATGTCAAAATAAAAAGCTTTTGCACAGCAAAGGAAACCATCAACAAAACAACAAGAAAGCCCACTGCATGGGAGAACATATTTGCCAATGTTATCACTGATAAGGGTTTAATCTCCAACATTTACAGGGAACTCATACAACTTAACAAAAGGAAAATAAACACCCCAATCAAAAAATGGGCAATGGACCTAAATAGATACTTTTCGAAAGAAGACAGAAGGAAGGCCAAAAGACATATGAAAACATGTTCAAAGTCACTAATTATCCAAGAGATGCAAATCAATACAACAATGAGGTACCATCTCACACCTGTCAGAATGGCTATCATCAACAAATCAACAAATGGCAAGTGTTGGTGAGGATGCGGAGAAAAAGGAACACTCGTGCACTGTTGGTGGAAATGCAGACTGGTGCAGCTACTGTGGAGAACAGTATGGAGTTTCCTCAAACAACTAAAAACGAAACTTCCATTTGACACAGTGATCCCACTTCTAGGAATATATCCCAAAAAGCTGGAAACACCAATCAGAAAGGATATATGCATCCCTATGTTCATAGCAGCACAATTTACCATAGCTAAGATTTGGAATCAGCCTAAATGCCCATCAGCAGATGAGTGGATTAGAAAACTGTGGTACATCTACACAATGGAATACTACACTGCTGTAAAAAAGAAGGAATTCTTACCATTTTCAACAGCATGGGTGGAACTGGAGAGCATTATGCTAAGTGAAATAAGCCAGTCAGAGAAAGATAAATATCACATGATTTCATTCATTTATGGAATATAATGAACAACATAAACTGATGAATAAAAAAAAAAACAGATCCAGAGACAGAGAAGCATTGATCAGGTGCTTAAACCTCAGAGGGAACGTAGAGGAGGGTGAGGGTAAGGGGGAGAGATCAACCAAAGGACTTGTAGGCATGCATATAAGCATAACCAATGGACGCAGACACCAGGGGTGTGAGGACATGAACGGGAGTGGGGTGGGGGTGGCAATGGGGGGGATAAGGACATTTATGCAATACCTTAATCAATAAAGAAAAATAAATAAACAATAAAAAAAATTAAAAACCCAGCATCTAAACAAAAAAATAATTTTAAAACAACACCTGAAAAAAAAACATGATAACAATAACAATGAAGGAATTTGTAGTATCTGTCCTGTTGCCCAGGGCATTGCTTTTGCCCTGAGGGGTCCAAAAAAAAGGAAGTTACAAGTTACCCTGATATTTCAATGATATGTTATCATAGATGCAAAAAGATAAAGAGCTCAGTTAAGATTGACCTTGCCAAAAAACAATACAGGCCTAGGAGATGACTACCTACCATAACTGCTTTTAGTTAAAAGTTTTCATTTCTGACCATCCTTGTGGTTAAACTGCTATGCAGGCCTTCCCTGAGCTTGTCAGGTCATGTGGCCCTTTTGTCCACACAACTAATTTGAACTTTTAACTCTTAGAAACCTCAATTTCCAATAATAACCAAAGTAAATGACCAGCATTCCTTAGATTGACTTTAATGAGCACAATTTATTTATTTATTTATTTATTTATTTATTTATTTATGTCAAGCCTCACTCAAGGATATTTTTCCATTGATTTTTTTAAAATATATTTTTATTGATTTCAGAGAGGAAGCAACAGGGAAAGAGAGCTAGAAACATCAGTGATGAGAGAATTATTGATCGGCTGCCTCCTGCACAACCCCTACTGGGGATAGAGCAGGCAACCCCAGGCATATGCCCTGACTGGAATCAAACCCAGGACCCTTTGGTCCACAGGCTGATGCTCTATCTACTGAGCCAAACCAGCCAGGGCTCCATTGATTTTTATGGAGAATGGAAGAGAGAGGGAAAGACAGAGAGAAACATCGATGGGAGAGAGAAACATCCATGTGTGAGAAACACATCGAATGGTTGCCACCTACATGAGCCCCCAACCAGGCCCCAAGCCAGGGAGTAGACTGCAACCAAGGTATGTGCCTTTGACTGGACTCGAACCCGGAACCATTTGGTCCACCAGCCGACAATGTATCTACAGAGCCAAACCAGCTAGGGCTATGAGCACATTACTGCCACGTGTCCAAAACGGAAACCATCCCCACACACCATGATATTTTGAATTTAATTTAAAAAATCAATTTGCAATGAATATTATAAAAATTAATATATTACTCACAATTCGGTGTATTTGAATATTTTCAGCTAAAAAGTCTCACGAAAAATGATGTTAAAGTTGGTCAGGGCTGCCACTTAGAGAAAACTTTTTTTTAATAGACGCGCATGGCATGCTGGGAAGGTCTGCTGCTTGTGTCTACAGACGCTTATGGCGCACAATGGATTAAACATGCTCTTATTTTCAAGCAACACATTTTCAACCAAATAGAAAGAATATACCAAGAGTTCCAAATCTGTTTTCTAGCTTTTTTGTATTAAGAAGCTCAAAGTAGGTACACTTAATGTTTAATAGCTGAAGTGAGTTAATTTTATTTGCTCACATGGCTAAGGGTTTTCTGTTTTGTTTTTTCCTTTCAATAAGGGTTACCTCCCCAAAACTTGCAATTTAAAAGATAGCCTAGATAAAAGTTTTAGACCAGGTACTTGCATTTCAAAGATCCTAGGAATTTGGTTTCATAAAGTCAATTATCTATAAGCATTTTGAGCCCCATAGGAATGTTTTAGAAAGGTAAAAGCATTTGCTGGCTTGAATTGTTTCTGGAGCCACACCTCTGACCCTGTGAAGATTTTATCTGTAAAACAAGGGAAGTCATTTCCAGTAACTTAAGGATAGGCAAATATTGGCAAAGGACTAAAATTCATTCATCCAGTTTTTGGAATGTTTCTTTCCTTTTGGATGTATTTTCTTTCAGGCTCTGTAGCAATTACAGAGAGGTCTAGTTTACACATAGCAAATAACTGAGGGTCATTTCTGAGCATCCAAATGGCTTGCAAGTGTGGAAAAGACACTGCTCTAAGGAGGCCTCATTCTCCATTCACTTCCCCTGGGAAAAAGCAAAACAGGTCTAACTGCAGGATAGCATGAAACTTAATGGTGCCACTAACTGGCCAAACCTCTCCTTTGCCCACATTATAGTGGGGCCAGGCTATGTTGCAAAAGAAGCTTGAGGGATTCAGGGTCAAATTTCACCCAAAGGGGCATTTCAAGGCACTGTGCACCGGTTCCCCATCTATGTAGACATATAAATTCCCAGTGGAGAGTTAGAAGTGGCCCAGCTAGCCTCTGGGCTGTCCTGGGTCATTGTTGTCTTATGGTCTGAATACCACAGTAGCCCAGGCCCCTTTTCACCTGGCAAATACAGTACCTGGGGTATGAAATTTTACCCTGTGTCCTGAGGGCAGACTTGCCAACACTCCCCATGATGGCCAGTCATGGGGAGGATGGACTCACTCCGTTCAGTCAAGTGGACTCCACTCCACGGGGATATCCTGGCATTCGGGTGCCACCCAGCCGTATAGGTTTTCCCTGTGTCCTGAGGACAGACTTACCTATGGTTGCAGTGATGGCTGGACACAGGAACAATGGACTTATTCTGCTCAGACATGTGGACTCCACTCTACAAAAATCCCAAGCGAGGCATTCCTGCTTGCCGGCCTCCGGACTTAGTTAGCCTTACTGGAGGTCCCCCCTATGGTATCTGTCAGTACAAGGGGTACCTAATATCTCCATGGTCTTGGATGGAACACTCGTCCTACAACTCTAGTTTGCAATTGTTGGGCTAGTGATCTGTAGTCCTGCCTTTCATATCCCCAAAATCCTGATCCCTTAAGAGGCCTAGGAGAGCAGCTGTCCCTCAAAGGGAAGAAAGAGTCGCTATTAAGTTATCCCTGAGGTTCTCATAGAAGTTGGAAATAAAGAAAGGGTGGTTAAAAGAGTGTAGAAGTTGAGAGTGGTCCCCTTCCTGGTTTCAGGGACCTTAAGGAGTATACAGAAAAGGTGTATTAAAAGATAGGAGCCCTTGCCCAGCCAGCGTGGCTCAGTGGTTGAGAGTCTACCTATGAACCAGGAGGTCACGGTTGGATTCCCAGTCAGAGCACATGCCCAGGTTGCAGGCTCAGTCCCCAGTGTGGGGCGTGCAGGAGGCAGCCTATCAATGATTCTCTCTCATCATTGGTGTTTCTATCTCTCCCTCCCTCTCACTTCCTCTACAAAATCAATAAAATATGCATTTTTAAAAAAAAAGATGAGAGGCCTACAGGGATCAGAAAAGATTCCTAGTGACCTGTGTCTGGGCCAGCCAGACATAGGCAGCACCTCAGGCTTTGAGGGAAAATTTTGTTGGCCTTCTTTAGGAAAATTGGAAACTGTCAGGTGTCCCTTATTTTCCCAGCTGGATGAGTTTAGGCTCTCATTTATCTAGCACAGTGGTTCTCAACCTTGGCTGCACATTAGGATCACCTGGGAATCTTTTTAAAATCCTGATTTCTGGGCCTCATCCTCCGGAAATTCTGTTTCTTTGTTACTAATGTTATGGCCCCACCGAATAACAAAGAAACAGAATTTCCGGAGGATGAGGCCCAGAAATCAGGATTTTAAAAAGATTCCCAGGTGATCCTAATGTGCAGCCAAGGTTGAGAACCACTGATCTAGCAAAAGGTCCTCCTCAGATCCTCAGAAAGCAATCCCAATTAAAAAGCCAAAGCAAAAAAAGCAGCCACCCATTTTTCTTTCTGTTTTCTGTCCTTAGTTACCTTGACCCTTATCTATAGCCTAGGGCAGCCGTGGGCAAACTATGGCCTGTGGGCCGGATCCGGATCCGGCCAGTTTGAAATGAATAAAACTAAAAAAAAAAAAGACCGTACCCTTTTATGTAATGATGTTTACTTTGAATTTATATTAGTTCACACAAACACTCCATCCATGCTTTTGTTCCGGCCCTCCGGTCCAGTTTAAGAACCCATTGTGGCCCTCGAGTCAAAAAGTTTGCCCACCCCTGGCCTAGGGTCTCAACTCTTAACCTTGGGGATTTCAAAAAGCTCCAAGAAAATCAGCCTGAACTTAACCAAGGCACAAAGGAAAAGAAAGGGAAGAAAAGAACATCCTTCCAGTCAAAAGGCAAGAATCTCTCTCTCCCCCTCCCTCCCTCTCTCTCTCTCTCTCTCTCCCCCTCCCTCCCTCTCTCTCCCCCTCACTCCCTCTCTCCCTGCCCCCCTCTCTCTCTCCCTTGTAACTAGTAACCTGACAGGGAACAGCCGCAGGGAAGGGCCTTGTGTGATTTCACAGTGCTCCTGGGTGCATGGACAGTGTCTTGCAGAGGGTGGGGTGCCTAGTGCAAACTTCCCAGGTGCATGACCAACTCATCCTGTCATGGGAGTCTTCTATTCGCAAGCACCATAATGGCTTTTAAATGCTCAACCCATGCCCTCACAGTGCAGCCATACACAGAGATTGAGAAAAAAAAAAAAAAAAAGCCATGGCCAGAGGAAAAGACGCAGGAGGAAATAGAACGCAGTCATGTCATTCAAGCCAAGGTGGCGAGGACAACTGGCTTACCATTGAGGAAACGAACAAGAACACTCCGAGTCATGCAGCACCCAATTTTTTGTAGGCAGTGAAAACAGGCACCACATGGCTGACTGGTGGAGTCAGGTGAAACCTGGGTTCAGTAACCTCCGTACTTGAATTCTCGCTAGGAAAGAATCAGAGCAAGACCCAAACTAAGAGAACATTTATTGGGTAAATTACAGACGTAGAAAAAGTAATTCCCAGAAGAAATAGGCTTAGGAAACAAGTTATGGAGGTAAAGGAAGGGCCCTTGAAGCTTGTGAGTGAGGAAGCTAATGGTAGCGTGCCTGGGGGGAGGGGAGGGGACGGGACAGCACCCAAACACTTTCTTAATGCTGGAAATACAACCATGAAAGACAAAAACGTACCTGTTCAGATGGGCTCACATTCTAGTGGGAGAGACAGAAAAATAAGACCAATAAGACATGAATATCATGGTAGATAATGATATGTGCTATGCAGGAAACCAAAGGCAAGGGGTGGAACAGGGCATGGGGAAGGTGTGGGGATTTGCACCTTCAGGTGTGTTGTGCAGCAAAAGTCCCACTGAGAAGTTGAAATAAGGACCTAAAGGAAGTGAGGGGAAGGGATTGCCCTGTGGAGGTGTGGGGATGAAAGTTGCTATGAGAGCGAATATCCTGTGCTGCTTACTGATGCCGTTACGTAATCAATCAATGGGTCTGCACTGCTTGTTAATACTTGAGCCAATTAAGCAGACACAGGGTTGAATCATATATGAGCGTTTATTCCACTACTGCCGGCAGTATGGGAGAGCAGCAGGTCATCCACAAAAATCTGCTCTACGCCCCCCCCCCCCCCCATAAGCCAACTGCTTATATCGGGTAGCAGGACAAAGATTACAAGGGGAAGTAAGCAAAAGGGTATGCCAAATGGGCAGTTTATAGGTAATGCAGGCTGGAGATCTGCTTAGGCCTTCGGGTGTGCAAAGGCTGGGGGGGTCTTCAAAGGGCTGGCGGCTCTGGTTTCTGCAACAAGGTTTGTTCATCTTTCCATGATAATAGGCAGCTCCCAGATGGGGAGGAAGGGCCACTTTTCCAAGTGAGCTCCCAGGTCCCAGGTGCAACTCCCAGCCAGGTTGTTAAGTTGTAGGAGTTCCTTATATATTTTGAATATTAACCAGATATATCATTGCCAAATCTGTTCTCCCATATAGTTGGGTCCCTTTTCATTTTGGTGATGGTTTCTTTTGCTGTGCAGAAGCTTATTATTTTGATGTAGTCCCATTGGTTTATTTTCTCCTTAGTTTCCTTTGCCCTAGGACAGTGGTTCTCAACCTTGACTGCACATTAGAATCACCTGGGAATCTTTTTAAAATCCTGATTTCTGCCCTAACCGGTTTGGTTCAGTGGATAGAGCATTGGCCTGCAGACTCAAGGGTCACAGGTTCGATTCCGGTCAAGGGCATGTACCTTGGTTGCCTGAGGTAGCTGATCGATGTTTCTCTCTCATCAATGTTTCTGACTCTCTATCCCTCTCCCTTCCTCTCTGTAAAAAATCAATAAAATATATTTTTAAAAAATAAAATCCTGATTTCTGGGCCTCATCCTCCGGAAATTCTGTTTCTTTGTTACTAATGTTATGGCCCCACCGAATAACAAAGAAACAGAATTTCCGGAGGATGAGGCCCAGAAATCAGGATTTTAAAAAGATTCCCAGGTGATTCTAATGTGCAGCCAAGGTTGAGAACCACTGCCCTAGGAGATGTATCGGTAAGCATATTGCTATGAGAGATGTCTGAGATACTGGTGCCTATGATTTCTTGTTGGGGTACAGCCTCAGCAGGTCCAGGGGTTCCCCAAAGGTGTGGACGGAGTCGGTGAAGAAGGAATGACACGGAGGCAGCGTTCAGTTTATCAGCAGCTTAGCCAGGTTATCTAGTCAGGGTCTCCAGCCAGGTTCTGTCCAGGTTCTCTCGCCAGGTTCTCTAGCTAGGTTCTTCAACCAAGTTCTGTCTTTATTGTCGTGTTACATCTGTATTTATATCAGTTGATTTTAATCCTATCCATTCTATTCCAAAGGTTAGGGGGTTTGTTAATCTAGTTCTGTTGAGTTTAGTCCTGTTTGGTTAATCTCTGTGTTCCATTATAAGGGCTATTCCAAGGTCACTGCTCTACTGATAAGCTACAAGGAAGTGACTAAAGGAGATTATCCTACTCAGTAAAGGTTATGTCCTCCCAGCCTCGCTGCTTGCCTTCCCTGGGACTGCCCTGTGTCAGTGGGTCTCCAGGGGTATAGGCTTTGGTGCTTTCCCTGGTGGGCAGACCCCTGGGCCCAACAAGTCCCTAATTTATTGCCAACAGTTTTAGTCCAAGTACTTCATAAGTAGTACATGGTATTTCTGTAACACTAGGGGATCTTACTGATTCATTCCCTTCCTTAGTCTTGTTAATTCCTAACTCCACAGAAAAATCCCTACCTGGGGAAACAACCTTTCTCGGGGAGGTGGCCCTGGTTAAAACACATAGCGCTGAGAGGGGGAGCAAACATATGCCATATACACCAGGTCTCTTGAAAGATAAGCTGTGCAGATGTTTATTCCCTGCAGTGACTGTGTCAAGCAGCAAGGGTGGACCGGCTTCTGGCAATTTCTTCTAGGAATTTTATAGTTTCACAACTTACATTTAAATATTGTATTCATTTTGAGTTTATTCTTGTGTAGGGTGTAAGTTGGTGGTTTAGTTTCATATTTTTGCATGTATCTGTCAATTTTCCAAGCATGATTTATTGAAGAAACTGTCTTGACTACATTATATGTTCTTGCCTCCTTTGTCAAATATTAATTGAGTAATGGCTTGGATCAATTTCTGGATTCATTGTTGTGTTCCATTGATCTATATGCATATCCTTGTGTCAGTACCAAGCTGTTTTGGTTACAGTGACTTTGTAGTATAATTTAATATATGATTTTGTGGTCCCTTCAACTATGTTCTTATTTCTCAGAATAGCTGCTACTAATGGGGGTCTTTTTGGTTCCATATAAATTTTTGGAGTATTTGTTCTAGATCTGTCATATATGCTAATAGGGATTGCATTGGATATATAGATTGCTTTGGGTAGTATGGACATTTTAATTATGTTAATTATGTTAATTCTACCAATCCATGAAAATGATATATTATTCAACTTGTTTATATCTTCTTCTATCTCTTTTGTCAACATCCTATAGTTTTCAAAATACAGGTTTTTACCTCCATAGTTAAATTTATACATGGGTATCTTAATTTTTTTTGATACAGTGGTAAATTGGATTGGTTTTTGTTTGTTTGTTTCTCTTTCTGTGAGTTCATTATTGGTGTATAAAAAAAGCCATAGATTCTGGATGTTAATTTTGTATCCTACTACATTGCTGTATTCATTTAATAAGTCTAGTAGTTTTTTCGATGGAGTCTTTGGGGTTTTCTATGTACAGTATCATGTCATCTGTGAATAGTGACAGTTTTACTTCCTCCTTGCCAATTTGGATGCCTTTCATTTCTTTTATATATATATATATTTATTGATTTTTTACAGAGAGGAAGGAAGAGGGATAGAGAGTTAGAAACATCGATGAGAGAGAAATATCGATCAGCTGCCTCCTGCACACCCCCTACTGGTGATGTGCCCGCAACCAAGGTACATGCCCTTGACCTGAATCAAACCTGGGACCCTTGAGTCTGCAGGCTGACGTTCTATCCACTGAACCAAACCGGTTAGGGCTATTTCTTTTTTTTTTAGAGTGTGAGAATTTATTTATTTGTTTGTTTATTTTTTATTTTTATTTTTTTAGGGCTGACAGATGAATTTTATTTTATTTTTTATTTTATTTTTTAATTTTTTTTATTGCTTAAAGTATTACAAAGGGTATTACATATGTGTCTCTTTTTTTTCCCCGCCCTTGACAATCCCCTGGCCTCCCCTACCCCCCAGTGTCTTATGTCCATTGGTTATGCTTATATACATGCATAAAAGTCCTTCGGTTGATCTCTTAGCCCCCTCCCTCCTGCCCCCCAACCCTCCCCAGCCCTCCCGCTGCAGTTTGACAATCTGTTTGAGGCAGCTCTCCCTCTGTATCTATTATTGTTCAAAAGTTTATAATGGTCTCTATTATCCATGAATGAGTGAGATCATGTGGTATTTTTCCTTCATTGACTGGCTTATTTCACTTAGCATAATGCTCTCCAGTTCCATCCATGCCACTGCAAATGGTAAGAGTTCCTTCTTTTTTACAGCAGCATAGTATTCCATTGTGTAGATGTACCAGAGTTTTTAATCTGCTCATCTATTGATGGGCACTTAGGCTGTTTCCAAATCTTAGCTATGGTGAATTGTGCAGCTATGAACATAGGAGTGCATATATCCTTTCTAATTAGTGTTTCTGTTTTCTTGGGATATATTCCTAAAAGTGGGATCACTGGGTCAAATGGGAGTTCCATTTTTATTTTTTTGAGGAAACTCCATAGTGTTTTCCACAGTGGCTTCGCCAGTCTGCATTCCCACCAGCAGTGCACGAGTGTTCCTTTTTCTCCGCATCCTCTCCAGCACTTGTCATTTGTTGACTTGGTGATGATAGCCATTCTGACAGGTGTGAGATGACACTGCATTGTTGTTTTGATTTGTCTAGAGAACAGTCATCAACAGGTACTACCAATACTGGTAGGAACTGCCTTCTCAGCAAAAATGGAGTACATGAGGATGCAATTCTCGAACATAGTTGTGGTGGAGTGACTGTTCAATGTGAATTTTGCCTATCACTAAATTTCTCTGGTGAAAAACCATCCAATGGGAAATTTACTCGATGTTGTAGCAAAGAGAAAGTCTGTCCAAATGATATACATTTTCCAGATTACCCAGCATATTTAAAAAGATTAATGACAAAGATTCTGACAGTAAAAATTTCATGGAAAATATTTTCCCCATAAATAGTTCTTTTGCTTTTGCTTCCATGGGTGCAAATATTGCATCACCATCAGGATATGGGCCATACTGTTTTAGAATACACGGACAAGTTTATCACCATACTGGAACTTTACATCCTTCGGATGGTGTTTCTTGGAAGTTTGCTCAACTCTATATTTTGGATACAGCTACAAGTAAAAGATTAGCAATGCCAGAAAACCAGGGCTGCTCAGAAAGACTCATGATCAACATCAACAACCCGATGCATGAAAGAAATGAATTAACAAAATCATACAAGATGCTACATAAGGTAGAAAAGGAAACCCAATCTGAAGCAACAGCAAAAGGTATTGCTCCCACAGAAGTAACAATGGCAATTAAATACGATCGTAACAGTGACCCAGGTAGATATAATTCTCCCCGTATAACTGAGGTTGCTGTCATATTCCGAAATGAAGTTGGAGAACCTCCTTTTGAAAGGCACTTGCTCATTCATTGTAAACCAGATCCCAATAATCCAAATGCCACTAAAATGAAACAAATCAATATCCTGCTTCCTACATTAGATGCAATGACATATCCTATTCTTTTTCCACATGGTGAAAAAGTCTGGGGAACAGATATTGCATTAAGACTCAGAGACAACAGTGTAATCAACAATAATACTAGACAAAATATAAGGACACGAGTCACACAAATGCAGTATTATGGATTTCATCTCTCTGTGCGAGACACGTTTAATCCTATTTTAAATGCAGGAAAATTAACTCACCAGTTTATCGTGGATTCATATTCAAAAATGGAGGCCAATCGGATAAATTTCATCAAAGCAAACCAATCTAAGTTGAGAGTTGAGAAATATAGTGGTTTGATGGATTATCTCAAATCTAGATCTAAAAATGACAATTTGCCGTCATCTTCTGAGGGTAGTCCCGGAAATATGCAGCAACAATATCAGGATGCTATGGTAATTGTAACAAAGTATGACAAGCCCAATTTATTCCTAACCATGACATGCAATCCCAAATGGGCAGATATTGCAAACAGTTTACAACGCTGGCAAAAAGTTGAAAACAGACCTGACTTGGTAGCCAGAGTTTTTAATATTAAGCTGAATGCTCTTTTAAATGATATCTGTAAATTCCATTTATTTGGCAAAGTAATAGCTAAAATTCATGTCATTGAATTTCAGAAACACGGACTGCCTCACACTCACATATTATTTATATTAGTGAGTCCAAATTACGTTCCTCTAATTAATTCCCTTTCAATGTGCACGAATTTCGTGCACCAGGCTACTAGTCTACACTAATAAAAGACAAAGATGCTAATTGACTGTACCTTCGCTTCACCCATCCACTAATCAGAAGAGTATGCAAATTAACCCAACAAAGATGGCCGTTAAATTTGCATACTGCAGGTGGGGCGGGCAGCGTAAGACACTGCCCGCGGAATCCAGGCCTCTGATCCGTGACCCGGGGAGACTGTGAGAGGGCACAGACCAAGCTGAGGGCCCCCCCCCACCAGTGCACAAATTTTTGTGCACCGGGCCTCTAGTATATAATAAAAGCCTATGTGGTCACGGTGTCCTCAAGCTGTGACGCCCTCACACCACAATGAGCAATCACCAAAATGCTGTGTGGGCAGTGGGCATGTGCGTGTGGGTTGGGACACCCTTGCCCAGATGGAGTTTGTATATGCTTCCAATATATTTCTACATTTTTTTTTATTAAAGAAGCCTTTTTGTCCTCGAGTTATTCTTCAAACTTCCTGAGGACAAGAACCCACAGGAAGAAAATCTGCACCCTAAACACCACGTTTCACTGGCAAACTTCAGTTTTAGGTTACCAAAAATTTTGGAAAACTCTGAAAAAGCTTTATCATATAACCTTTACTTTTGTTATATTTATAACAACCTTGAGATTTTGAAGCCAATTTTTATTATCCCAGGCATTTTCTTGGCAAATTTTGTAACAGGGATAACTCATCGGCCTTCAGTGGCTTTGATGTGAAAGTACCATTTTATTTTATTTTCCTTTATAAAAACAGGAGTGCCCCCCCACCACCACTGCTATTTTGCAGCCGGCTGGAGGGTATTTCCACTGATCTGTTCCTTCCAGTGTTATGGGCAAAAATAGAACATTGGGGACTAGTTACAGTTATGGCAAATATCAATCATGCTCTGTTAGCCATGATTGCTTTTTGTGGACATACCAACATGGCTGGGAGTCATATGCCCTCTGTACCTGGGAGTCAACCTTGGGATGCGGTCCATTCTCATTCAAGAACTGCCCATTATCAGGGAAACATTAATCTTGTTGCCCAAACAATGGAGTCCCAACCCAGCCTGCATTGCTTACTTCTCCCTGCCTGTAATTCCTACTTCCCATTTAATCTTTGTCCCTATATTCATAAAGCAGGGAAGAGCAAACTAAAGTCCCCAAAAGATAGAAAGGCAAAAGTACAACACAGACAGAAATCTCAGTAGCTAAGAGTTTCCGGTGGCTGACGCCCTGAGAGGTAGAGCAGGAAGAGTCCCCAAGATTAAGAATTCTTGGCTGCTGCTAAGACATTCCTGCCATCTCTGTCACGTGTTCAGCCTCACCACACATAACTGGGCTTCCCCAAAGCGGGACTTGCCCCATCTTTAAACAAACAACAGAGACACAAAACATCAACAGAAACACTCTTATACAGGCGTGCACAATGTACTAAAATCACACCACAGAACGTGCTGCATTAAAAACAACAACACAGCAGAACAATGTCTCCTACCCCTGGTACAGGAACTACCCTCCCCACAACCTCAGCATTCTCCCCAGTAGACTATGGGAGAATGTATTCCCTAGACCTAGAATTTCCGTTTCCCATCCTCGGCAGGTCCGTAGTGACTGTACATTTGTGCTCAACCCCCACCCCCCATATTGGAGATGTCTCACACTCCCTGAGATCCACTTTGCCCCTCTCTGGCCATTTCCTTTGTCGGAAAACAGAACCACATATCAGAACTCCACACTCACTTTATGCCCCAGACCTTTCCCAGTCACATATACCCGATCTCCAGGGATACCCAACCACCAAAACGTCACTTAGTCCAATTTACCATTTTGGCCCATGCATGTGGCTTGCCTGGTTGGCAAATGTTAGTATATCCCCCTTGTGTTGTTTTCACCATCTTCCTAAGAAAAATAGTCTAGGGCCAATTTTATGGCATCCAAGGGGAGATGGGGCTCAGGCCAAGAGGCCACCTCCCTTTGTCTAGGGCAGTGATGGCAAACCTATGACACGCGTGTCAGAGATGACACGAGAACTCATTTTTTGGGTTGATTTTTCTTTGTTAAATGGCATTTAAATATATAAAATAAATATCAAAAATATAAATCTTGCTGAAACCGGTTTGGCTCAGTGGATAGAGCGTCGGCCTGCGGACTGAAAGGTCCCAGGTTCGATTCCGGTCAAGGGCATGTACCTGGGTTGCGGCCATATCCCCGGTAGGAGATGTGCAGGAGGCAGCTGATCGATGTTTCTCTCTCATCGATGTTTCTAACTCTCTATCTCTCTCCCTTCCTCTCTGTAGAAAATCAATAAAATATATTTTAAAATATATATATATATATAAATCTTTGTTTTACTATGGTTGCAAATATCAAAAAATTTCTATATGTGACACGGCACCAGAGTTAAGTTAGGGTTTTTCAAAATGCTGACACGCGGAGCTCAAAAGGTTCGCCATCACTGGTCTAGGGAAATCTTCCTAGGACATGTGCTATCAGCCAGGTGTACATCTCTCATACCCCCTCCCCACCCCCACATCCTGTTTGTTCTGGGAAAATTCAGTAGCTGCCTGGCCACATGCCGTTTCTTTTCTATGAAGATAAATCAGAGGCATGTTTCTTACATGTTATTTTGCATTTTTTTAATTTTAGTAGTCCCATGATTTTGATTTAGCAATGACTATGGATTTGGGCATCTTTTTGATGTTCCTATTTGAAAAGGAAAATGGGGGGGCTTGCAACCTAGTTCAGCATCAGGTTAAAACTGTAGTCTTACTTCCCCACTCTGACTGACTTGGGTGGATATGCAGAGCCTAACCCCAGGGCCCCGCCAAGACTGACTTGGGTGGAGCTGCCAGGACACTCAGGGGCCACCACAGGAGAAGATATATATGTCAGAGCCTCCCCATGAGTTCAATTCAGGCTTTGGAACTGGAATTCCCCTGGACTAGCAGATCTGCGAAATAAAGGTTAAACTTTCCTCCCTCAGAATTCTGGCTGATCCTTCTCCCATGCATTCTGCCACAGAATATTGGCTAGTTGCAAGCAGGAGCACCCTTGTGTGTGACTCCATCCTGTGCCCGCCTGCTTCACAATGCCTACGCCATTTAGACTTTGGTGTCCTGGCACAATGAGCAGTTATTAAACCTGTGTCAGTCCAGGAAATGGGGACAGAAAAGGGGCTTTGACGTGGATCTCTGCATGGGGAAGTGGCCACTACTCCCTAAAGTGAACGACAAGAAACACTGGGAGGAATCCAGCAGGGCAACTGAGATCCAGGGCCCTGGGATTGGTCAGGTAATTCCACCTGGAAGGAGGCGGAGGCTCTTTCAGGCTCCACTTTGAAGGTAGGGAAGTTGTGGCAGAGCCTTAAGCCGTCCCTTCACCCCCTGGGAGTTGAAGGCAGTTGTGTTTTGTGCGATTTCCTGTGTTGACCTGAAATGCAAAAAGGCAGCCACCTGGCCCGGACAAAGCACCTCGGGGTCCTCACTGTCCTCCTCCCTCCTGCCCTGAATAATCCCACCCACCGCTGCCCAAACTGCAAGGGAATGAGTGGCAAAGGAGCCCGAGCCCACGGCTGGGAGCAGCCAACAGCAGTGGCTGGGGAAGCCTGGGCTCGAGCAGGTCCTTTGTGGCCAGGAGAGGAGCCGCGGGAGATTCCAGGAGTCGGGGGCCAGCAGGCCCGTGGTGCTGCGGTCTTCCCCTCCCTCTCTGCCCCACACGCGGCTCCCTCATGTGAACACGATTTTGCAAGAGGACCGCGTTCTTTTCTCAATCGGAGGGAAGGAGTAAATCCAGGCCCCAGTCAGGCGGGAGAAACCTGCGAGCGGCTCTGACTTCGGACCCAGCACCTCCCCGCCCCCCGCCAGGCGGTGTGGACGTCCAGGGCTGCAGCCGCCGGAAAACCGAGGACGGGGCGGGGGCTCCCCAGCAGGTCCTTGGGGAAGAGCAGGCGGTGGCGGGGCGCCGGGAGTGCTGCTCTTGGGAACCTGCCTCTCACCTGAGGAGGGAACGGTGAAAGCCTGATGCCCTCGGACAAATGAATGATGCAAACTTGCAACATCAACATCGTTTGAAAGCATCACTTGTTTAAACAGTTTTCCCTCCAGTTTTGCGACTATCGAGCGGTAAACTTTCCGTTGTGCTGTTCCTTCTTTCGCATTCGCCGTCTGCCCCCTTGCCCGCAGGGAACCTACAAGGGGGACAACTAGGTTCTCCTGAGGAAATGGCCCAGGACGAGAGGTTTCCCCTCCGACTTTCCCAAGCCCACTTCTCCCCGCCCCTTCTCGCGCTGTGGACGGTCTGAGGCCCTCCCACCCCTCCCCGGGGCGGGGCCAACGCCGCGGGAACCTCACTGGCTCCTCACCTTACCTGCAATCCCCACTTCACCCCCACCCATCCCACGGAACCTAAGAACTGGTCGGGTGGAGCAGCCGGGGTCGCAGTGGAGGCCCGCCGGCCCGCGCGAGGAGCAGTGCTGACCAGGTCTTTCCATGCAGCGTACCCTCAGCCAGGTGGGTCCGCTCCGCCCTCTTCACTTTGCCTTTCCCAGCTTTTCCGTGATGCGGGGTGGACGCGGGGGCTGGGCACGGACGGAACTTGCCCGTTCTGCAGCGAGGGGGCAGCCCATTGACCTGGGCCTGTGGTGGCTACTACTGGTCTTTCTCTGATTTATTTCACTCAGCACAATACCCTCTAGTTCTATTTATGTTGCTGCTGATAGCAGTGTTTTATTTTTTTTTTTATTCCTGAGTCTTATTCACAAATTGTATGTATACACCACTTTTTTCTCCATCTATTGACGGACGCTTAGATTGCTTACATATTTTGGCTATTATAAATAATGCTGCAATGAATATGGATGATAGATATGTATTTATTGTTATTTTCTGTGAACTGTTGATGTCTTTTTCTGTTGGCTTGCTACTATTTATTTATTTATTTATTTATTTGTGTGTGTGTGTGTGTGTGTGTGTGTGTGTGTGGTGGACTTTAAACCTTGTTGAAAGCAGCCACGTGCATGGACTGCACAGAGTCCTCCAAAGCAGTGATCCGCGCCTCTAGCATATCTGTTCCAATTTTATTGTTCTATTACACACTGTATCTGAATTTAATTCCATATCACACCCAATCCTGTTTAGAAGAGCCCCAGACCAAGCAGTCTGCTTGAATGCTCCCGTGGAGCTCCCCTAATTTTGCCATATCTGTGTCTCATCCCAAGCTTACACATCCAATAAGATGGAAGACTTGGCAACAAGTGTAGGTTTTTTGGATTTCTTTGACTCAGGCTGTGCAAGGCGTTCTCCTCTTAGCCTCTGCTTTCCTCCTCAACATCTCCAAAGAGAGCAATGTCAACTACCTCTTTACTCTCTGTAGCTGCACTTCCTGTGGCATCGTCCACATGAGCAAGGGCCACACTTGCCCAAAGCTTTCCTCACTCCTGGCAGGCTGACCTTTCCTTTTCATAAGACGTGATGTGACGGTTATACCAACGTGGGGGATGATACGAGTCGGCAAGTGGTGGGTCGAGGACTGCTTCAAATACTGCCACATCTGCTGGTGGTGCACATACCGCTCCATGTAGCACCTAGTAGTCGCCGGGCATCTGGAAGCGAGGCTGCCAGGTCTTTTCAGGTCTCCGAAACCCATGGCGGCCATTGATGTGGGAGCTGGGCGGCAGCAGAGCAAAGAGTAGTGCAGGTGTTATTGACTGGAGTTACTGGCTGGGACCTCGGTTCTTTTTATCGATGCAGAAAAGTTTTCACGGTCAACAAAAATACAAGTAGTATAAAATGGGGGTTATTGAAGATCCCTGCCAAATAAGGAGTGGGCCTGTCCAAAGGGCGGGAGGGAGGGAGGGAGGGAGGTATGGGGAGAGAGAGAGAGAGATCCCAAATTCCTGGGTTTAAAGGGGGATTTTCTTGATGGAGCCTTTCATCTGCATTCAGGCATGATTGATAGAAACAATATTTCTTCTGGGCATGCTGAAATGCAAATTTCATTTTAATTAGCCCAGGGTCCTAGTGTGGTCACATTGGCAATGAGGTCATATTCTTTTCCTCCTCTGAGCTTGCGCCAAGAATTGGCTGGCTCCAAATTTGCCTGCTGGCGGTTTCCTGGCGCTCAGCTGAGCAGCCCGTAAGAGAGGCGGACTGAAGGCAATGTTGGCCCAACCCATGTTCAGGACCCCAGGGCGGGCTTCATTATCAGCCACTCATGGCTAACTTCCTACCTAATAGTCACCCCTCTCAATATATGGAAACCCAATTCTTTGGGGACTTCTGGGCGAAGACCACTCTGACCGCTTTCAAGCTGATCGGATCTTTGTGGGGCTTTGGGTTCCCATACTTGTTAACTCTCATATTCGTATGTGTTGGAGTTAACTGCAGGGCCTCCCTCCTCTGGGTAGGATCCTCTAAGGCCGTGGTCGGCAAACTGCAGCTCGCGAACCACATGCGGCTCTTTCGCCCCTTGAGTGTGGCTCTTCCTAAGCCTTAGGAGTACCCTAATTAAGATAGTAACAATGTACCTACCTATATAGTGTAAGTTTAAAAAATTTGTCTCTCAAAAGAAATTTCAGTCATTGTACTGTTGATATTTGGCTCTGTTGACTAATGAGTTTGCCGACCACTGCTCTACGGCAGCGGTCGCCAACCTTTCGGACCACACGGACCCCCAGTGGTCCACGGACCACCGGTTGGCGACCACCGGTTGGCGACCGCTGCTCTAAGGCAAGCATGTTAAACTCAAAGGCTAACACGGACTAAATAAACAAGGTTTAAGTTTATCTGGGCCACAAAAAAAACCCCTCACTTTTCATAGAAACGTAGGTTTATTTCGATAGAGACATACTGAATACAAAGGGCTGAAATAAATGAATCATCGTTAACATAAAATAATAGAACATTTTAATAAAAATGAATATTTTTTCTTGAACATTAACTTACCAGACACTGAATAACTGCACAAATTAATAAGCGTAACCCAAATAAACCTATTTTTCTTATACTCCAAAAGCAAAATATTTCCTGTTGCGCACACCAAACAAGTCAGTCCAAGACTAATGACATGGCAATCGACTGCTAAAATATTCGTTGCTAGTATTAGTGGAGAGAAACGGTGCGCATATGGCGCGTACGGCGCGGAGGCGCGTACGGCGCGGAGGCGCGTACGGCGCGGAGGCGCGTACGGCGCGGAGGCGCGTACGGCGCGGAGGCGCGTACGGCGCGGAGGCGCGTACGGCGCGGAGGCGCGTACGGCGCGGAGGCGCGTACGGCGGCGCTTGGGAGGAGCCAGGGGCTAGGGAGGAGTGAGTAAGCCGCGAAAGGGAAGTGCATGCAACAGCATTAATGAGTCATTAGCGAACATTGTAGTTCATTATTAATAATTATATATTACAGGATATTGTAAAAATTAAGTTACGAAATTTTTATTAAAATGTTTCTTATATACCGTTATATTGGCTGGGCTGCAAAAATACTCATTGTGTGCCGCATGCGGCACGTGGGCCACGAGTTTGGCATGCTTGCTCTAAGGCAGCGATCACCAGCCGCTGGTCTGCAGACCACTGGTGACCCATGAGGTCCTAAAGGTTGGGGACTGCTGCTCTAAGGCGCCTTCCAAGAAATTGGTAGCTCCCATACTTGTTCCTTCCTGACGAAGATTGCTGCCGATGTCTGTCCAAGGGCCCAAAATAACAAGTTTGTTCTGTAAGACTGAGGGCTTGGTGTCCTTCAGACAGTACCATTTATAGCTGTATGGATGCTATACGAGAATGAATTGTTTTAATAAATTACTATGCGTCCAAATATTAATAGTAGTATGAAAATATATGGGCACAGCAAAGGGAAGCCAAAATTTCGTAATTAGCCAGGTAAGAGAAGAGTGTGCCTGTGAGTGTCTGGCTAGAGTTTTGGGTGAAGGGGTGAGCAAGAAGATCCATCAGTGTTGTCTGACACTTCTTTAGGTTGGAAGAAGTGAGGTACTCCATGCATTAGAAAAGTGTGTTAAGGTAGATCACTAGGAAGTATTCCGCAATTCCAGAGAGATAAAGGTTTTATATATCCCCAGTTGCAAGATTAGAAACTAAGCCAGCAGGTGATATTGAATTGTAAAGCATCAGCAGTGAGATTGCCAATTGGCAGGCACTGTTCTTGCTGGCCAGAGTGAAGTAATAAAAGGGTAATTGACAAAGGAGATTACTCACACATATTTGGCATGTTAAAGGCATTCTGGTTTCTGAAAATAAAAATAGGTACTTGAAGTACTCTAGCGGTTCACAGGTGTATGCTCTGTCAGGAGAAGGTGATGTGTCCTCATGTTCCTCAACATGTATCCAGCCTTGAACTCTCCACAGAATACACTCTGGGCTCAAGAACCAGCCCGCCTGCCAACCACAGATCTGCCCCATGGATTCCCCAGGCAAAAGGCCCTGTGCTGCAGGCCCTAATAAAAAACAAATCCACTGAATGGCACTGCTGTGCCACAGACCGAAAGGCCAAAGTAGGAGCTGGAGCTGCTGAGCTGTGAACATGATGGCACTGCAGCTCCAAAGAACCCTCCAAACCCACAAGCCTGGCCTCTCCCTCCTACCTTTGTGCATCCAAAAAAGGTGCAGGTAGGCGCCAGAGCCTTACAAGTCTACCCAGCCGCTTTGCCTGTCTTGGGGTGTTGGGGAGCATTTGGGGTCTTGTCCCCGGCAGGAAGGGGCCTGGAAAGGCCACCAAAGCAGTTCTGGCATCTCGGGTCCCTCTCCTCATCTCTCTGGGCCACCAAATTCCCCCACCCAAGAAGCCGGAACCTTGTCCTCTCTGCCCACTAGTGAACGGTATCTTCAGGGGTCTTCTCTGGGTATCCTCAGGGGTCTTCTCCGACCTTGCCTGAACGCTCCAGTCCCATGCGACATGGAGTCACAGCTCGCTCTGGGCAGAGGGATCTGGAGGTCCCCTGTTCTCCTGACACTTTGGAGTGTCTTCTGCTCTCAGGAGACCTGGGTCAGCTTTAAGGGCTCAGGGGGCCAGGCCCTGCCCACATCCAAGGGTTTCAGGCAGTCAGGCCAACCTTGGGCACAGCAGTTTAATTATTGCGTGCAGCGCGAAATCCAATGAACCCACAGACAGCTGAGTCAGAAGGTCTCCCAGACATTCATTTCTTCAGTAGCCCATTCAAGGAAAGTTCACTTGGCAGTGTGTGTACTCTTCCCAATAACCCTCAGAGTGACCAATTGGGTGAGCCCTAGCCTGTGGTTCAGATATGATACCTGTGTATCTTTTTTTGTGGTGTTGAAGGGTGGAGGGAGTATAAGGGGAAGGTGCCAGGAAAAGGCGAGATTCACATCAGCGGTACCATACTGCCATCAAGTGGTCTCGCTTTGCTTCTCGCGAACCCTGCAAGGTCCTTCTCAGCCTAGGAGACCGACAGGGGCGTGAAGACATGCACAGGGACTAAGGGTCCAGGTCCCAGAGGTCAAGAGGATGGCCAGGTGCTGGCCGGGCCAAGGAAGCTGTATAGACGGGCTTCTGACCACAAGGCATAGGGCTCTCGGGCCCCTGTCCCCCATAGGAAGCCAAGACTCAGGAATATGGCAGCAGCCATGTCTGGGCGGGATTAGAGAAAGCTGCCAGAAAGACCATTGGCCTGTCTTGTGGGTTTGGTACAGGTGCCCCTTCAAGTGCTCTGAGTCCTCCCTGAGGTCTGTGCCAGAGTCATGTGCCAAGTCCTACAGCCAGGCGCTGAGCTCCAGATTTGGATTGGCCCTCAGCCCCAAGTGGTCTCAGACTGACCCTCTAGTCAGGGCACACCATTGTAGATCAAGATCCTGCAGAGCGTAGGAGCCTGCGTGTGTGTGTGTGTGTGTGTGTGTGTGTGTGTGTGTGTGTGTGTCTATGGGCGCCCTTGGAGGAGGGGTGTCTTCCTAGGGGGGGCGGTGCGTGGAGCGCTTAGGCATGGGGCATTCTGAAGGTGAAGTGAGGGAAACTGATCTCTGTCACCTCAATCCAGAGGATGATGTCCTTTCCACATAGGCATCCTAGTCCCCTGTGTCCTGATTCAAGGGTACGCACGAAGTGCCCAGTGGGCATGGGCACCCTGTCCCATGGAACAGGAAGGGCCTGTTGTGGAACACTGTGTGGCCTGGGACACAGGCTCTCTTTTAGGCGTGAGCCCAAGGATGCCACACACACCTCTTCACTCTAACCTGCCCTGCTCCTGCTGGACTCTGCCTTGTCTGGGACCAGCACCCTCGTGAGCACACACGCAAGCGCAGGGCAAAAGCTCCAGGGGTTCAGGAAGAGGCTGTCCCTCACCGGGCTGCCGCCTCATGCCCTTTCCCCATCTCTCATGGTCGGGTCCCAGGCCTCCAGAGGGCACTCCCTGCAGGGAGCCCACGGGTGGACCTGGCTTCCATGGGCAGAGCCTGCCCTCAGGGGCACAGGCCCCAGTAGGAGCTGGAGCTACTGAGCTGAGAACATGGCTGCCGCCGAGGCCATGCCTCTCAGTCCTAGAGCCCTGGGCACTCAGCTGGGCAGTACGGCTGTTTCCAGAGCCCACCCTGTGGCTTCCTTGGCCACTGTGCAGGTGTGCTGGCCACCCAGTCCCGCCCCACAATGCTCTGTGGTCTCTAGACCCAGCCCACCTGCCAACCACCACAGGCATTTCCCAGCGGATCCCCAGGCGCAGGGAACCTGTGCTGCCGGTGCAGCTGGAAAAGGATTCCACTGGATGGTACTGTGGCTCCACAGATCTGTCTGTCCCCATGAACCTGGCCTCCCTCTGCCCTTTGTGGATCAAAAAAGGTGCAAGGAGGCACCAGAAACCTTCCAAGCACAAGCAGCCCCATTGCCTGGGCTGGGGTGTTGGGGAGCCCATATCTTTGCCTTTGGCTTTCTTGTAGCCAGGAGGAAGGGGCCTGCAAATGCCACCAAAGTAATTCTCACATCTGGGATCCCTCTCTACCTCTCTCTGGACCTTCCTGTCCCCCTAAACAGCTAGCAGAGATCTTGTCCTCTCTACCAGGGGTCTTCTCTGTCCGACCAGCCAGACCTCATCCGTCCAAGTGCTCCAGACACAAGGGACACGGGTTCACAGCTGGCCCTGGACACCGGGATCTGGACTTCCCCTCTTCTCCTGGCACCCTGGTCTCTCTTCTGCTCTCCTCGGGGCCCCTGGGTCAGGTTCCAGGGCTTAGGCGGCCGGCCCCTGCTCACCTCCAGGGATTTCAGGCGGTCACTCCAACCTTGGGTGCCCAGTGGAAAGGTGGCGGGTGGCGGTGTGGTCCACGGACCCGGTGGAGACACCAGCAGTTCCACCCACACGGTCAAAAGACCTAGGCGAGGGCCATCAGTTCAGTAGCCCCTTCCTGGGAGTTCACTTTGGCAGTGTGTGTGCACTCTACAGGTATCACACCACCACCAACCCCCCCCACCCCCCGTTTTCATTCATGCTGTCAGTCATTCGTCCAGTGCATCCATTGGTGCAAGTATTCATTCTTGCTCATCTTAATCCATCCATTCGTTCATGAATACCAATGTAGCAGTCACTGCACACATGTGCATCGCGAGTGTGCATGCATGCGCACACGCGTAGGCCGTTTCCTGTCTCCCTCCCGTTCCTTGTGGCCCCAGCCATGCCTCTGTAGATAAAGAGTTCCTCCCCAGGAACACAGAAGCCCCTCACCGTGAGGGCACCCACCTTGCAGCTGCGTTTTCCCACAGGCACCCTGCAGCGCCCACCGCAGTTCCGTGTTGCTTTATCCGGGTGCTTCTGGGGTTGAGTGCAAATGAAAGCCAACAGGCAGGGTCTGAGGGCCCTCTCCATTGGGCCTCAGTCAAAGTATATGGTTCCCCTGGCGGTGATAAATGTGTGCAGAGTGGGCCTCTGGTCCCACCGCCTGATTTTCTCCGTCTCTTTGGTGACAGCTAGCCGGCTGGGCTGGCCTTGTCCCTGCCTCGGGGTAGGAGCCTACAGCATTTCATGTGTCCCTTCTCCTGGGACATCAGGTTCCCCTTGCTCTCTTGCTCTCCTCTCTTCTGTCTTTGGCCCACCTGGTGAGGAGGTGGCCTTCAGACCTATAGGGACCACAGTGTCAGTGTGCGTGACCTGTGTCTGCCCAGAGGAAAAGGTTGCTGCATTGTCACGTGGGCCCATCCTGGGACAGATGCCCTCCTCCCAAGACAGATGGTCGGTGAGTCCCGTGGAACTGTGTGTGGAGCCAGAGAGGAGATGGCTGGTGCCTGTTGACCTGCCAGTCAGACCAGCTGCAGGTGGGTTGAGGGTCTGGGTCCGGGCCTGTTTCAGGCCTCAGCTCCATCAAGCCAGCCTTCGCTGACATGACCTTTTGAGTCTCCCCACCTGGTCCAGGAGAAGCAGCAGTCCTGGCCCCAGGCGAAACCTTCCCTGTCAGGGTAGCTGCTCTGTCAAGGAAGGCCAGGCCCTGGAGGCCTTTAGCCTCCTGTTGCATGAATGCTACCCTCTGTACACATTGGTCTCGTCCTGTAGGCTCCCGTTCGCTCTTGGGCCCTGCTCACTGAACCTTGCGCCTTCACCAGGCTGGGGAACACTTGGGCACTGCTGATGCAGGAATATTGTGAGGGTGTGCTGCTTGTGGGGGTGAGGTGGAGGTAGTAGATGTGTGTGTGTGTGTGTGGGGGGGGGATGAAGCTGATATGTGGCTACCATTTACATCCCACTGCTTGAGACCAGGCAGAAGGGCTGGCCCTTAGGTGATTGTCAAGCATGCCCTCTTCAGAAGGTGCCTCATTCCTCCCCCACCAACTCCCCGCACCTGCAACCACACACACACTAGTTGGGGTTGCTTGGCGGACTGTGTCTGCCAGTTCCCCCTGGTCTGGGGGTGGGGGGGACCTGGACTGCTAAAGTTAGAGCTGCGGGTACCATCAGGTCTGCCCTTAAGGCCCCTGGATGGGGAGTTGCTGCTTTGGGGTCAGGAAGGGGCCTTAGAGGAACCCAACCAAGAGGAGGGAGTCCCTGCAGGCTGGAGCCCCAGACCTGGAGGCACACTGCTACCCTCACAGTGGCCCAGTGGGTGAGCCTTGGCCTGTTTGTTTGGGGTTCCTTTTATTAGAGTGGTGCCCTCATGCCAACCCATTCATTGCCTGGGACTCTGAGTGCCTTTGCTTTTACTGAGGCCCTCCAGTTCACCTTGTCAATATACCCGGCTATGGCCACACTGGTAGTGTGGAGAAATACACCACTTTCTTGTGTTGTTTTTATTTTGAAGGCCTACCCTTTCCCGTGGCGTGCCATGAATGGATTGTGGACCCATTTCTTCCAGAATTTCTCCATTGGAATGGATGCTCAAGAAAGGCCACTCTCCCTTTTTGGGCCTGAGAAGCCTGAGCCAGCTTGGCCCTGTTATGCCATTGGGACACCAGTTGACAGTTTTTTCCTTCTTGAAGGGAGGAGGGAAGAGGACAGGTTGGCATTTGTGATGCAATACTGCCATCAAGCGGAATGGCTTTGTGCTCTCATGAGCCCTGTGATGTCCCTTCCAGCTGAGGAGAGTGACGAGACTGTGAGACTTCCGACAGGGAGACAGGTATCGGGATCCTGGGAAGTCAAGAGCTTGGCAAGGTATTGGTGGTTCCCAAGGAAGCTGTTGAGATGGGCTTCTTGAGGACAGGGCGCTCGGCCTCTAGCTCACAGGAAGCCAAGACACTCTGGGAACTATGGTGGCCGCCATGACTGGAAGGGACAAAGGAAGCTGCAGCTGCTGCGACTGAGCCTAGGCCGGGGCCTTTGGGCATTTGGCCTGGTTCCCCTTCTCCTTGGGAGCGACAGCAGGTGCGGCCTGGTCAGGGACACCTCCCCACCCTCCAGCCCCCTCCAAAGTGGGCACAGGAGTTCCTTGGAAGTTGGAGGCCTGAGAGGCAGGCCAGTGACATTCTCAGGGAGCACCCGTGGAACCCCGCCTTCCCGGAGCCAGGAGACCCAGAAACCCAGCTAGAGGGCGCATAAGATAGTGCCCCTCACCAAGGCCCTCACCCAGACGAAGGAGGCAGGGCAGAAGGAGTCCTTTGCCACCCGTTTCAACCCTCTTCCCCCTGCCCTCCTGCCCCCCACCCCCACCCCTGAGAATCGAAGTGAGGCAGGCATGGTGCCAATCCTCAGGGTTTCCAGGATTCCAACCCAGGCCAGCCCAGAAGGAACCTGGATGCACCTTCCTGAAGGGAGAGGACCTTTTGGTAAACCTGGCAGCGGACCCAAGCTGAGGGAACAGACGACCGGCCATACATTGATTTTAAGACTTGGGTGTTCTTGGCCACCTTCCATCAAGAGGCCCTGAGCAGCACTTGGGCGAAGAGAAGGAAAGGCCCTGGCTTGCACTCACCACTGACTCTCCAGGTCTCCATTAAAGCCAGATGAAGTGTGAAGATGCTGCCTCCAGCTCAAAGCAGCTGGGTTGACAGAAAGGAACCCCTCACCCTGCTCACCCCCTTTGTCCACCTGCCCACCACAGGGACAACCTGTCTGCCAAAGCCAGGAATGAGGAGTATTTCCATCTGGACCCCAAGGGTCCGAAGAGCCTCTGCAGGGAAGAACTCCTGGGGTGGCTCTTTTGTGGCCCCTGGCGAGCTCTTCCCTGCTGGGGGTCAGCTGGTATCTGGGAGCTCATCTCCAGGCTGACCTCCTGGCTGAGATCACACCCTTTGCATTCATGTCTCCAGGAAGGGTGCCAAAATGAGCTCCCTTGTTCCCTGTCCCTTGTTTTCTCAGTTTTGAGTCCCCTGACCTTTTGCCAAGCGGACTTAGTCCTTGTGCAGGCAGAGGCCCTGGAGGCCAGCGTCCAGAGCCAAGCCCTGCCAGGTCCTGACCTAAGTGTTCAAATTGGCCTTCAGCCCCGGGGGTGTTAGTGTACCCCTCTGGCCAGGACCAACTGCTGCATCCCCAGATCAAGGACCCGCCGGACGAAACAAGGACCCACTGCCCAAGTCAGTGTCGCTGTTTGCGTGTGCCCCTATATTTGTGTGTTAGAGTGCCTCTGAGGGACATGGAGTGCTGAGGCACTCCGCCTTGTGAAGGAGAAGTGAGGGAAATGGACCTCAATCACCTCCATCCAGAGAATGAGGTCCCTCTCCACATAGCGATACTAGCCCCCTGTGACCTGATCCGAGGGTACAAACACAGTTCCCATAGACATGGACACTATGTCCAAGAAAAAGGAAGGGCCCTTCTGGGACACTCTGTGGCCTGGGATGCAGGATCCCTTTTAGGCGCGAGCCCAAGGATGACACACACACCTCTTCACTCTAACCTACCCTGCGCCTGCTTGACTCTGCCTTGTCTGGGACCAGCACCCTCCTGACCATACGCCAGCGCACAAGCTTAGGGGAAATGCTCCAGAGGCTCAGGAAGAGGGTGTCCTCACAGGGCTCCCTCCCCCTTCCCTTTTTCCGTCTCCCTGGTGGTAGGGTCCCAGGCCTCCGGAGGGTGCTCCCCACGGGGAGCCCACGGGTGGACCTGGCTCCCTGAAACAGCAGGAGTCCCAAGGACCACAGGCTCCAGTAGGAGCTGGAGCAGCTGAGTTGAGAACATGGCGGCCGCCAAGGCCACGCCCCTCGGCTCAGGGCAGCGCAGGCGCCCAGCTGGGCAGTACCAATGCTTCCAGAGCCCACCCCGTGGCTCCCTTGGGCACTGTGCAGGTGTGCCGGGCACCCATACCCGGCCCACAGTGCTCTGTGGTCCCCAGACCCAGCCCGCCTGGTGACCACCATAGGCCTTCCTCAGTTTATCCCCACGCACAAGGGCCCTGGGCTGCTGCTGCACCTGGAATAGGATTCCCCTGGATGGCACTGTGGCTCCACAGATCCGTCCTTCTGGGAGCCTGGCCTCTCCCTCCGCCCTTTGTGGATCAAAAAAGGTGCAAGGAGGCGCCAGAGCCTTACAAGTCTACCCAGCGCCTTTGCTTGTCTTGGGGTGTTGGGGAGCATTTGGGGTCTTGTCCCCAGCAGGAAGGGGCCTGGAAAGGCCACCAAAGCAGTTCTGGCTACTCGCATCCCTCTGCTCATCTCCCTGGGCCACCAAGTTCTCCCACCCAAGAAGCCAGAAACTTGTCCTCTCTGCCCACTGGTGAACGGTATCCTCAGGGGTCTTCTCCGAACTTGCCCCAGATATCCAGTTCCATGCAACATGGAGTCACAGCTCATTCTGGGCAGAGGGATCTGGAGGTCCTCTCTTCTCCTGGCACCCTGGCCTGTCTTCTGCTCTCCTTAGTTGACCTCGGTCAGCTTTCCGGGCTCAGAGGGCCGGCTCCTGCCCACATCCAGGGGTTTCGGGCGCTCACGACAACGTTGGCGCAGCACTTTAATTATCGCATGCAGCGCGAAATGCATTGGACCCGCAGACAGCTGAGTCAGAAGGTCTCCCAGACATTCATTTCTTCAGTAGCCTATTCAAGGAAAGTTCACTTGGCAGTGTGTGTACTCTTCCCAATGACCCTCAGAGTGGCCAACTGGATGATCCCTGGCCTGTGGTTCAGATATGATACCTGTGTACCCTTTTTTCTGGTAAGGATGGGCGGAGGGAGTATAAGGGGATGGTGCCAGGAAAAGGCGACGTTCACATCAGCGGTACCATACTGCCATCAAGTGGTCGCGCTTTGCTCCTCGCGGACCCTGCAAGGTCCTTTACAGCCTAGGAGACCCACAGGGGCGTGAAGACATGCACAGAGTCTATGGGTCCGGGTCCCAGAGGTGAAGAGGTTGGCCAGGTGCTGGCCAACATAGAAAGATGTAGAGACGGGCTTCTGACCACAAGGCATAGGGCTCTGGGGCCCCTGTCCCCCATAGGAAGCCAAGACTCAGGACCATGGCGGCCGCCATGTCTGGGCGGGATTAGAGATAGCTGCAAGAAAGACCATTGGCCTGTCAAGTGCTCTGAGTCCTTCCTGAGGTCTGTGCCAGAGTCATGTGCGAAGTCCTACAGCCAGGTGCCGAGCTCCAGATTCAAGTGATCTCATACTGACCCTCTAGTCAGGGCATACCACTGTAGATCAAGATCATTTTTTATATATATATTTTTTTTTATTGATTTTTTACAGAGAGGAAGGGAGAAGGATAGAGAGTTAAGAAACATCGATGGGAGAGAAACATCAATCAGCTGCCTCCTGCACAACTCCCACTAGGGGATGTGCCCGCAACCAAGGTACATGCCCTTGACTGGAATAGAACCTGGGACCTTTCAGTCCACAGGTTGCGCTCTATCCACTGGGCCAAACCGGTTAGGGCCTAGACCAATATCTTGCTGAGCGTATGTGTGTTTGTGTGGGAGTGTGGGTGTGTGTGTCCAAGGGCGCCCTTAGAGGAGGGGTGTCTTACGGGGGGGTTTGGTGCGCGGAGCGCTTAGGTACGGAGCGTTCTGGAGGTGAAGTGACGGAAACTGATGTCTATCAACTTAATCCAGACGATGATTTCCTCTCCAAATAGGCATCCTTGCTCCCTGTGACCTGATCCGAGGGTAAGCAGGCAGTGCCAAGTGGGCATGGGCACTCTCTGTCCCTTGGAACAGGAAGGGCCCCTGTGGGACACTGTGTGTCCTGGGACACAGGATCCCTTTTAGGCGCGAGCCCAAGGATGCCACACACACCTCTTCACTATAACCTGCCCTGCTCCTGGAGGACTCTGCCTTGTCTGGGACCAGCACCATTCAGGAGCACGGGGAAATGCTCCAGAGGCTCAGGAAGAGGGTGTCCTCATGGGGCTCCATCCACCTCTCCTTTCCCCATCTCCATGGTGGTCGGGTCACAGGCCTCCGGAGGGCGCTCCCAACTTGGAGCCCACAGGCGGACCTAGTTCTTGCAACCAAGGCAAGCACCCAGGCTACAGTCCTCAGTAGGAGCTGGAGCAGCTCAGCTGAGAACATGGCTGCTGCCGAGGCCACGCCCCTCAGCCCAGGGCAGCCCAGGCGCCCAGCAGGGCGAGCACCCCTGCTTCCAGAGTCCACCATGTGGCTTCCTTGGCCACTGTGCAGGTGTGCCGGCCACCCATACCCGGCCCACAGTGCTCTGTGGTCCCCATGGGTTTCTCACGGTCAGGCCAACCTTGGCGGAGCACTTTAATTATGGCGTGCAGCTCGAAATCCAATGGACCCGCACACAGCTGAGTCACAAGGTCTCCCTGACGTCCATTTCTTTAGTAGCTCATTTGAGAGAACTTCACTTGGCAGTGTGTGTACTCTTCCCAATCACCCTCAGAGTGGCCAATCGGGTGGGGCCCTGGCCTGTGGTTCAGATATGATACCCGTGTATCTTTTTTTGTGGCAGCGAAGGGCGGAGGGAGTACAAGGGGATGGTGCCAGGAGAAGGCAACATTCACATCAGCGGTACCATACTGCCATCAAGTGGTCTCCCTTTGTTCCTCGCGAATGCTGCAAGGTCCTTCGTATCCTAGGAGACTGACAGGGGCGTGAAGACATGCACAGGGACTATGGGTCCGGATCCGGGAGGTCAAGAGGTTGGCAAGGTGCTGACCAACATAGAAAGATGTAGAGATGGGCTTCTGACCACAAGGCGTAGGGCTCTCAGGCGCCTGTCCTCCATAGGAAGCCAAGACTCAGGACCATGGCGGTCGCCATGTCTGGGCGGGATTAGAGAAAGCTGCCAGAAAGGCCATTGGCCTGTCTTGTGGGTTTGGTACATGTGCCCTGTCAAGTGCTCTAAGTCCTTCCTGAGGTCTGTGCCGGAGTCATTACCAAGTCCTACAGACAGGTGCTGAGCTGCAGATTCGGATTGGACCTCAGCCCCAAGTGGTGTCAGACTGACCCTCTAGTCAGGGCACACCATTGTAGATCAAGAACCTGCGGAGCCTGCGTGTGTGTGTGTGTGTGTGTGTGTGTGTGTGTGTGTGTGTGTGTCCAAGGGCGCCCTTGGAGGAGGGGTGTCTTCCCAGGGGGGCGGTGCCCGGAGTGCTTAGGCACAGGGCGTTCTGGAGGGGAAGTGAGGGACACTGATGTCTATCACCTCGATCCAGATGATGATTTCCACTCCAAATAAGCATCCTTGCCGCCTGTGACCTGATCCGAGGGTAAGCAGGCAGTGCCCAGTGGGCGTAGGCATTCTCTGACCTTGGAACAGGAAGGGCCCCTGTGGGACACTGTGTGGACCGGTAAGCAGGATCCCTTTTAGGCGCGAGCCCAAGGATGCCACACACACCTCTTCACTCTAACCTGCCCTGCTCCTGCAGGACTCTACCTTGTCTGGGACCAGCACCCTTCAGGAGCACGGGGAAATGCTCCAGAGGCTCAGGAAGAGGGTGTCCTCATGGGGCTCCAGCCACCTCCTCTTTCCCGTCTCCATGGTGGTTGGGTCACAGGCCTCCGGGGGGCTCTCCCAACTTGGAGCCCACGGGCGGACCTAGTTCTTGCAACCAAGGCAAGCACCCAGGCTACAGTCCTCAGTAGGAGCTGGAGCAGCTGAGTTCAAAACATGGCTGCTGTTGAGGCCACGCCCCCCAGCCCAGGGCAGCCCAGGTGCCCAGCAGGGGGAGCATCCCTGCTTCCAGAGCCCACCATGTGGCTTCCTTGGCTACTGTGCAGACGTGCCGTCCACCCATGCCCGGCCCACAGTGCTCTGTGGTCCCCATGGGTTTCGCACGGTCAGGCCAACCTTGGCGGGGCACTTTAATTATAGCATGCAGCTCGAAATCCAATGGACCCGCAGACAGCTGAGTCACAAGGTCTCCCAGACATTCATTTCTTCAGTAACTCATTCCAGAGAAGTTCACTTGGCAGTGTCTGTACTCTTCCCAGTCACCCTCAGAGTGGCCAATTGGGTGAGCCCTGGCCTGTGGTTCAGATATGATACCCGTGTATCTTTTTTTGTGGCAGCGAAGGGCGGAGGGAGTACAAGGGGATGGTGCCAGGAAAAGGCGACATTCACATCAACGGTACCATACTGCCATCAAGTGGTCTCGTTTTCCTCCTTGCGAGTGCTGCAAGGTCCTTCGTATCCTAGGAGACTGACAGGGGCATGAAGACATGCACAAGGTCTATGGTTCCGGTTCCCGGAGGTAAAGAGGTTGGCCAGGTTCTTCCTGGCCGAGGGAGCTATAGATACGGGCTTCTGACCACAAGGCGTAGGGCTCTCGGTCCCCTGTCCCCCATAGGAATCCAAGACTCAGGACCATGGCGGCCGCCATGTCTGGGCGGGATTAGAGAAAGCTGCCAGAAAGATCATTGGCTGTCTTGTGGGTTTGGTAGAGGTGCCCCTTCAAGTGCTCTGAGTCCTCCCTGAGGTCTGTGCCAGAGTCATGTGCCAAGTCCTACAGCTAGGTGCTGAGCTGCAGATTCGAATTGGACCTCAGCCCCAAGTGGTGTCAGACTGACCCTCTAGTCAGGGCACACCATTGTAGATCAAGAACCTAGTGAGCACATGAGCCTGCATGTGTGTGTCTACATGGGAGTCCTTGGAGGAGGGGTGTCTTCCAATGGGGGATGTGTGCTGAGCGCATAGGCACGGGCGTTCTGGCGGTGAAGTGAGGGAACTGATGTCTATCACCTTAAGCCAGAGGATGATTCCCACTCCAAATAGGCATTCTTGCTGCCTGTGACCTGATCTGAGGGAAAGCAGGCAGTGCCCAGTGGGCGTGGGCACTCTGTCCCAGGGAATAGGAAGGACCTCTGTGGGACACTGTGTGGCCTGGGACACTGTGTGGCCTGGGACACAGGCTCTCTTTTAGGCGCGAGCCAAGGATGCCACACACAACTCTTCACTCTAACCTGCCCGGCACATGCTGGACTCTGCCCTGTCTGGGACCAGCACCCTCGTGAGTGCGCACGCGCGCAACAGCACAGGACTCCAGAGGCTCAAATATAGGGTGTCCTCACTGGGTTCCCGCCTCCTCTCCTTTCCCTGAATCCCTGTTGGTCGGGTCACAGGCCTCTGGAGAGCGCTCCCAACTTGGAGCCCATAGGTAGACCTGGCTCTCACAACCAGCTCATGTCCCTAGGCCACAGGCCTCAGGAGGAGCTGGAGCTGCTGAGCTGAGAACATGGCTGCCGCAGAGGCCACGCCCCTGGCCCCAGGGCAGCCCAGGCGCCCAGTAGGGCGAGCACCCCTGCTTCCAGAGCCCACCCTGTGGCTTCCTTGGCCACTGTGCAGGCGTGCCGGCCACCCAGACCCGGCCCACAGTGCTGTGTGGTCCCCAGACCCAGCCCGCCGGGCGACGCCATAGGCCTTCCGCAGAGGATCCCCAGGTGCAGGGGCCCTGCGCTGCTGCTGCAACTGGAAAGGGATTCCGCTGGATGGCACTGTGGCTCCACAGATCCATCCTTCGGGGAGCCTGGCCTCTCCCTCCGCCCTTTGTGGATCAAAAAAGGTGCAAAGAGGCGCCAGAGCCTTACAAGTCTACCCAGCACCTTTGTTTGACTTGGGTTGTTGGGGAGCACTTGGGGTCTTCTCCCCAGGGGAAACGGGCTTGGAAAGGCCACCAAAGCAGTACTGGCATCTCGGATCCCTCTCTTCATGTCTCTGGGCCACCATATTCTCCCACCCAGGGAGCGGGAACTTTGTCCTCTCAGCCCACTAGTGAAAGGTATCTTCAGGGGTCTTCTCTGGGTATCCTCAGGGGTCTTCTCTGGGTATTTTTAGGGGTCTTCTCCGAACTTGCCCCAGCGCTCCAGTCCCATGTGACATGGAATCACGGCTCATTCTGGGCAGAGGGATCTGGAGGTCCTCTCTTCTCCTGGCACCCTGGCCTGTCTTCTGCTCTCCTCCGGTGACTTGGTTGGCTTTCGGGGCTCAGAGGGCCCGCCCCCGCCACATCCAGGGGTTTCCGGCGCTCAGGCCAACCTTAGCACAACGTTTTCATTATCGCGTGCAGCACGAAACCCAAGAGACCCATAGAAAGCCGAGTCACAAAGCCTCTGTGACGTCCATTTGTTCAGTAGCCCATTCAAGGAAAGTTCACTTGGCAGTGTGTGTACTCTACCCAATCACCCTCAGAGTGGCCAATTGGGTGAGCCCTGGCCTGTGGTTCAGATATGATACCTGTGTATCCTTTTTTCTGGTAAGGAAGGGCGGAGGGAGTACAAGGGGACTTTGCCAGGAAAAGGCGACATTCACATCAGCGGTACCATACTGCCATCAAGTGGTCTGGCTTTGCTCCTCGCGAATGCTGCAAGGTCCTTTACAGCCAAGGAGACTGACAGGGGCATGAAGACATGCACAAGGTCTATGGTTCCGGTTCCCGAAGTTGAACAGGTTGGCCAGGTTCTTCCAGGCCGAGGAACCTATAGAGATGGGCTTCTGACCACAAAGCATAGGGCTCTCCGTCCCCTTTCCCCCATAGGAAGCCAAGAGTCAGGACCATGGCAGCAGCCATGTCTGGGCGGGGTTAGAGAAAGCTGCCAGAAAGACCATTGGCCTGTCTTGTGGGTTTGGTAGAGGTGCCCCTTCAAGTGCTCTGAGTCCTTCCTGAGGTCTGTGCCAGAGTCGTGTGCCAAGTCCTACAGGCAGGTGCTGAGGTGGAGATTCGGATTGGACCTCAGCCCCAAGTGGTCTCAGACTGACCCTCTAGTCAGGGCACACCATTGTAGAACCTGGTGAGCACATGAGCCTGTGTATGTGTGTCTCCATGGGCGCCCTTGGAGGATGGGTGTCTTCGGAGGGGGCAGTGCACGGAGCGCTTAGGCACTGGGCATTCTGGAGGTGAAGTGAGGGAACTGATGTCTATCACCTTAATCCAGAGGATGATTTCCTCTCCAATTAGGCATCCTTGCCTCCTGTGACCTGATCTGAACGTTCACACGCAGTGCCCAGTGGGCGTGGGCACTCTCTGTCCCATGGAACAGTAAGGGCCCCTGTGGGACACTGTGTCCTGGGACGCCTGATCCCTTTTAGGCGCGAGCCCAAGGATGCCACACACATCTCTTCACTCTAACCTGCCCTGCTCATGCTGGACTCTCCTTGTCTAGGACCAGCACCCTAAGGAGAGCGGGAATGTGCACTCAAGCGCGGGGGAAATGCTCCAGCGGCTCAGGAAGAGGGTGTGCTCATGGCTCTCCAGCCACCTCCCCTTTCCCCGTCTCCGTGGTGGTCGGGTCACAGGCCTCCGGAGGCCCCTCCAATATTGGAGCCCACGGGCGGACCTATTTCTCGCAACCAGCGCAAGCCCCCAGGCTATAGTCCTCAGTAGGAGCTGGAGCAGCTGAGCTGAGAACATGGCTGCCGCTGATGCCACGCCCCTCAGTGCCGGGCAGCCCTGGCGCCCAGTAGGGCGAGCACCCCTGCTTCCAGAGTCCACCCTGTGGCTTCCTTGGCCACTGTGCAGGTGTGCCTGCCACCCAGACCCGGCCCACAATGTTGTGTGGTCCCCAGACCCAGCCCGCCTGGCAACAGCCATAGGCCTTCCACAGCGGAATCCCAGGCGCAGGGGTCCTGCGCTGCTGCTGCGACTGGAATAGCATTCCGCTGGATGGCACTGTGGCTCCACAGATCCGTCCTTCTGGGAGCCTGGCCTCTCCCTCTGCCCTTTGAGGATCAATAAACGGGCAAGGAGATGCCAGAGCCTTACAAGTGTACCCAGCCCCTTGGCTTGTCTTGGGGTTTTGGGTGCATTTGGGGTCTTGTCCCCAGCAGGAAGGGGCCTGGAAAGGCCACCAAAGTAGTTCTGGCATCTCGCATCCCTCTCCTCATCTCTTGGCCACCAAATTCTCCCACCCAAGAAGCCGGAACCTTGTCCTCTCAGCCCACTAGTGAACGGTATCTTCAGGGGTCTTCTCTGGGTATCCTCAGGGGTCTTCCCCAAACTTGCCCTTACGCTCCAGTCCAATGAGACATGGAGTCAAGCCTCGTTCTGGGCAGAGGGATCTGGAGGTCCCCTCTTCTCCTGGCACCCTGGCCTGTCTTCTGCTCTCCTCAGGTGACTTCGTTGGCTTTCAGGGCTCAGAGGGCCGGCCCCGCTACATCCAGGGCTTTCGGGCGCTCAGGCCAACCTTGACGCAGCACTTTAATTATCGTGTGCAGCACGAAATCCAGTGGACCCGCGAAAGGCTGTTCACAACGACTCTGTGACGTTCATTTGTTCAGTAGCCCATTCAAGGAAAGTTCACTCGGCAGTGTGTGTACTCTTCCCAATCACCCTCAGAGTAGCCAATTGGGTGAGCCCTGGCCTGTGGTTCAGATGTGATACCTGTGTATCTTTTTTTGTGGTAGCGAAGGGCGGAGGGAGTACAAGGGGATGGTGTCCGGAAATCCTGAGAGTCACATCAGCGGTACCATACTGCCATCAAGTGGTCTCGCTTTGCTCATCGGGAACACTGCAAGCTCCTTTACAGCCTAGGAGATCGACAGAGGCGTGAAGACATGCACAGAGTCTTTGAGTCCGGGTCCCGAAGGTGAAGACGTTGGCCAGGTGCTGGCCAACCTAGGAAGATGTAGAGACGGGCTTCTGACCACAAGGTATAGGGCTCTCGGGCACCTGTCCCCCAAGACTCAGAACCCTGGCGGCCGCCATATCTGGGCGGGATTAGAGAAAGCTGCCAGAAAGACCATTGGCCTGTCTTGTGGATTTGGTACTGGTGCCCCTTCAAGTGCTCTGAGTCCTTCCTGAGGTCCGTGTCAGAGTCATTACCAAGTCCTACAGCCAGGTTCTGAGCTGGAGATTCGGATTGGACCTCAGCCCCAAGTGGTCTCAGACTAACCCTCTAGTCAGGGCACACCATTGTAGTTCAAGAACCTGCTGAGCGCATGAGCCTCTGTGTGTGTGTGGGGGGGGGGGGGATGTCCAAGGGCGCTCTTGGAGGAGGGGTGTCTTCCGAGGGGGGCAGTGCATGGAGCGCTTAGGCACGGGGCGTTCTGGTGGTGAAGTGAGGGACCTGATGTCTATCACCTTAATCCAGAGGATGATTTCCTATCCAAATAGGCATCTTTGCCGCCTATGACCTGATCCGAGGGTAAGCAGACAGTGCAGAATGGGTGTGGGAACTCTTTGTCCCAGGGAACGGGCCCGTGTTGGACACTGTGTGGCCAGGGATGCAGAATCACTTTTAGGCGCGAGCCCAAGGATGCCACACACACCTCTTCACTCTAACCTGCGTTGCTCATCTGGACTCTGCCTTGTCTGGGACCAGCACCCCTGTGAGTGCGCACACGCGCAACAGCCTAGGGGAAATGCTCCAGAGGGTCAAGAACAGGGAGTCCTCAGTGGGATCCCGCCTCCTCTCCTTTCCCGGAATCCCTGTTGGTCGGGTCCCAGGCCTCTGGAGGGCGCTCCCAACATGGAGCCCACAGGTAGACCTGGCTCCCGGAACCAGCACAATCCCCCAAGCCCCAGGCCTCAGTAGGTGCTGGAGCTGCTGAGCTGAGAACATGGCTGCCCCTGAGGCCATGCCCCTTCAGGCTAGGGAAGCCCAGGATCCCAGCTGGGCTGGAATGGCTGCCTCTAGAGCCCACCCTGTGGCTTCCTTGTCCACTGTGCAGGTGTGCTGGGGACCCATACCAGCCCCACAATGCTCTGTGGTCCCCAAACCCAGCCCGCCTGGGGACCGCCACAGGCCTTCTCAAGGGGGTCCTCTGGCACAGGGTCCCTGTGCTGCAGGTGCGGCTGGAAAAGTGTTCCGCTGGATGGCACTGTGGTTCCACAGATCTATCCTTCCGGGAGCCTGGCCTCTCCCTCTGCTTTTTGTGGATCAAAAAAGGTGCAAGGAGCCCTGACTGGTTTGGCTAAGTGGATGGAGCATTGGCCTGCGGACTGAGAGGTCTCAGGTTCGATTCTGGTCAAGGGCATGTACCTTGGTTATGGGCACATCCCCAATAGGAGGTGTGCAGGAGGCAGCTGGTTGATGTTTCTCTCATCGATGTTTCTAACTCTCTATGCCTCTCCCTTCCTCTCTGTAAAAAATCAATAAAATTATATTTTTTAAAAGAAGAGGGTGCAAGGAGGCGCCAGAGCCTTACAAGTCTACCCAGCCCCTCTGCTTTTCTTGGGGTGTTGGGGAGCATTTGGGGTCTTTTTCCCAGCAGGAAAGGGCCTTGAAAGGCCACCAAAGCAGACCTGGCATCTCGTATCCCTCTCCTCATCTCTCTGGGCCACCAAATTCCCCCATCGAAGGAGCCGGAACCTTGTCCTCTCTACCCACTCATGAACGGTATGGTCAGGGGTCTTCTCTGGGTATGCTCCGGGTCTTCTCCAACCATGCCCAAGCGCTCCAGTCCCATGCGACATGGAGTCACAGCTGGCTATGGGCAGAGGGACATTGGGGGTCCCCTCTTCTCCTGGCACCCTGGCCTGTCTCCTAATCTCATCAGGTGGCCTGAGTCAAGTTTCAGGGCTCAGGCGGCCAGCCTCTACCCACATACACCGGTTTCATGTGGTCAGTCCAATCTTGGTGGCAGCACTTTGTTTGTCATCAGCAAATCCAGTGGACCGGCAGACAGTTGATTCAGAAGCTCTCCGTAAAGGTCATTTGTTCAGTAGCCCTTTCAGGAAAGTTCACTTGGCAGTGTCTGTATTCTTCCTGATCATCTCAGAGTGGCCAGTTTGGTGAGTCTTCAACTGTTGTTCAGATATGATACCTATGTACCTTTTATTTGGTAGTGATGGTCAGAGTGAGAGTATTTGGACGGTGCCAGGGAAGTGCCTGATTCACTTTAGAGGTGCAGTACTGCCATCAAACAGTATAGATTTGTTCCTCCCACCAATCTTGCACTATCCTTTCCAGCATAGGAGACCTAAAAGGACGTGAAGTCATGAACAGGGGCTATGAATCTGTCGTTCAAGAGATTGTCCAGGTCCTGGCTGTGTCAAAGTAGCTGTAGAGTCAATCACCGGGTGTCATGTGGAAAGACGCATGGTGGGGGTACATGTCCACCTCCTCACAGAAAGCCAAGACTCAGGACCATGGCTGTCACCATGTCTGGGTAGTACTAGAGAAAGATGCCAGAAAGAACCTAGGCCTAACTGGTTGGTATAGTATAAGTGCCAGTTCATGTGCTTAGGACCCTCATGGCTGCCTTGTGTTGCCAAAGGAGTCCTGGTCTCAGACTTTAGGCATTTTGTTGAGTCACTTCCTCTAGGAGCAGAAGTAGGTTCATCTTTGATGGGCAGTGTTCCTAATACTTGTTCTAGTCTATGGTGAATTTAATGGTAATTCCATTACAGTAATTGGGTCTGTTGTCTTTATCCATAGAGTAGGGAGCCTGGCTATATAGTTCCATGTGGTCAAGGTGAATATAATGTGGTGTAGGAATTGCTGTGTCATAGTCCAATGATTTGTAGAGGAACAAGGGCCATTCATTTTTCCCTTTCTTTAAAATATTACTTATCACAGTGTACTTAAGGATCAGTTTGTTTTATCCAAATTTGCGACACATGTGCTATTGCTCCCAAACACCATTAAATCATAACCACAGAAAATTTTATTTGTATTTTTATATTTTACAACAAAAATCCAAAGTTCTTATTAGGAGTAAGTTTAAAGAAAGCCCATATAGTTATACTTGTACCTTAATCTTGGCAGTTAGAAATAAATACCGTTATTGTGTTTTCTCTTTCTGGATCCCCCCGCCCCTGAAACTTAATTAGTATTATGTGGAAAATCTACTCAGACATTTTAAAAATAATATTGGAAAATACAACTTACCATATAACCAGGTTTTACTGTACTGGTCAATAGTGTTAAGTATCTGTTATGCTATAGATCTCTAAAATGTTTCTGTTGTAGTAATATATAGAAATGTTTAAAAATGCTTTGAAAATGTCTAAGAATGTTTTTAAATGTTTGAGGTAACTTTCCTTGAAACTTAAAGCATGATATTAAGGACACATTCCCCACTGCCCTGAAGCGTGTGTCCCTCATAGATAATGATTTGAACTTCAGTAACTGATTCAGAGTGATTTATCAAGATAACCACTTGAGTGAGTGATGTACTCTACCTAGATAACCATATGTAGCCCCTCGTCCTGTTTGAGATTAACATATGTGCATTGGCTTAATTCATTGATAGCCACCTGAACTGCTGCGGGTGTGGTACACGCTTTAAAAATGGGGATCCTGACCAACCAAATGCTCCTGTGTTGAGACAGCCACAAAGGCACGTCCTCTTGTCAGTCGGGCAAGCGATGCCACTCCACGCTCCTCTTCCTGCCAGAGGACAGAAGAATGGCCAGTACCTCCTGATTGAGACGCGACCAAGCTCTCGGGTGAGGAAGGCTGGCCCTGTACATCCGGACTGGGACGGCACCACCGGGATCCCCCATTAAGCCTGCACCCGTAGCATCAGGAACTTGTGTAAGTAATAAAGTGCTGTGTGATTTGCAACTGCATGTGTTTCATGTGCTGTAATTAACTGTAAATCCGGCAGTTAATTAAATTGTTTTGTGTATGCTTAAAGTTTAAATTAAAGCTTCTGGTCTTTTCGGTCCTAGGCCTGCCCTTGGTCCTGCTTACGTAGAGTAGCCTCTTCGCTAGCAACTACTTGAATGTCCCACACCTGCACAGTTCAAGTTCATCTCAAGGGATGCCTTAGATAAACACCCCAGATCCTTTCCCAGGATGTACATGGGACAGTTTCCATCTTTCAAAAGTGATCTCTATATAGTTTAAACAACAAGTCCCTGTTTTCAATCATCCCAGTTACTGGTATTCGACATTTTATTTAGTTTTTTTATTATTAATTTGGCCACTTGACATAACCATATGTATGTGGAATACTAATAGTATTTTTTATGTGACTGGCCTATTTCACTTGCATATTGTCCTCAAGTTCATCCATGTTGTTTCATGTGACCAGACTGCCTCACTTTTTTTAAAAAAAAAATTCTTTATTGTTGAAAGTATTACTTATGTCTCCTTTTCCCCCCATTGACCCCCTCTAGCCCGTCCCCACACAACTCCCTGGATCTCACCACCCCATTTTCTGTGTCCATGGGCCATACTGACTTTTTTTAAATCTTTATTGTCCAGATTATCAAAGAGGTTCCTTTTTCCCCCCCATAGCTCCCCTCCACCCGGTTCCCACCCCACCCTCTGCCCTTACCCCCCCCCCACTGTCCTCATCCATAGGTGTACAATTTTTGTCCAGTTTCTTCCCGCACCCCCCACACCCCTTTCCCCGCGAGAATAGTCAGTCGACTCCTTTTCTATGCCCCTGATTCTATTATATTCACCAGTTTATTCTGTTCATCAGATTATTTATTCACTTGATTTTTAGATTCAGTTGTTGATAGATGTGTATTTGTTGTTCATAATTTGTATATTTACCTTTTCAGTGTGCTTTTCGCTTTCCTTCTTTCTTTTCTCTTTCAGCATTTCATATAATACTGGATTGGTGGTGATGAACTCCTTTAGCTTTTTCTTATCTGTGAAGCTCTTTATCTGACCTTCAATTCTGAATGATAGCTTTGCTGGGTAAAGTAATCTTGGTTGTAGATTCTTGCTATTCATCACTTTGAATATTTCTTGCCACTCCCTTCTGGCCTGCATAGTTTCTGTTGAGAAATCAGCTGGAAGTCATATGGGTACTCCCTTGTAGGTAATAGACTGTTTTTCTCTTGCTGCTTTTAAGATTCTCTCTTTGTCTTTTGCTCTTGGCATTTTAATTATGATGTGTGGTCCTCTTTGGATTCCTTTTGTTTGGGGTTCTCTGCGCTTCCTGGACTTGTAAGTCTATTTCTTTCACCAGGTAGGGGAAGTTTTCTGTCATTATTTCTTCAAATAGGTTTTCAATATCTTGATCTCTCTCTTCTTCTGGCACCCCTATAATTCAGATGTTGGTACGCTTGAAGTTGTCCCAGAGGCTCCTTACACTATCTTGATATTTTTGGATTCTAGGGTTTTTTTTGCTTTTTTGGTTGGGTATTTTTTGCTTCTTCATATTTCAAATCTTTCACTTGATTCTTGGGATCCTTTTGTCTGCTGTTGGATCTCTGTATATTATTCTTTATTTCAGTCAGTGTATGCTTAATTTCTAGTTGGTCCTTTTTCATATCCTCAAGGGTCTCACTAAATTTATCAGCGGTTTCTAGAAAATTCTTGGAAAAACTTATAATCGTGGTTTTGAACTCTATATCCAGTAGTTTGCTGTCCTCCAATTCTGTCATTTGTGATCTGTTTCTTTGTCTCCACATTTTGGCTGCTTCCCTGTGTTGATAGAGTGGCTTTGTGTGCTAGGTGTCCTATAGGGCCCAGTGGCTCAGCCTCCCCAATTACCTGAGGTGGACACTCTTAGTGCTCCCCTTTGTGGGCTGTGTTCACAGTCTTGTTGTAGTTAAGCTTTGACTGTTGTTGGTATCACTGGGAGGAATTGACCTCCAGATCAATTGGCTGTGAGAATCAGCTGTGTCTGCAGTGGGAGAACTTCTGTGCTGGAGACACCCTTCTGGGGCAAGACTTGCTTCAGTGGGGCTTTGGTGCTCACTGAGTGTGTCCCTTATGGATCTGAGGAGTTGTAATCTGGATGGTCCCACTCTGACCACTGGGTACACTGGCTCTTGGATATTTAAGGAGGTGCTAATTTAGCCTCTGCCTGAGGCTGTCCACCAGGAGCTAGGTAGAGATCTTCAGATTCCTCTTCTTTGTTTGGGGTTTGGAAGTGCCCAGTTGACGTCCAGCTGTGAAGCAATGCAAGCTGCTGTGGGGCCTTGGGCCTTATTTTGGATGTTCTGGGTCTCTCTGACCCAGCTGCAGTTTGTTAGGTTATTTTAGATTGCAAAGGACCAGGCCATTCATATGCAGAAGCCTCTGCTCACAGCTTGGGTGGGGAGAGGGTCTCAGGGAATCAACAGGGCGGAGCAAGCAGCTATGGTTGATCCTCAGTCCAGCCCTAAGAGGCCCTGGGTCTCAGTGTTCCACGGTAATCACTGCAAGCACCTCTGAGAGAAAGCCGCCCTCGAGTTCCGACTGATGTCAGAAAGTCCAGTTTCTCCCTGTATGACTCTGGGTCCCCAGAGACTTGCCCGGAAGTGGAGTTTGGAGCAGTCGGGAGCTTGAGACTCCCTCCCATTTGAAAAAGACAACCGCATCCTCAGTTGCCAGCCCTTTCCACGTGCACCTTGGTACCTCTGCACTTTACTTCCGCACCTCCTCTGAGTCTCAGTGTGCTTTTCTCTTTCCTTCTAGTTGTAGAATTTCCACTCAGCTAGCCTTCCTGTGGTTCTGTATGATATCCGTTTTGTCTTTATTTGTATTTTTGAAGTGGTTGTGCGAGGCAGCAATTTCCATTGTTTACCTATGCGGCCATCTTGGTTTCTCTCTAAATTCATATTTCTTGTATAGCATTTTCATTTGTGTGTTGGCCCCTCCTTCAGATTCGGAACACAGCTGCGAAGGTCACAGTAATTGATGTTCGAACAGCAACAAGAGAAGATTCTCCTGAGTGAAAAACAGAGTGAAAAAGAAAAAGTGAAAACTCACCAGAAAGGTGGAAATTCACTGTGCACAAAGCCCAGTCCAGCTTCAGAGTCGCAACCATAAGTGGGATGGGGACATTTCAGTAATCAGCCAAGTTATAATGGGGAAGAATTCGAGTAAAAGGCAAAAACATCATTGTAAGTTTTTAGCTTGCATGCTCAAGGATAAAAGAATTGAGGTGTCAAAAGATACTGTCTTAAATCAGGCTCAAGGTTAATGAGTGCCTTTGTCATCTTTAACTATGTGGGCTCTTGTTTGAACTACTACATGGCCACTTCGTATTGAGGATCAAAAGCCTACAAAACCTAAGGCCCTGGATCCTCCACCTCTGGTGTGGGAAGGCTCATCAACTAGAGAAAATGGGGCCAACAGTCCTTTTATAAAAGCACTCTTTAATTCTTTGTCTGAAAATACCACATGACTCCTTGGGACTGGCAGATTTTAGCTAAAATGACTTCAGATGCCAGTCAATGCTATGGAGAGCAGAATATGATAAGACCTGTAAACAGGCTCTTTGTGGGTGTTCACTGGAAACCACCTGAGAGCCCTCTGGGCCTCATTCTGGCTGTAATTCCTGGGCACTATAAAACATCTGAAAGATCCATGAAAAGAACTCTGATTTATTCAGTCTTGCCTGTGAGTTATGATGCTTGTGTGTTGGTTGTTGTTTTATCTGTCCTTGTTGTTTGGTTTAATTTGTTTATTGTTAGTCTATTAAGTATGCCTCTGATTTATCTTCATAGAAAAGAATCAGTAGCTAGCCAGACCATTACTGACTTTCCCCAGACCAAACAGGATGTGGTGGTGGGGAGAAAGAATACGAGCAGTACACATGGCTGATAACACAGGCCCTAGGATAATTCCCCTAGATAAAGGTAGGTAAAGTTAACTAAAAATGGCCCCAGCACATTAATTACTAGGTCTCTTGGTGATCCTGTAAAATGGACACCCGCTCTCGGGAGTGTTATTAAAAGTCTCATTTTCACCATGTTTTTGTTTCCCAGTCCATCATTTGAAATTTAAGTAAGATGAGTCATTTCTCACAATCTGGGGACACATCCGGGACTTCTATACCCATGAACAGAAAAGGGCTAGCTCAAGAGAAGGTGCGTGCCACCTGATTTTGGGTGGCCTCTTGGCCTAAGCCCAAGACTAGTCTTTTTTTTTTTTCTTTGGATGGCAAAAATGACACAAGGAAAATATACAGGCTGGGTTTTGGAAACAAAATTAATGTTTCCATGATAATGGGCAGTTCTTGAATAACGATGAACCACATTCCAAGGTTGCCTCCCAGGTCCTGGGGGCACTCTTGTTTTATAAAGGAAAATGAAATAAAATAATACTTTAACATTAAAGCCACTGAAAGCCAGTGAGTTATCTCTGTTACAGAATTTGCCCCCCGAAAAAATGCCTTGGGTAATAATAATTGGCTTTAAAGTCTCAAAGTTGTTAAGGCAAAAAATATATATCTAAAATAAAGGGTATCTGGTAAATCTTTTTCAGTGATAATTGCCTAGTATATATGCCTAAATGTAGTTTTCCAAAGTCTTTGATAACTTAAAACTTTGGGGGGATAAAAAAAAACTTTGGAGTTTGCTGAATTAAATAATAAAAATTATTAAATATCTAGATATTTTGAAATAACAAGATACTGCTGAGTTGCCTCATAAAAAATCTAGAGGATAGATTTGAATCTATTAATTAAATATGTCTTATATTTTATTTGAAATATCTCTTAATCTCTCCCTTTATCCCTGTGTATCTCTCCCTTTATCCCTGAAATATCTCTTAAAATATGAATATATTACTAATCTGAGAAATGCTAAGTATTTAACTTGCCACCTAAAATTTGAGGCTTCTAAGAGTTAGAAGTTCAAATTAAGTTGGGAGAAATTATATAGTTGTGATAATAGAATACATGAAATATGGAAATTCATTTTTGAGAAAAATAATTCTTGATTTTCTCTGAAAAATTAGTAGCTTGAAGTACATTATAGCCTTTAGGCATATGTGTGTCTGTATACTATGTGTGGTAAAATTTTAAACTAGGATATAATATTATTGGCCTGATTAATAAAAAGGATTAAATCTGTGGTCTGAACCAAATTTTTAATATTAAAACCAGTTTAAATTCAATTAATGGCTTTTAGAGTAATTACAAAAAATGTGTAATATAATCTTTGGGTTATGTATATTTGATAGACTTTCCACGTTAAATTTCAAGACTTTAACTGAGAGATAGTTTTGGGACATTTCAAGGACCCTGGAATGATTCAAGCATTTATTAGTCTAATGTACTTGCTTGAAATCATGTGGGAAGCTTTGTCAAATATATCAAGCTTTGTCAAATATATCATGTCAAATATATATATATATATATAGAGAGAGAGAGAGAGAGAGGCATGATGCAGGAAGATTCGTGTAAGAATGTGTCTTCCTTCCTCTGGCTGCTGGCACCACCTTTGCTATGGCTGGAGCCTCCTTTCTGCCTTCGTTCTGGCCCAGAGCCACCTTTCCTCCTTCCCATGCTGCCCAAAGGCCTAGAGCGGCAGGGGTGGTGTGGAATGCCTGCGTCATTGCCATGGCGATGATGCAAGCATCCTGCCTGGCCCTGGGCCACTTGCCACCTGCATATGCAAATTAACCCACCATCTTTGTTGTATTGATTTGCATGCTCACTCCTGATTGGCTGGTGGTTATCACTGAGGTATGGTCAATTTGCATCTTGCTCTTGTATTAGTGCAGATATATACACTGAGTGGTCAGATTATTATGACCACATGACGTTTGTAGAAATTAGCTATAGTTTCGTGCTAAAGTTGCTAGAGGGCCAAACCATTATAAATAGGGAAGCAGGTTGTTTATTACGACAGTAGAAGTGATTTTTTTCTGAAGATATGGGTAAACAACGTGACTTAACAGCCTTTGAACATGGGATATGTTGACCGTGAGTGGCCAGATTATTATGACCACCACATCAGTACTTCGTTGGGCCACCTTTTGCCTTCAGTACTGCAAAGATTCTTCTTGGCATTGATTCCACAAGATGTTGAAAGGTGATGCGAGGAATCTGACACCATGCCTGATGAATAGCACTGTCCAGTTCTGTGAGATTTGATGGTTGTGGAACTGGCTGCCTGATGGCTCTTTTAACTTCGTCCCACAAATGCTCAATTGCATTAATATCTGGTGATTGTGGGGGCCATCTAAGCAAGGTAAAGTCTCCCTCATGTTCTTGAATCCACTCCTGCACAATACGACAACGAGGCATGGCTCATTGTCTTGTTGGAAGAAGCCATCTCCATTGGGATAGGCCATCAACATGATACGATGAAGTTGATCAGCAACAATACTTAGGTATGTTGTGCTATTCAGACGTTTATAACGGTCTGGCCCTCTAGCAACTTCAGCGTGAAATTATAGCTAATTTGCTTACAAACATCAGGTAGTCATAATAATCTGGCCACTCAGTATATATCTAATGGTAAAAATCCTTTGTTTTTTTTTTTTTATATTTCTATAGATTTTAAAAAGTGAAGGCAGAGGGAAAGAAAGATAGAAACATCAGTGATGTTAGAGAAAACTTGATCGGCTGCCTCCTACACGACCCCTACTCAGATTGAGAGCACAACCCAGACATGTGCCTTTGACAGAAATTGGACAATGGTTGGAAAGGGGGCATGTAATAGAATGAGAATGGATTGATTGAGGAAGTTTCTGTGCCAAAAAAGAACAAGGCCAGTGTCTTGGGTGAGGGATTATTGGGGAATAAGAGGAAGCATATGAGTAGGGTAGCCTGACCTTATCCTTTTCTTTGTCATAGAGTTGGGAAACGGTCTTCCAATTCACTTTAGTACTTGAAGTTTCTTGGTCCATCCTTGCAGTTGGGGTCTGATTCCTTATCTAAACTAGGCCACAGTATTTTCTTAGTAACTTTGGCTTTGTTGTAGCAACAGACCCTATTCCAAGGCTCCTGGCCTCTATATATACCCTGCAGAAAAATGAGAAGCTACACCCTTGAGCTCTGATTGGCCAACAGTCAGTGGTCTTCACAGTGTGGCTTGACATCACAAAGTCTCAGCTTGACCATCCAGGAGGGGTAGCTGGTAGAGGACACAGAAGACTCAGGTGCTCTGGTGAGAGAAAGGGGAGCTTCCACAATACCTCCTAAAATGTTTCCCAAACGTACCTCTCACTCCCTCATTTCCTCTAGTTCAATGATTGTCCAGCATTTGGCAGGGAGGTGGTGTTTTCTCTATGCCATTTCCCATACCCTCCCCTGCCCCCATTCATTCAGTGGTCCATTCTATTATCCCCCAGATATTATCATTACCTAGTATTTTGTGTGTTGTTTTAATGGGTGTTTTATTTTAGAATAGTTTTAGATTTACAGAAAAATTGTGAAGATTGTAGCCGTATGCCCTATATCCAATTTCCCTTATTATTAATATCTTACATTGTTATGGTGTAATTGTAACATGTAGTGAACCACCAGGGAAACAGTTGCAATCCAACCTCAATTCTCTAATATCTCTAATATCAAACAATTTGGTTCTAGCCCAAGTTGTTCAAGGAAACACTGTACCAGAAACACACCAAGCCAGAAAATAATGGAATGAAGTATACAAAGTGATGCAAAGCAAAGGACTGAATCCAAGAATACTCTATCCAGCAAGACTATCAATCAAAATTGAAGAGGAATCAGGAGCTTCACAGACAAAAACGTGCTAGGGGAGTATATCAGTACCAAGCCAGCTATGCAGGAAATGCTAAAGGGAATGCTGTAAAAAGAAAAAATAGAAAGGGAGGAAGGATCATAGGCATAAAGTACAGAAATGGCTACAAACAAGTACCTATCAATAATAACATTAAACATAAATGGATTAATGTTCCAATCAAAAGACATCGAGTGACTGAATGGATAAGAAAATATGACCGGGCAGAACTTGGCTGGAGATCCTGGCTAGGCTGCTGATCAACTGAACATTGTCTCCATGTCATTCCTTCTTCACTGACTCCATCCACACCTTTGGGGACCCCTGGACCTGCTGGGGTTGGACCCCAGCACTTCAGCTCTCTCTCCAGAGCCACAAACCCCAGTCTCTCCTCACATGACTCTAGTCCACTTTGCCTTCCCTCTGCCAGAGCCCAGGGTGAGTGGCTGTGAATGAGATTTTGTGCATTGGCTCTTGAAACAGAATTCTGTTTAGCTATATGTATGTATTCTGCATGGCTTATTATTTTATTTCAATTTTTAAATCATATCAATGTATAATCTAGGTAGAAAAATTAAATTTAAAAAAAAAGAGCAAGATAAAGAAAATAGAAAAAGAAAAAAGAAGACATGACTCATATACACTGAGTGGCCAGGTTATTATGACCACCCCATCAGGACTTCATTGGGCCACCTTTTGCCTTCAATACTGTGGCGATCCTTCTTGGCATTGATTCCACGAGATGTTGAAAGGTGATGCGAGGAATTTGACACCATGCCTGATGAATAGCACTGTCCAGTTCTGTGAGATTTTATGGTTGTGGAACCAGCTGCCTGATGGCTCTTTAACTTCCGTCCCACAAATGCTCAATTGGATTGAGATCTGGTGATTGCGGGGGCCACCTAAGCAAGAGAAAGTCTCCCTCATGTTCTTGAAACCACTCCTGCACAATACAAGCACCGTGGCATGGCGCATTGTCTTGTTGGAAGAAGCCATCTCCATTGGGATATGCCATCAACATGATAGGATGAACTTGATCAGCAACAATACTTAGGTATGTTGTGCTATTGAGACGTTGTTCCACACAAATTAAAGGGCCCAAATTATGCCAGGAAAACATGCCCCAAACCATAATACTGCTCCCACCAGCTTGAAGGGTGGTACTCATGCATGTGGGGTGCATGCTTTCATGCTGTTTCTGCCAAATTCTCACTCTGCCATCTGCATGATGCAACTGGAAATGTGATTCATTGGACCACATGACTTTTTTTCCAATGCTTGACTGTCCAATCCTTGTGATCCTATGTAAATTGGAGACGTTTTATCTTGGTAACTGCAGACAGCAAAGGTATTCGAACAGGCCTTCAGCTTCCATATCCCATACAATGCAGTTTACAGCTAATTTGCCTACAAACGTCATGATAATCTGGCCACTCAGTTTATATGCTCTGCACAGGAGACTCACCTCAGAACAAGGGACTCACACAGACTGAAAGTGAAGGCATAGAAAAATATTTAATCAGACAAATAGAAATGAAAAAAAAGCAGGGGTAGTAATACTTATATCTGACAAAATAGACCTCAAGGTGAAGACCACAACAGAAGCCAAGAAAGGCCACTTCATAATTCTATAGGGATCAATACATCAAGAGGATATAGCTCTAGTAAACTTTTATGTGCCCAATGCAGGAGCACCCAAATACATAAAAATGCTTCTAGAAGATATCAGGGAAGAGATTGACAGCAACACAGTCATAGTAGGAGACTTTGATATCCCAGTAACATCACTGGATAAATCCTCTAGACAAAAAATTAGCAAGGAAACTTCAATCTTAAACGACTCACTAGATCAGATGGACTTAATCAAAATTGTCAGAACATTCCACCCCAAAACTATAGAATATACATTCTTCTCAAGTGCACATGGGACATTTTCAAAGAAAGACCACATATTGGGTCAATGGCAAAGTCTCGCCAAATTAAAAAAGATTGAAATCATATCAAGAATCTTCTCAGACCACAATGGCATAAAATTAGAAATCAACTACCGTAAAAAGATTCACAAAAGTTCAAACACTTGGAGGTTGAATAGCATGCTATTAAACAATGAGTGGGTTACCAAAGAGATTAAAGAAGAAATTAAAAATATCCTGGAAACAAACGACAATGAAAACACAACAGTCCAAAATCTTTGGGACACAGTGAAAGCAATCCTGAGAGGAAAGTTCATAGCATTACAGGTCTATCTCAAAAAAAAAGAAAAACTGGTAATAAACTAACTCTGCCACTTGAATTAGAAAGAGAGCAACAAGCCCTGACCAGTTTGGCTCAGTGGATAGAGCATAGGCCTGCAGACTGAAAGGTCCCAGGTTCGATTCCAGTCAAGGGCATGTACTTTGGTTGCGGGCACATCCCCAGTAGGAGGTGTGCAGGAGGCAGCTGATCGATGTTTCTCCCTCATTGATGTTTCTAACTCTCTATCCGTCTCCCTTCCTCTCTGTAAAAAATCAATAATATTTATTTTTTTTAAAAAAAGAAAAGCCCAGTGTGAGCAGAAGGAAGGAAATAATAAAGAGCAGAAATAAATGACATAGAGACCAAAAAACAATACAAAAGTCAATGAAACCGAGAGCTGATTCTTTGAAAGGATAAACAAGATTGATGAACCTCTAGCCAGGCTCACCAAGAAGCAAAGAGAGAGAACCCAAATAAACAAAATCAGAAACAAAAGAGGTGAAATAACATCAGACCCCAGAGAAATATGATGAATCATGAAAAAAAAAAAAATACTATGAGCAACTCTACTCCAACAAACTGCTCAACCTATAAGAAATGGACATATTCTTAGAAAAATACAACCTTCCAAAACTCAACCAAGAGGAATCAAAAAATCTGAAAATCTGAATAGGCTGGTAAGTATGGAGGACATTGAAGCAGTAATCAAAAAAATTCCAACAAACAAAAGTCTGGGACCAAACAGCTTCACAGGGGAGTTTTATCAAACATTTAAAGAAGAAATAAAACCTCTCTTCCTCAGACTATTCCAAAAACATTCAATGGGAAGGCACACTTCCAAGCTCTTTCTACGAAGCCAACATTACCCTAATCCCAAAACCAGATAAATACGACACAAAGAAAGAGAATTACAGGCCAATATCCGTCATGGACATAGATGCAAAATTTCTCAACAAAATTCTAGCGACTCAAATCAAGCATTACATTAGAAAGATAATATACCATGACCAAGTGGGATTTATTCCAGAGATGCAAGGATGGTACAGTATCCACAAATCAATAAATGTGATACGCCATATAAACAAACAGAGATAAAAAACCATATAATCATATCCATTGATGCAGAAAAAACATTTGACAAAATACAATACCCTTTCTTGATAAAAACTCTCAGCAAGGTGGGAATAGAAGAATCATACTTTAACATATTAAAAGCCATATATGACAAACCACAGCCAACATCATACTCAATGGGAAAAACTAAAACCATTTCTCTTAAGGACAGGAACAAGACAGGCATGCCCACTGTCAGCACTCCTGTTCGACATAGTACTGGAAGTACTAGCCACTGGGATCAGAGAAGAAGAAATAAAATCAACCAAATTGGAAAAGGACAAGTAAAGTTGCCCTTATTCACAGATGACATGATATTGTACATTGAAAACCCCAAAGTCGCCATCAAAAATTATTAGACTTAATAAATGCATTCGGCAATGTAATAGGATACATAATTAACGCCAAGAAATCTATGGCATTTCTATACACCAATAGTAAACTTACAGAAAGACTTAAAAAGCAATCTCATTTACCTTTGCGACAAAAAATTAAGATACCTATGAATAAACTTAACTAAGGAGTTAAAAGAACTATACGCAGGAAACAACAGGACACTGAAAAAATAAGATTTAGGAAGACATAAACAGATAGAAGAACATACCATGTTCATGGATTGGTAGAATCAACATCATCAAAATGTCCATAATACCCAAAGCAATCTATAGATTCAATGCAATTCCCGTTAAAATACCAACTGCATATTTCACAGACCAAGAACGAACTCTCCAAAAATTCATCTGCAATTAAAAAAAAAAAGACGCCAAATAACTGCAGCAATCCTGAGAAAGAACAAAGTAGGTGGGATCTCAGTACCATATATCAAGCTGTATTACAATGCCACTGTTCTCAAAACAACCTGGTACTGGCACAAGAACAGACATATAGATCAATGGAATAGAATAGAGAGCCCAGAAATCAACCTGAACCTATATGCTCAATTAATATTTGACAATGGAGGCAAGAACATACAATGGACTCAAGACAGTCTCTTCAATAAATGGTGTTGGGAAAATTGGACAGATACATGCAAAAAATGAAACTAGACCACCAACTTACACCATACACAAAAATAAACTCAAAATGGATAAAGGACTTAAACGTAAGATGGGAAACCATAAGATTATTAGAGGACTCCACAGGCAGCAAAATCTCAGACATATGCCGCAGGAATTTCTTCACTGACACAGCTCCTAGGGCAATGGAAACTAAAGGGAAAATATACAAATGGGACTATATCAAAATAAAAAGCTTCTGCACAGCAAAACAAACCATCAACAAAACAACAAGAAGACCCACAGCATGGGAGAACATATTTGACAGTGATATCTCCGATAAAGGTTTAATCTCCAACATTTATAGGGAACTCATACAACTCAACAAAAGGAAGATAAACAACCCAATCAAAAAATGGGCAACGGACCTAAATAGACACTTTTTGAAAGAGGACATAAGGCTAAGAGACATATGAAAACATGCTCAAAGTCACTTATCATCCGAGAGATGCAAATCAAAATGACAATGAGGTACCATCTCACACCTATCAGAATGGCTATCATCAACAAATCAACAAATGACAAATGCTGGCGAGGATGCGGAGACAAAGGCACCCTTCTGTACTGCTGGTGGGAATGCAGACTGGTGCAGCCACTGTGGAGAACAGTATGGAGTTTCCTCAAAAAACTAAAAATAGAACTTCTGTTTGTCCCAGTGATCTCACTTCTGGGAATATATCCCAAGAAACCAGAAACACCAATCAGAAAGGATATATATGCATCCTTATGTTCATAGCAGCACAATTCACCATAGCTAAGATTTGGAATCAGCCTAAGTGCCCATCATGAGTGGATTAAAAAAACCCTGGCACATCTACACTATGGAATACTATGCAGCTGTAAAAAGGAAGGAACTCCTACCATTTGCAACAGCATGGATGGAGCTGGAGAGCATTATGCTAAGTGAAATAAGTCAGTCAGAGAAAGATAAATATCACATGCTCTCACTCATTTGTGGATTATAATGAACAACATAAACTGATGAACAAAAACAGATGTAGAGACAGAGAAGCATCGATCAGATGCTCAAAACTCAGAGGTAAGGCAGGGGAGGGTGGGGTGAGGGGGAGAGATCAACCAAAGGACTTGTATGCATGCATATAAGCACAAGTGATGGATGTGGACAACAGGGTGGAGGGGGAAGGCAGGATTGGGGGGATGAGGGGACATTGGGGGGGACAAGGACACATTTGTAATATCTTATTCAATAAAGAAAAAAAGAAGAGGAGGAAGAAGAAAAAGGTAAAGATAAAAATTATGAACAACAAATACACATCTATCAACAAGTGAATCTAAAAATCAAGTGAATAAAAAATCTGATGAACAGCCCTAGCCGGCTTGGCTCAGTGGGTAGAGTGTCAGCCTGAAGACTGAAGGGTCCCAGGTTTGATTCTGGCCAAGGGCACATGCCTGGGTTGTGGGCTCGATCCCCAGTAGGGGGTGTGCAGGAGGCAGCCGATCAATGATGCTCTCTCATCATTGGTGTTTCTATCTCTCTCTCCCTCTCCCTTCCTCTCTGAAATCAATAAAGAAATATATTTTTTAAAAATCTGATGAACAGAATAAACTGGTGAATATAATAGAATCAGGGCATAGAAAGGGAGTGGATTGGCAATTCTCGGGTGGAAAGGGGTGTGGGGGTGCGGGAAGAGACTGGACAAAAATCGTACACCTATGGATGAGGACAGTGGGGATGGGGGTAATGACAGAGGGTGGGGTGGGAACTGGGTGGAGGGGAGCTATGGGGGGAAAAAAAGGAACAACTGTAATAATCAGAAAAATAAAGATTTTTTTTAAAAAAAAGAAACTAAAAAAAAAGACTCGGAAGAAGACTGGGAAAAAAGACAAATAATTATTAAAGTTATGAATAAAAATAGCCCTGCGCTTAAAAGCATGGGGATAATGCTTTGTTTAGAGATGTATCCTTGTAAGGGCTTCTTCAAGAGCATTAACCTTGGCTTCTAATTTTTTGTCTATTATTTCTTGGGTAGTTAGAGTGAGAAAAATATTCTTTGCTAATTGATCTACATGCTGAGCTGTATGGACTTCCTGTACTAAGGCTGTTGTTGCAATAGCAAGTGATCCTCTAATTGTAATGAGTGCAGTTATGCCTAAGACTAATTCTACAATTTTTTTTGAGCATGTTAAAGCAGTAATTTTTCTAATAGCTTGTAACCCAGAATCATCATACCATGGCGTATGCAATTGTACAGGTAACATTAGATAAAGAGGCTGCTTTACAATAAAATTGTCTGAATAGATAAGCTAGAATCAATACATGTGGTCAAAATACACTTGTGACAGGAAACAGTGAAGATGGTTTCATTGTGGTCATACCTAGGTTACTGTGAGAATCTTTTCGTAGAAAGACATATGGGGATGGTAGACAAGCTCTAATATGATAAGGTTTTTGCCATTAGGCGGGGACTGGGGTCTATAAAGAGTTATAGGCGCCGTGGCGGCAATTGCTCTCCACAAGTGATGCTGAGTATACTAGCTCTAATATTGGAGGCTATGGTATATAAGCCCAATGAGTTTGCGGTAAAGCGAAAGTTAAAGGTACCTGACAAGCAATGATAGCGAGCATAGCAATAAACATAGTGGATGGAGTGCACACGGAGCCTTGTTCCTGTAGAAGGTTGCTGGCCTCTTCAGTCAAGGGTTTCAACTGTCCCCAAGTCAGTGGTTTGGTTGTCCTCTTTGATCTGGCTAGTGGGTGGCGTCGCTGGCGACGGGCTTCCTGAAGCGTCAACGCATTGAACGGCTGGATCAACTGGTCCATCAGGGCCGTGCTTGATGGTGGTGTCGGCTTCCGGGGAGGAGTCAGCTGTCCCCTCTGGGTCGGCTGATATGGATGATACCAGGGAGGAGGAGGAGGAGGCGGAGACAGAGGGTGGTGTGACATAAGGTCGGACTAGATGGTCTGGAATCCACACAGGTGAGTCTGCATCCTGTGGAAATATACAAGCATATCCTCTCCCCCAGGTTAAAAGTACATCAGGACCCTTCCAGGCTCCTGTAAGTAAGTCTCTCCATTTGACAAGGGCTTTAGGTTTAGTTACATCAGTGTTCCACTGTCTATACATCGGGGAATTTCCCTCAGAATCTACATTTAGTTTATTAATTACAAATAGAGTATGTTGTAGAACATGATGAGGAAAGGAATATTTAAACTCATTTTCTTGTAATTTTTTAAGTTGTGTTTTTAAAGTTTGGTGAGCCCTTTTCTACTATTGCTTGGCCTTGAGGATTGTAGGATATTCCTGTAGTATGTGTGATGCCAAATGCAGAGCATAAGTTTTTAAAGTCTGTAGAGGTATAGGCAATGTCTGTTTTATTTTTATTTTTATTTTTTATTTTTATTTTTATTTATTTTTTTTATTTTTTATTATTTTTTATTATTAGTTAAGGTATTACAAATGTGTCCTCATCCCCCCCCATTAACCCCCAACCTCCCCCCACACACACAAACTCATGCTCCCATCCCCCTGTTGTCCATGTCCATTGGTTTGGCTTATATACATGTATACAAGTCCTTCAGTTGATCTCTTCCCCTTACCCCCGCCCTCCCCTACTTTCCTTCTGGGGATTGATAGCCTGATTGCTGTTTCTCAGTCTTTGGGTCTGTCCCTTTTCATCAGTCTATGTTGTTCTCTATAATCCACAAATGAGTGAGATCATGTGGTATTTATCTCTCTGACTGGCTTATTTCACTTAGCATAATGCTCTCCAGTTCCATCCATGCTGTTGCAAAAGGCAAGAGTTCCTTTTTTTTTTTTTACCGCAGCATAGTATTCCATTGTGTATATGTACCACAGTTTTCTAATCCACTCATCTGCTGATGGGCACTTAGGCTGTTTCCAAATCTTAGCTATGGTGAATTGTGCTGCTATGAACATGGGGGTGCATATATCCTTTCTTATTGGCGTTTCTGGTTTCTTGGGATATATTCCTAGTAGTGGAATCACTGGGTCAAATGGGAGTTCCATTTTTAGTCTTCTGAGGTAGCTCCATACTGTTCTCCACAGTGGCTGCACCAGTCTGCATTCCCACCAGCAGTGCAGAAGGGTTCCTTTTTCTCCACATCCTCTCCAACACTTGTTGTTTGTTGATTTGTTGATGATAGCCATTCTGACAGGTGTGAGATGATAACGCATTGTCGTTTTGATTTGCATCTCTCGTATAAGTAGTGACTTTGAGCAAGTTTTCATATGTCTTTCGGCCTTCTGTATGTCCTCTTTCGAAAAGTGTCTATCTAGGTCCGTTGCCCATTTTTTTATTGGATTGTTTATCTTCCTTTTGTTAAGTTTCATGAGTTCCCTGTAAATGTTGGAAATTAAACCCTTATCGGTGGTATCATTGGCAAATATGTTCTCCCATGTAGTGGGTCTTCTTGTTGTTTTGTTGATGGTTTCCTTTGCTGTGCAAAAGCTTTTTATTTTGATGTAGTCCCATTTGTTTATTTTCTCTTTAGTTTCCATTGCCCTAGGAGCATTATCAGAGAAGAAATTTCTTCGGCATATGTTTGCGATTTCTATGCCTGTGGATTCCTCTAGTATTTTTATGGTTTCCCGTCTTACGTTTAAGTCTTTTATCCATTTTGAGTTTATTTTTGTGTATGGTGTGAGTTGGTGATCTAGTTTCATCCTTTTGCATGTATCTGTCCAATTTTCCCAACACCATTTATTGAAAAGACTGTCTTGACTCCATTGTATGCTCTTGCCTCCTTTGTCGAATATTAATTGGGCATAGTGGTTTGGGTTGATTTCTGGGGTCTCTATTCTATTCCATTGATCTATATGTCTGTTCTTGTGCCAGTACCAAGCTGTTTTAAGAACAGTGGCTTTGTAATACAGTTTGATATCTGGTATTGAGATCCCACCTACTTTGTTCTTTCTCAGGATTGCTGCAGCTATTTGGGGTCTTTTTTTATTCCAGATGAATTTTTGGAACGTTCGTTCTAGATCCGTGAAATATGCTGTTGGTAATTTAATGGGGATTGCCTTAAATCTATAAATTGCTTTGGGTAGTATGGACATTTTGATGATGTTGATTCTATCAATCCATGAACACGGTATGGTCTTCCATCTGTTTATGTCTTCCTCTATCTCTTTTTTCAGTGTCCTGTAGTTTTCAGCATATAAGTCTTTTACCTCCTCAGTTAAGTTTATTCCTAGGTATTTTCATTTTTTTGGTGCAATGGTAAATGGGATTGCTTCTGTAGTTTCACTTTCTGTAAGTTCACTATTGGTGTAAAGAAATGCCATGGATTTCTTAGCATTAATTTTGTATCCTGCTACATTGCCGAATTCATTTATTAAGTCTAATAATTTTTTGATGGAGTCTTTAGGGTTCTGTATGTACAGTATCATGTCATCTGCAAATAAGGACAGTTTTACTTCTTCTTTTCCAATCTGGATGCCTTTTATTTCTTCTTCGTGTCTGATCGCAATGGCTAGTACTTCCAGTACTATGTTGAACAGGAGTGGTGAGAGGGGGCATCCCTGTCTTGTTCCTGTTTTTAGGGGGAATGGTTTTAGTTTTTGCCCATTGATTATGATGTTGGCTGTGGGTTTGTCATATATGGCTTTTATTATGTTGAGGTATGATCCCTCAATTCCTATCTTGCTGAGAGTTTTTATCAAGAAAGGGTGTTGGATTTTGTCAAATGCTTTTTCCGCATCAATTGATATGACTATGTGGTTTTTCTCTCTCAATTTGTTTATGTGATGTATCACATTTATTGATTTGCGGATATTGTACCATCCTTGCATCCCTGGGATAAATCCTACTTGGTTATGGTGTATGATCTTTTTGATGTACTGCTGGATCCGATTTGCTAGGATTTTGTTGAGGATTTTGGCATCTATGTTCATGAGAGATATTGGCCTATAATCTCTTTCATTGTATCGTCTTTATCTGGTTTTGGGATTAGGGTGATGTTGGCTTCATAGAATGAGCTGGGAAGTGCTCCTTCCTCTTGGATCTTTTGACATAGTCTGAGGAGGATAGGTTTTAGGTCTTCCTTGAATGTTTGGTAAAACTCCCCTGTGAAGCCATCTGGCTCCGGGCTTTTGTTTGCTGGAAGCTTTTTGATTACTGCTTCGATTTCCTCCATAGTTATTGGCCTATTGAGATTTTTAGATTCTTCCTGGTTAAGTTTTGGAAGGTTGGATTTATCTAGGAATATGTCCATTTCCTCCAGGTTGTCTAGTGTGTTGGAGTAGAGTTGTTCATAGTATTTTCTAACAATCCTTTGTATTTCTATGGGGTCTGTTGTTATTTCTCCTCTTTCATTTCTGATTTTGTTTATTTGGGTCCTCTCTCTTTGTTTCTTGGTGAGCCTGGCTAGAGGTGTATCAATCTTGTTTATCCTTTCAAAGAACCAGCTCTTGGTTTTGTTGATCTTTTGTATTGTTTTTTTGGACTCTATGTCGTTCATCTCCGCTCTGATCATTGTTATTTCCTTCCTTCTGCTTACAGTGGGCTTTTTTTGTTGCTCTCTTTCTAATTCTTCGAGTTGTAGAGTTAGGTCATTTATTCTCATTGTTTCTTGTTTCTTGCAATAGGTTTGTAGAGCTATGAACTTCCCTCTCAAGACTGCTTTTGCTGTGTCCCATAGGTTTTGGATTGTTGTGTTTTCGTTGTCATTTGTTGCCATGATGTTTTTTATTTCTTCTTTGATCTCACTGGTGACCCAGTCGTTGTTTAATAGCATGCTATTTAGTCTCCATGTGTTTGATTTTTTTGGATTGTTTTTGTTGTAGTTGATTTCCAATTTTATGCCTTTGTGGTCTGAGAAAATACTTGATATGATTTCAATTTTCTTGAATTTGAAGAGACTTTGCCTGTGACCCAATATATGGTCTATCTTTGAAGATGACAAATGTGCACCCGAGGAGAATGTATATTCTGTGACTTTGGGGTGAAATGTTCTGAAGATGTCAATTAATTCCATCTGATCTAGTGAGTTATTTAGGATTGTTGTTTCTTTGCTGAGTTTCTGTTTAGAGGATTTGTCCAGTGGAGATAATGGGGTGTTAAGATCCCCTACTATGATTGTATTGCTGTCAATCTCTTCCTTGATCTTCTCCAGAAGATTTCTTACATATTTGGGTGCTCCTATATTGGGTGCATATATATTTACCAGAGTTATTTCTTCTTGTTGGACTGCTCCCTTTAGTACTATGAAGTGGCCTTCTTGATCTCTTTTTATGTCCTTCACTTTGAGATCTAATTTGTCAGATATAAGTATTGCTACCCCGGCTTTTTTTTCACTTCCATTGGCCTGAAAAACCTTTTTCCTTCCCTTCACCATCAGTCTGTGTGCGTCTTTTTTTCTGAGGTGGGTTTTCTGTAGACAGCAGATATATGGGTCATGTTTTCTTATCCACTCATTTACCCTATGCCTTTTGACTGGGGAATTTAATCCATTTACATTTAAAGTTATTATTGATAGAAACTTGTTAGTCGCCATTTTTGTTCTTTACCGCTGCGTTCCTTCTTTGTTTCCTGTTTTTTCTATTTACAGCAGACCCTTTAGCATTTCTTGCATTGCTGGTTTGGTTGTAATAAACTCCCGTAGACCGTTTTTGCCTGTGAAGCTCCTGATTTGACCCTCAATTTTGATTGATAGCCTCGCTGGGTATAGTATTCTTGGATTCAGACCCTTCCTTTGCATGACTTTGTATATTTCATTCCATTCCCTTCTTGCCTGATGTGTTTCTGTTGAGAAATCGGTCGCTAGTCTGATGGGGGATCCTTTGTAGGTAACTTTCTGACTCTCTCTAGCTGCTTTTAAGATTCTTGCTTTGTCATTGGTGTTTGCCAGTTTAATTATTATGTGCCTTGGTGTCGGTCTTTTCGGGTTCATTTTGTTTGGGACTCTGTGAGCTTCTTGGATTTGTGTGAGTTTTTTCCTCCCTATATCAGGGAAATTTTCTGTTACTATTTTTTCAAACAGGTTTTCTATTCCTTGCTCAGTTTCCTCTCCTTCTGGCACCCCTATTATTCGGATGTTGTTTCGTTTAGCATTGTCCCATAGTTCTCTTAGGCTCTCCTCCTGCTTTTTAATTTTTTTTTCTAGAAGCTGTTCTGTTTGGGTATTTTTTTCTACCTTGTCTTCTAGCTCGCTGATGCGTTCCTCTGCTTCTTCTAGTCTACTGTTGATGCTTTCTATTGAGTTCTTTTTGTGTGTGTGTGTGTGTGTGTGTGTGTGTGTGATTGCAGATGGTTTCACTTTTTTGTTTGTATTTAGATTTTTTCCTCCTTGTTGGTTTCATTTAATTTTTTTTTAATTAAATCTTTATTGTTCAAATTATTACATTTGTTCCTCTTTTTTTCCCCCCATAACTCCCCTCCTCCCAGCTCCCGCCCCACCCTCCGCCCTCACTCCCCACCCACTGTCCTCTTCCATAGGTGCACGATTTTTGTCCAGTCTCTTCCCGCATCTCCCACACCCCTTTCCCCCCCAAGAATAGTCAGTCCATTCCCTTTCTATGTCCCTGATTCTATTATGATCACCAGATTATTTATTCACTTGATTCTTAGATTCACTTGTTGATAGATGCATATTTGTTGTTCATAATTTGTATCTTTACCTTTTTTTTTTCTTCTTCCTCTTCTTAAAGGATACCTTTCAGCATTTCATATAATACTGGTTTGGTGGTGATGAACTCCTTTAGCTTTTCCTTATCTGTGAAGCTCTTTATCTGACCTTCAGTTCTGAATGATAGCTTTGCTGGATAAAGTAATCTTGGTTGTAGGTTCTTGGTATTCATCACTTTGAATATTTCTTGCCATTCCCTTCTGGCCTGCAAAGTTTCTGTTGAGAAATCAGCTGACAGTCAGATGGGTATTCCCTTGTAGGTAACTGGGTTTCTTTCTCTTGCTGCTTTTAAGATTCTCTCTTTGTCTTTTGCTCTTGGCATTTTAATTATGATGTGTCTTGGTGTGATCCTCTTTGGATTCCTTTTGTTTGGGGTTCTCTGCGCTTCCTGGACCTGTAGGTCTATTTCTTTCACCAGGTGGGGGACGTTTTCTGTCATTATTTCTTTAAATAGGTTTTCAATATCTTGCTCTCTCTCATCCTCTGGCACCCCTATAATTCTGATGTTGGTGCGCTTGAAGCTGTCCCAGAGGCTCCTTACACTATCTTCATATTTTCGGATTCTTTTTTCATTTTGCTTTTCCAGTTGGGTGTTTTTTGCTTCTTCGCATTTCGAATCTTTTACTTGATTCTTGCGCTCCTCTAGTCTGCTGTTGGGTGTCTGTATAATATTCTTTATTTCAGTCAGTGTATGCTTAATTTCTAGTTGGTTCTTTATCACAACATCGAGGGTCTCATTAGATTTCTTGAGGATCTCACTACATTTATCGGCGGTCTCACCAGTCTTTTCGAGGGCCTTACTAAGTTTATCGGCAGCTTCTAGACAGTTCTTAAGAGACCTTAAAAGTGTGGTTCTGAACTCAATATCCTCCATTGACAGTTTTGTCCTGTTTCTTTGTCTCCGCATTTTTTATGTTTTCTTGGTGCACCCCCTAGTGGTCTTTGTCCGCAGTCTTGTTGCCTTTAAGCCTTGATTGATGTCGGCAATACCGGGGTGATTTGGCCTCCAGGCTAACTGGCTATGAGAGTCGGCTGTGTCTGTAGTGGGAGGGCTTCTGTGCTGGATCTCTAGGCCGGTGCTAATCTAGCATTTGCCTGAGGCTATCCGGCAAATGGCTCTGAGCAGGGCTTGGGCGGGGCGGGTCCCCGGGGATCTACAGGGCGGGCGGAACAAGCAGTTATGGCGACTCTCAGTTCCTTCCCCAGGGGCTCTGCCTCTCAGAGCCCCAGCAATGGCTGCAAACCTCGGAGAGAAAGCTGCCTTCGAGTTCCGACCGAAGCCAGACAGTCCCGTTTCTCCCGTTTGAGTCTCGGTCCCCAGAGACTCGCCCGGATCTGGAGCTCAGAGTCTGAAACTCCCTCCCGATTGAAAACAACAACCGCGCCCTCCGCCGCCAGCACGCTCCGCGCGCACACTCCGCACCTGAGTATTTCACTTCAGCACTGCGCCTCCTCTGAGTCTGGGTATGATATTCTCTTTCCTCCTAGTTGTAGAATTTCCACTCAGCCAGCCTTCCCGTGGTTCTGGGTGATGTCCGTTCTGTCCTTTAGTTATATCTCTGAAGTGGTTGTTTGAGGCAGCGATCTCCGGCGTTAACCTATGCCGCCATCTTGGTTTCTCTCTATTGAGTTCTTTATGGCAGTGATGTCGTTTTTCATTTCTTCTTGGTTTCTCTTCATTTCCTCTTGGTTCTTCTTCATTTCCTCTTGGTTCCTACACATATTGTTGAATTGGTCTTCCATTCTTTTCATCCACCTTTTGGCCATTACTCGGAATTCTTTCTCTGACAGGTTGCTTGCCTCCATTGCCTCCATTTCGTTTACTTCCTTTTCTGATGATGCCTGTTTTTCTTTCATATTTGGGTTGGTTCTTTGTTTCACCATGATTTCTCTTCTCAAGGTGTTTGGTTATGTAGTTCTCTCTCTGCTGCGCTGATTCAAAGGCACAAAATACAACACAACAAGGCACAACGTACAAGGCAACAAACTAAATGCATTCATGATATTAATAACCCCAAATAAAGGTGACCCCCCGAGCGAAGAGAATTAGGGGATAAAGAAGAAAAAAGAGAAAAAGATTAAAGAGAAAAATAAAAAACAAAAAGGAGTGCCAAAATGAGATTGGGAAAAGGGAGAGAAGGAAAAAAAAATACAAAAAAAAAAAGAAAAAGTAAGAGAATGAAATAGAGGTGGGGAAGAGGCTATTTGTATGGGGAGAGCGAGGGATTGGAAATTAGATATATAAGTAGGGTGAAATTTAGACAGTGGGTAGAAAGAAGGAATAGGTAAAATCCAAAGCAGGAATAGGGTAAGAGAAACAGGACAACAAAAGGGGAAAAGTGAGGAAGAGAGTTTTGGCTTAAGGGTAAATGTGAGCTAGAGAGAAATGATGCTAAAGGAACGATGAAAATAGTGTGTATAACACTAATCCCAAAATAAAATAAAGAAAAATTAAAAAATAATAAAAAATAAAATGACACTTGAAAAAATGGTAAAAGGATAGCAATAATACTGGTTAAAAAATGTAGTAATTAAAAAGGTAAAATCAAGTGATGAACAAAATAAGAAATAAAATAAAAAAATAAAATAGGTTCTTAATGAAATGGTGAAAAAAGAATTAAAAAATATATATATATATATATAAAAATATTCGGAAGTGAAGGTGCTTCAGATCTTCCACTCTTCTTTTTGGCACGCCTCAGTCCTGCCAGGCATTCAGGGGAGTGTTGAACTTCCCTGCGATACACTGTCCCTCCGTGCAATAAACCACAGACCTGATTTTAAGGCAGCTTGTATTTGTTTACCAGACTGCCTTTATTTGTGATCGCAGAAGAGACAGTTCGTGGCTCTGCCTCTGGGTGGCAGTGTGTCTGGATTGACCTCCGAGGCTATAAGTCCTCTCTATCAGTAGGGTTTTGTTTTTTTGTGTTTTTTTTTCCTCTATGGTATTTGGAACTGATTCGGGAAAGACCACTGCCCAGGGCTGGTTCCTTGCCACTGCCCGCTGTTTCCCAGGCTCCCCAAAAAGAACTTTCCCCTACAGGCTCTGCGAATGACCCCAACTGGGGAATCCCATGCACTGGGTTTAATAATCAAATGCACGGATCTAAGGGGAACTGTAACAAGAGCCTGATAGTTGTGCGAATTCGCAAGCCTCCACCTTCCAGGTCTGCGCACAGTCTTCGCGCGCAGTCTCCGCGTGCCCACTCGCCCCTGGCACCAAGCAGCCAGCAGATTGGCAAAGTCCAAGGCTACTCCTTTACATCCAGTCCAGCTATGGGCTCATTTTTCGCGTTCCCTTCTGCCAGCAGCCTGTGGGGTCCCTTCCCCACTCGCAGGTCACGCTGGTCCCAACGGCTGCAGACTCTGTGGGGCACAGATTCCGCCCCGCGCGCGCGAGCTCGGTCCTCCCTCCAACCCGAACTGCAAACTGCACCTTTAGGGGGTGTCCAACCTTTCCGTGAGAAGAAGCAGTGCTCGTCTCAGTTCAGGCAGTCACGCTGCTTGAGATCCCTTGTTTCCAGGTTAGTAGCTGGTCTCTGGATGCCAGCAACAACCACCCAAGATGGCGCAGTCTCCACTGCTTAGCTGGCGCACCACGAGAGGCTTCAGCCGCAGTCTCCAACCGTCCTTTTTTTCCTGGGGGTTCTCGGTCTTTCCTAGCTGCAGACAGTCTTTCAGCTGAAAATCCTCTGCCTATTCGGGCTGCATGTTACCCGTTTCAGCTGCTCACCCTTATCTGCTCCAGGACAAGGCACAGGACACGTCCATTTATACCGCCGCCATTTTCCCTCCCCCATTGTCTGTTTTAAGTGCCCTTGGTATTCCTAGGTAGGAAAAACATTGGAATAAATGTTGACTTACATCTTTAAAGGCTTCTCCTGTGGGTGCAGAAGCAAGGATAACATGAGAAAAGGTATCAATACAAACATGCACATAGCAAAGTTTGCAAAAAGATGGGACATGGGTAATATCCATCTGCCATAAGTCACAGGGTCTAAGTCCTCTTGGATTAACTCCAGTAGCAGGGCTAGGAAAATGAGTAGGACAATGGCCGCAGTCACGCACAATACCTCGAGAAGCTTCTCGAGATATGCGATAATATAGTCGGAGAGCAGAAGCATTTTGATGGTGAATGGCATGAGACCACCAGGCTTCTTCTAGAGCTGTACAAACTACTGGGCGAGTTAGTAGATCCGCCAGATAATTTCCTTCGCTTAAGGATCCTTCCTGGTAGGCAGGAATGAGCTCTAATATGTCCAATATAGATAGAAAGCCTTTTTTCGTTTATGAATGTAAGTTTTTATGTATTGGTAACAGGAGTAATTGGGCAATTCTCTGGTTGGGCTAAATTTGTATAGTTGTGGTGGGCAGGGAAAGTAAAATCTATATTTCTCCTGTGAAGTCTGCATCAACAACTCCTGGGATGACTAAGATCCCCTGTAATAAGGTGGAGCTCCGTCCTAATATTAAACCTACAGTTCCCGCAGGCAGCGGCCCAGACACACCTGTAGGAATGGCTGCTACCGGCGAGTCTGGGGTTAGTATTGGGTGGGTGGTGGAATGGAGGTCCAATCCTGCACTGCCTGGGGTTGCCCTGAAGAGGTCACTGACTGATTGAAATTTGCAAAGGGGTTGAGGGTTGATCCCCCTATTATTGCAGGGGCCTGGAGCTGGCCCCCTCTCAAGTTTCTCGATTGAGGTGATGGGATAGAATCTACTTGGGAGAGGTTTGTAGAATTTAAAGGCTGACCATTTTTATGGTATTTTGATCTACATTTCTTTGCCCAATGGAATCCTTTCTGACAACGGGGACAAACAGTTTTTGGAGAATTAATATTATTCCCTGATGTATTTCCAGGCTGTTGAGGAGCTTGCCATCTGGCCTGAGTATTATTATTTTTAGTTGGGCATTCTTTGCTAAAGTGCCCAAGCTGGCCACAAGAGTAGCAGTTCATATTTCTTTTATTATCTGTATTATTGCTGGCTTGTCCTATGCCCTGTACATATTAAGGGTATGTCTCCCCCTTGAGGGCTGCAGCTATAGCTACAACCTGTATAAATGCTGGACTTACAACGGCACACTGTTTTATAAAATGATTTCTAGTTCCCGTTTTGCGAATCAGCCTTAATAAAGCCTGACAGGTGTTGTTAGCATTTTCAAAAGCCAATTGTTTGATTAGGATATCGGCTGCCTCTTCATTAGTGATTACTCACTTGACTGCCTGTATGAGGCGAGAAAGGAAATCCTGATACGGTTCCTCAACCTTCTGTTTAACCTCTGTAAGGGTAGTTGTTTTTCCTGCTGTACAAGGTAGGGATTTCCAGGCATTTACTGCATAACTAGTTACTTTAATAAGTGCCTCTTTGGGCATTAACATTTGCTCCTGAGCCGTGATAAAATCACCTTCTGCTAATATCACATCTAGGGTTATTCCTCCTCTGGATTTTTTGCTAGTGGCTGCAGCTCTCTTAGCAAGATCATTATATTCAGTTTTCCATAATGAGTAATCGCCTCCTGAGAGACAGGCTTTACAAACCTGTGACCAATCATAGGGAGTCATCCATTTACTGGCTAGGGCTTCAACCAAGTTTTGTGTGTAAGGAGCTAGAGGTCCATATTCAGAACAGGCCGATTTTAATTCTTTAAGTACTTTGTAAGGTATAGGCTCCCACGTGGGATCATCCTCACCAAACTCATTCTCATATGCAACTGGGAAGCAGAGTGAGAATTCAAGATCTCCATTAGCTTCAGCTTCTTTTATCGCCCTTTGAAATTTAGACATGGAGCTCATAGGAGCTGGAGGACCTGGTTTAGGCTTCCTTTCTAATTTAGGGAACCTGTTTTGAATAGGAAGGCCTTTCTCCTCTCTATTGACTGGAAAGGACCAAGGGTCATGTTTATGATACTGCACTGCTGTCTCCTCTAAATCTTCCTGATCTTGGGGTGAAAAGAAATGAGGCTCATCATATTTATTCTCCTTCCGATCAGTAGGCATAACTAAATTGCTCTTAGATTGAGGTGGAGATAATAATGATGTGTCCTCTCTAGGTGGAGCAGAGGGACTATTTAAAGTTTGAGAAAGTTTAACCGTTTTTGCCTCTGGTGCCAAGGTGTCACAAATTAAATTCCAGAGGGAAAAGGTATTTGCCAGGACCTTCTCAGGTCCATGGAAGCTGTAATAAGTCTTTAATTGCTCTCCTACTTTAGTCCAATTTTCTAAATTAACAGTTCCTTCGTCAGGAAGCCATGGACATACTTCTTGTATAAAACGTTCTGTCTGACTGGGAGTAACCTTAACTCCTCTGCTAGCATGCATATGTGTTAAAAGATCAAGACAGAGTCTTTTTTCTTTAGACTCAGTATGGCCCATCTTCTCAATCTAAGTTCTGTACTATCCACCCTCTTACCCTTCTTATCCTCTATAGGGGGGTCTGCAGCACCCTACGGTGGAGTCCTATTCATCCTGAGTGCGGGGGCAGGGCGGAGGGGAGCTTACCTAGAGGAATCCTGTTCGGCCTGTTCGGGCACCAGTTGCTAGGGTCCAGCCCCAGTGGTCCAGGGGTTCCCAAAGGTGTGGGCGGACTCAGTGAAGAATGACAAGGATGCTCGTTTTCCTTGAACCTGATTTAAGAGAATTTCTTTATCCTTGAGAATACAAGCTGAAATTTTACAGTGATACCTTTGCCTTTTAACCGAATTCTTCTCCATTATGTCCTGGAACTTTGGATGGCGATTGTCAAAGCTTGGTGCAAGCTTTGCATGCAGTGAATTTCCCCACCTTTTCCAGTGATCCCCACCTTTACCAGTGAACTTCCTTTTTTTGCTCCAGCAAATCTTCTTCTCCAGATGTACTTCGTTAAGGCGCCAGAAAGGCTGCAACCTTTTGCAGCAAGGATTGAGAATCTAGAGAAGGGGCTACATGGAAATGGATATACTAGATAAAAAATATAAATTTAGAAGGCATGAAGGAAAGCCAGGTGAAGGCCTCACCCTCTAGTAGAGTGGCTCCCTGAATCTCTGGATTTATGGCTTTTTATTTACTACAATACACATTTGCCCTTCAGCAAAGCAAACAGACATATCAAAGGTAAGGTTTAGTAAACCATAAAAGATTATCAGACATGATCTTAAAGCAGTTAATGCTACTATGCATACTATGGGAGCTTTGCAACCTGGACTCCCAGTGCCTTCACAAATCCCTTTATGTTTTTTATGTTTTTTTATAGATTTAATCTTTTTTTTTTTTTATTACTATTGATTTTTCACAGAGAGGAAGGGAGAGAGATAGAGAGCCAGAAACATTGATCAGCTGCCTCCTGCACATCTCCCACTGGAGATGTGCTGGCAACCCAGGTACATGCCCTTGACCAGAACCGAACCTGGGACCCTTCAGTCCGCAGGCCGATGCTGCATCCACTGAGCCAAACCGGTTTTGGCACAAATCCCTTTAAATTGGTCTCTCATAGTAGTAGATCTTAAGGATTGTTTTTTCACCATTCCCTTGGCACCTCAAGATAAACAAAGATTTGCCTTTTCAGTGCCATCTATTAATAATATAGAGCCCAGCCCTAACTGGTTTGGCTCAGTGGATAGAGCATCGACCTGCAGACTCAAGGGTCCTAGGTTCGATTCCGGTCAAGGGCATGTACCTTGGTTGCGGGCACATCCCCAGTGGGGTGTGTGCAGGAGGCAGCTGATCGATGTTTCTCTCTCATCGATGTTTCTAACTCTCTATCCCTCTCCCTTCCTCTCTGTAAAAACTCAATAAAATATTTTTAAAAAAATAATAATAATAATATAGAGCCCATGAGGAGATATCAGTGGAAAGTTTTGCCTCAAGGAATGGCCAATAGCCCTACCTTGTGCCAAAAATATGTGGCTCAAGCTGTTCAGCCTTTAAGGGACAGATATTCCCGATATTACATTATTCATTACATGGATGACTTGCTCTTAGCAAGTCCACGGGAAGAGCTGGCTTTGGAAATATTTTTCCAATTAGAAAAGGAGCCCCCTAAATGGGGTTTAAAAATTGCTCCAGAAAAGGTACAGAAAGAGACACCTTTTAAATATATCTGGGAACTGTTATGTCGGAGAGAGCCCAGGATCAGATACATGCAGACATGTGATGAGACAATGGACTCCCCCTGGAATTTCTCACAGATCAACGTGCCAGACACAGATACCAGCTTCTCCTCCCTGAATCCACATACCCCCACACAGATATGGACTTCTTCCTGAATGTCCTGCCCACCCCCTGCAGCTGAGACTTCCTCAGTTGAATGCTGTGATGATCCCTACAGCAGAGACTTCCTCAGTTCAGGCCCCACCCCCACCCCCTGGGTGCATAGCTTTTAGCCCTTGCTAAAGCCCCAAAGTCTGTTATGCCCAGAGTTCGGGGTCTCCAATAATCCACCACCAGGGAGCCTCTTCCGATGCAAAAGCAAGGAGTCTTTATTGATCAATTCTAGAATTGGCTCCCAACCTCTGTCCGGCGCAGCGGTAAGGCGAGAGAGCTTGTCCCAGGAGAACAAAGGTTATATTGGCCTAGTTATTTGGGGTGGGCTTTAGGGGTGACGTGAGTTACAGAGATTGGTCATTTAGGTCAGGGTTTTACAGCATAAGGGTCAGGAAGTGACCAGCACATTCTGAAGGTTAGAGCCGTCCTCCACTATAGCCGTATTAGGACCTTGGCTACATTTCTGGAGCTTCATTGGTCCACTCAGGTGGTGGTTGGGGGAGTTAGGACAATACCAGCATTCTTGTGGTCACTCTCAGAAGGGGGAGGAGGGGGGCTCGGGCTGAGGGCCCAGCCTTGCAAGACAAGATAGAGGAGAGGGAGGAGAGTATGTCTCTGCTTCGTCCTTGAAGAGGGAGGAGGGTGTGTTTCTGCTTGGTTCTTTCAAGTCCATCCGCCTTCTGATGGACATTTCAGATTTATTATGCTAACTACTTATTGGTCTTTGGCTCCAGCAAGCGAGTGGAAAGGAGAGCCCTGTGAAGATTAGGGGAAGTTGTAATGAGAGGGAATATCCTGTGCTCCTTACTGATGTTGTTACTCTGTTATATCTTTGAGCCACTGAGAAATAGTCATTTGCCTGTGAGTTTTGTTTGATGTAAGCGGTGCCATTGTTGTATTGTGGCAGTATGGAACCAGTCAGGTTTAAGGTCACAATTACCCTGATGGTTTATATACTTATGATATAGGACCTTTGTCACTTTGAATAAATTGAGGCTCTAGCCGCATGTACTAAGTGTGTGCCTCTGTAAAATGGATCTTTTTGGAATTTGTGTAGAAATTGGTCCTTGCCTGGCATGTTAAGTGTCCCTGTCTAGTTTGGTAAGCTGTTCATAGCTACTTGAGTGCCAGTGGTGTACAAAACCCACCTGCCACTTGGCACCCAGTGCCAGGACACTCATTTCTCCCTGGAATCAATGAGTTCAGTGAGTTCCGAGAGCATTTCTGTATCCCTGGTTGTAGGGCTAACAGGTTCTTTATTTCATTAACCTCATGGACAGTAGCTAACGTAAGTAGAAAGGCTGAGTAGTATATTGGCCACAAGCCTGAACCCCAGCAATGTACTTTGTGATGTCACTACATGGTCACAGTTAATTACATCACAATGAGTCTGCCGGATGAAGTCTGGACCATCTTTAGACCTAGCCTTATTTCTCCTCAGCGTGTGCAGTGGCTGGAAAGGTTTCTTTAACAGACCTAGGAAAACACTGGCGCTTGTTTTCTTTTTTTTCTTTTTCTTTTTTTAATATATTTTATTGATTTTTTTTACAGAGAGGAAGGGAGAGAGATAGAGAGTTAGAAACATCGATGAGAGAGAAACATCGATCAGCTGCCTCCTGCACACCTCCTACTGGGGATGTGCCCGCAACCAAGGTACATGCCCTTGACTGGAATTGAACCTGGGACCTTTCAGTCCGCAAGCCGATGCTCTATCCACTGAGCCAAACTGGTTTTGGCTTGTTTTCTTTTTTAAATGATGATCTTAGAGATGTTGATTTGTATTTGTGGCAAAAATATTCACAATACTTTATTTCCGTTACAGGTTCCAGTTTTATTAGAAAACTGGACAGCATGATCCAGAGCTCCTGCGGCATTGACGTGGGGTGACCCAGAGTTCAAGCATAGGTGAACATTGGATCCTGATCTCACCCTTCTATTAGGTATGTAACTCTCAGTTGGACTTTGATTCTGTGCTACCCCTCTCTGTACAGCAGGCTCCTTTTTCTAGGTAGGTCTCTCACTGAACCTCCTCTGTCAAGATCTGGTTCAGCACTGTCTGTGCATACTCCATTGCTATAATTGTTGATTATGATGATCATGACAGTTCTGCCTGTGCCCTTGGAAATATTAGCCCATTTGGGTAAGTTTCAACACCACAGAACTCAGTTCAAACTCAAAACCCAGAGAGGCCATTATTTTACTAGAACTGACTTCACACATCTAAGAGGTATGGATTCTATCTCTCAGTTGTACTCTGTGTTGTACCCCTTGAGTTTTACAAGCATGACTTTCTGCAATGTTTTCATCCACTTTATGCTAGTGCCAGGGAGGCTTGGTAGAAATCATGTGTATGTTAGGCTCTGACAAGTATTACATTGCTATGTTCTTAGTGCCCAAGATTGAGCAAAGGAAGACAAGACAGGGTTATTTCAGTAGCCTGAGGCCTTTTGAAGCTATCAGACTAGCCTGATATTTTCAGAAGCCCTAGAGCTAGGAAAGCATTCAAGGGGGTCTGATTTGTCCCCCTAATGGCTGAGGAGAGCACCTTCTATCATCCCACATTGGAATCTCTACAGGATCATGTGAAACTTCCCTTGTGAAAGGTACTTTGCTAAGGGGCCTTCTAGTTAAGTGGTTTTATTTATTCCTCATGGAAATCTTTACTGGGAAGGAGACTGCATGACCTCACTTGTCATTTCTTTACAGGAAGAAAAGCACAGCTATCAAATGCCAATTCTATATTATTTGGTCTAGATCAAACAGAGGCTCAGAATAATATTCAAAGATCAATAGTGTATACCATTTATGATGCATTATTCTGTTGTAATTTTAATAATAAAACACATGTAGGTGATTTAGAAAGTTATACAAGTTTGATGAGGGTGTCAAAGGTACTCTTCTCCAATAGCTGTACTGACTTTTTTTTTTTAAATATATTTTATTGATTTTTTACAGAGAGGAAGGGAGAGGGATAGAGAGTTTAGAAACACCGATGAGAGAGAAACATCTTCTCAGCTGCCTCCTGCACAGCCCCTACTGGAGATGTGCCTGCAACCAAGGTACGTGCCCTTGACTGGAATCGAACCTGGGACCCTTCAGTCCGCAGGCTGACGCTCTATCCACTGAGCCAAACCGGTCAGGGCTGTCCTGGCTTTTGAACCATACTGTTGTCACACTCTCTCCTGTTGACATGGTAAGCAGGTCAAAATTAAGCAGACATCGGCTATGTGCCAGCTGCTTATGACTATGTTCTGTGAATCAGCAGTTGGGGGAGGGAGAGAAGAGGGGACAGGAGGAGAGAGGGTAGTCAGCATCATAGATCCCTTATGACTTCACCAACCTGCCTCCTGTGATTATAAACAAATCATTAACTAGGAAACCACGTCATTGATTGATCATGAGCGTAATGACTTTCGGGGAGGTTTTGAAATGTAAAAAACCTAGAGAAGATTTTATTCAGCCACAGTGGCCCATATTCCAGGGACTCTGATATGAATGGATAAAGTAATTCTTATATAGTATTTCATATTGCTCACTGGCTCTTTCTTCAGACTTGAATCTAAGTGACTTGTTACAATTTCCAAAGGCTAAATCTACTCTGAGAATGAATATTTAATAACAATTAAAATAATTTGTATCCCACAGTCTAGAAAGAATTCTGGCTAAGAAGATACATCAGTTTTAGAAACAGAAATCCTGTCATTTAGAAGCAAGTATACTGTTCTAAAATAACTCAAGGTGAAGTATCCAACAAAAAGCAAAGAGGATGGAAGTATTACCTTTATATAGTCAGACCCTAGCTGGGTTCACCCATAGTATTCAGGCTTGTTTGAACCTATTTAGAGGCCTTAGGAAGGTGGAGTGGGACAGGATGCACCAGATGAACGGTCCTTGTAAGGGAGGAAAAAAACCTTTTCTTCTACCCATTTTAGGTTCTAAACCTGGAGCCCTGTAAATTAGACTGGCTAAAGACAGATTATTAAAATACACAAACAGAAATTTATTAATATGCATATTTCACAAGCACACGGAGCACCCTGTGATGAATAACCCAAAGGGGTGGTTAGAACTTGAGTTTATAAATCATTTTGGGCTAAGCAAAAAAGGAAGGTGACCAGCAAAAGTATGGTAAACAAGGGTGGTTTAGTTAAGTTCACAGTATCTAAGATATGGTTCACAATAGCCAAGACATGGAAACTACCTAGGTGACCATGTATGGAGGAATGGATAATGAAAATGTGGTATGTATATATACAGTGGCCTATCATTCAGTCATAGAAAAGAAAATCCTACCACTTGCAACAACATGGATGAACCTTGAGGGCATTATGCTATGTGAAATAAGTCAGACAAACACTAGATCAGTGGTTCTCAACCTTGGCTGCACATTAGAATCACCTGGGAATCTTTTTAAAATCCTGATTTCTGGGCCTCATCCTCCGGAAATTCTGTTTCTTTGTTACTAATGTTGTGGCCCCACCCCATAACAAAGAAACAGAATTTCCGGAGGATGAGGCCCAGAAATCAGGATTTTAAAAAGATTCCCAGGTGATCCTAATGTGCAGCCAAGGTTGAGAACCAGTGCACTAGATGATCTCACTGTATGTGGAAATAGAGTAGATTGGTGGTTTCCAGAAGAGGGTTAGGAAAATGGGTGAAGTTGATCTAAGGGTGCAAACTGCCAGTTGTAAAATGAATTCATGCTGGGGATGTAATGTAGAGCATGGTGACTATAGTTAATGATACGGTATTATATACTTGAAAATAACTGTGATGTGATGGATTTGTTAACTAATCTTATTGTGGTAATCCTTTCACAATATAGGGCATCCCCAAAAATGTACTATATACACACACTTGGAATAATTATAAAGGAAGTGTTTATTAATGTACATTTCATTTTCTTTTTCATTTATTTATTTATTTTAAATGTATTTTATTGATTTTTTACAGAGAGGAAGGGAGAGGGATAGAGAGTTAGAAACATTGATGAGAGAGAAACATCGATCAGCTGCCTCCTGAACACTCCCCACTGGGGATGTGCCCACAACCAAGGTACATGCCCTTGACCGGAATCGAACCTGGGACCCTTGAGTCCGCAGGCCGATGCTCTATCCACCGAGCCAACCCGGTTAGGGCTTCATTTTCTTTTTTAAAATATATTTTTATTTATTTCATAGAGGAAGGGAGAGGGAGAAATAGACAGAAACATCAATGATGAGAAAGAATCATTGATCGGCTGCCTCCTGCACGCCCCACACTGGGGACTGAGCCCGAAACCTGTGCATGTGCCGCTATCAGGATTCAAACTGTGACCTCCTGGTTCATATGTCAACACTCATCCACCGAGCCACGTCCACTGGGCTCCATCTCTTCTTTACTTCTGAGATGCCAGACAGAGGATAGCCCTGAGCTCAAGAAGTTCCCATTCTTGAATTCAAAAAACACATCATCAGTGCCATCGTTACGAGCAAGCTTTAAGACCACAGCCTTAACATTTTATTGATTTCTCTGGATCTCAGATTTTCCAACTTTTAAGGACAGGTCGGCTATTGGGTCCTTAAGTAAAGCTACCTTGATGACAAGAGAGTAAGAAATAAGTAGAAGAATTGAGAATCAAATACAGGTTTGTCTCCAGATAGTGCAGTTCAGTAGAAATGATGGTCACATATACAATTGAACATTTTCTTGTAGACACACTTAACATTGTAAAAAGAAACAGGTGAAATTAATTTTTGTAATGTATTCTTTAATGCCACACATCCAAAACAATATGAAATATCATCAGGGGCGGTTTACATTCTTTTGTTCATACTGAGATCTCGCAAATCCGTGTGTACTTCACAGTTACAGCACTTCTTCCATGGACTGTCCTCCTTGTGAGCACGCAAACGCCCCAGGTGGTGGGTAAGTGGCAACCATTGGATGACCCAGGTGTAGACTCTGTATTTTTCCCACTGAGCCATTAGTCCTACAATGCTAGCCCCACTGGATGTTGAGGAGGGAAATCCTTTGTCAGATGTCCGCTGTATATTTAAAATTTAACTTCACCGTGTGTATTTGATTCCTTCCTGCCCCTCCCTTCCATCAACCTTTGTGACGCTTTATAACGCGTTTGGATTCGAAGTCTGGCTCCGGCAGGGTTTCTCACACTTTTGCTGGTGGTGGGAGGGAAGGCTCCCAGGCCCCACCCTAGAGAGAGATTTGGGCTGGAACACACAGCCTCAGGGAAACTGGCCGATGTGTTAGGGTAGGTCCGTCAGCAATCGAAACAGGTCTAGGTTAAAATCCCTATGGTCCCGCCATCCTATTTCCTTCAGAGAGACAGCTTTACCAGGCAGTTCCATCGCTTGTTGTAGAATGAAATGAGCTCGCGTTACAGAACTGGTCATCATTGTCCTACCCTGTGAACTTATTCACTCAACAAATGTTTCTCAAGAGCCTGCGTAGGTGCATTCGTGGACGAAAGAGTTGAAAAGCGCCGTCTCCCGGGAACTCGGGCAAGAAGAAGGTGGGTCCCAGTGACACCTCTGCACCCCTCTCTGCACTATCACATTCAGCAGGAAGGAGATTGAGTCTCACTTTGTATGGCAGTAGCAAGCGGTTGGGTAACTTGTTAAAACCCCAAGGCATCGACCCATAAGGCTGCATTCTGAGCCCCGCACTCGCGTGGCACACAGGCATGCGTGGGTGCCACGGTCCCCTCCAAGCGTCCCCACAGACGTCATCCAAGGGGACCCTCAGCCACTGCCACCTCAGGCGACCAGAACCAAGGGATCTCACAGTGTGCTGGAAGCGCCCCTCGCGGTCCCGGGGTCTCCCTGAGCCCTTCCTCTCACAGACGCAGATGGAGCAATGAGCATCTCTGCTGGATGGACCAGCCGCCACCCGGAGCCTCTCGCTCCACTCCCTCAGACGCCCAGCTGTCCTGACGAAGGCTTAGTTGGTATTGGGGCGGAAATTGCTCGACCATCAGCTGCCTCACGAACCTCATTTTCAAAATTGAGCTATCAGTTGAAGTGTGTATACATTTTGGGAGGCACGCACTGTATATACATAAATCAACTTGTACAACTCAAACTTATTAAGTTTTAAAGTGTTTATTTATGGCAATTACATCTCAATAAAGCTGGCAACAAAATAAAATGATAAGAGTCCTCCTCTTCCTGGTAAGGGAGAGTAACACTTTTTACAAATGGAAATTTCCTTTACAAAAAGAAATAATCTCTAATCCAAAAAGGCATATTTTGGGTGGCATATTTGGTACCCTTTACCCCGATTCAGATAGTGTCTTTGGCTTAGCACCTCTGATCTTCACTCTCATAACATTTTGTATTATTTTTTAAATGTTTTTATTGATTTTTTAGAGAGAGAGGAAGGGAGGGGGCGAGAGAGAGAAAAACATTGATGAGAGAAACATCTATCAGCTGCCTCCTGCACACCCCCGTAGCTGGTTTGGCTCAGTGGATAGAGCATTGGCCTGTGAACTGAAGGGTCCTGGGTTTGATTCCAGTCAGGGGCACATGCCCGTGTTGTGGGCTCCATCCCCAGTAGGGGGCATGCAGGAGGCAGCCAATCAATGATTTTCTCTCATCATTGATGGTTTTTTTTTCAAATATATTTTATTGATTTTTACAGAGAGGATGGGAGAGGGACAGAGAGTCAGAAACATTGGTGAGAGAGAAACATCGATTAGCTGCCTCCTGCACAGCCCCTACTGGGGATGCGCCCGCAACCAAGGTACATGCCCTTGACCGGAATCGAACCCGGGACCCTTTAGTCCCCAGGCCGACACTCTATCCACTGAGCCAAACCTATCAGGGCATCACTGATGTTTTTATCTCTCGTTCCCTCTCCCTTCCTCTTTGAAATCAATATAAATATTTTTTAAAAGAAAATAATATTAAAGAATTAGAGGAATAGGTAAGGGCTACGGTTTAAAATAAAGCAGAGAGAAAATAAATAAGATAATAAAAACATTGAAAAGGAAAGTAGAGGAGGGAGAAGATAGTCCTAAATTTAGAAGGTGGAACAAGTTAATTAGGAGAAGAGAAAGAAGAGAAAAAAATTAAAAATGGAGTAAATGGAGTGGTGAAAAAAAGAATAGAGAAAAGGAGATTGAGTAGGAGCAGGGAAGAGGAAATTAGATATATGAACAAAACAACAGAGAGTAGAATAATAAATCAATAAAGAGATAGGTAAGGAAGATCAATTCTAAAAAAGGGGAAAAGAAAAGAAAGTGAAAAATTAAAAAGGAGAAAGGAGAAGAAAAATGGGAAGAAAGAGAAGAGAGGAATTAAAAGGTGCTAAAAATAAAAAAAAAAATGAAGAAATGTCTTTCTCTTCAGCCCCATGGGAACCAGCTTAGGACCTCACTCTTCTGTCTGCCAGTTCTCGGTTCCTGTTAGGTATTTAGGTGCTAAACACTGTCAGGCAAAGTCTTTTGACTTTTAACACCCTGCTCGAAGCTCCACGCGATCCACTGGTCCACAGCTTATGTCTGTCTCCTCCAGCTGTCAATCTTAATCACTCAAGAGTCTGTTTCTGACAGGGCTCTAGGTGGCTTTAGTATTGTTTTGCTTTCAGGTGTGGATGAAAGGGGCCACATGCTAACCTGACAAGCTCAGGGAAGGCCTACATGGCGGTCTTGCAAATTCAAAGACCTAAGTAACCACAAAGGATGGTATGAAATTAAACTTTAATTGACAAGGTCAACCTTTACCTTAACTGGGCCTATCTGTCTTTTTGCATCTATGATAACCTATCCTTGTGTTACAGAAGACTGGAGAAGAACCAAGCAATGCTTAGAGAGATGGAGTTACATTTATTATTATTATTATTATTATTATTATTATTATTACTAGAGGCCCAATGCACAAAAATTTGTGCACTCGGGGGAAAGGGGGTCCCTCAGCCCAGCCTGTGCCCTCTCGCAGTCTGGGACCCCTCAGGGGATGACCACCTGCTGGCTTAGGCCCGCTCCCCGGGGGGATTGGGCCTAAGATGGCAATCAGACATCCCTCTGGCAGCCCGGCAGCCCTCGGGGGATGTCCACTTGCCAGCAGGGAGCAGGCCTAAACTGCAGTCGGAAATCCTTAGCGCTGCTGAGGAGGCAGGAGAGGCTCCTACCACCACCACTGTACTGGCAGCCATCAGCCTGGCTTGTGGCTGAGCAGAGCTCCTCCCATGTGAGAGCGCCCTGATCACCAGAGGGCAGCTTCTGCATTGAGCGTCTGCCCCCTGGTGGTCAGTGTGTGTCATACTGATCAGTCATTCCCAGTCCTTCTGCTGTTAGGGTCAGTTTGCATATTACCCATTTACTATATAGGATAGAGGCCTGGTGCATGGGTGGGGGCCGGCTTGTTTGCCCTGAAGTGTGTCCTGGATCAGGGTGGGAGTCCCGCTTGGGTACCTGGCCAGCCCGGATGATGGGATGATGGCTGTTTGCAGCTGGTCACAACCCCTTCAGGGTGGGGGTCCCCACTGGGGTGCCTGGCCACCCTGGGTGAGGGGCTGAGGGCTGTTTTCAGGCTGGTGGGCGACTGAAGCTCCCAGCCTCTCCTTTTTTCTTTTTTTCTTTTTTATTCTGGGATTTATTTACCTTCTATAGCTGTCACTGAAGCTGAGAGCCGGCTCCAGCTCTGAGGGAATTGCAGGCTGAAAGCAGGTATCTGGGTTTGTTTAGATTCTATAATTGAAACTCTGTTGCCATCACTGGCCGCTCTAAGCTCTGAGGCCTCGCTGGCTGAAAGCAGGTATCTTTGGTTTGTTTAGGTTCTATAATTGCAACATTTTTGCATCCGGAGCTCAGAGCTGGGCTGCGGCAGGCAGGGAACCTTGGCTTCCTCCATCACTGGAGCAAGCAAGCCTCCTGTTCACTTCAGCTGCCTGGCTGCCGGCTGCCATCTTGGCTGGCAGTTAATTTGCATATCTCGCTGATTAGCCAATGGGAAGGGTAGTGAAGTTACAGTTAATTACCATGTTTCTCCATTATTAGATAGGATTATTATTATTATGTGCAGGCCCAGAGAAAAATGTCTCTAGAATTCTGAGCAAAGTCACAAAGGAAGTTTCCTGTATTTATACCTTTTTACCCTCTTTGTCTCCCAAATATGGGGTTTTCCAGTCCCCTATGCAAGTTCTTAAAGATCCCCTATGGGGTTTTCAGACCTCAACCAAAGGCTTGGCCTGGTGCCAGCGCTGATAACTTCATCTGGGGAAGGTTTAATAGTCTCTCTGTAATGCATCTTATTTTCCTTATTATGTAAGCAAGCGAGCACTTACAAAAGCCAAAATAGCAGAGTTAAAATTTCAAACAGCAGTTTTTATATAAGATGGATGCTTCACTTGAAATGTCTAGGTAACTTGTAACTTCCCTATTTCCCAGACCCCTTGGGGCACAAACTAATGTGCCTGGGCAACTGGACAGATACCACAAATTTCTTCATTATTATTGTTGTCATGTTAATTGTTGACTGTTAACACCTCCTGCACCCACCTAACTATGTGTCTATCATTTTACTTTTTATCCAATCCCAGAGTTTCCCCTCCACCCCACCCCCCTTTGCTTTCTTCCTCCTCTCTAGAGCATTACCTCAATCCACTGAGGTTCTGCTTCCCGGAAATTGTCGACAGTTTGACTCAAAAAAACTCACAGAAATTTTTTACAGGTTTGAATGTTTTTATATTAACTCAAGGAATATGGTGGGTGTTTTTTTCTGTTCCAGAGCTAGTCCTCCGCGAGTTGCCCTAAATATTATTCTACCCTTGGTCGGACAGAAGTTCTTATAAGGAGATCAATGGGGTTAGGTGGGACCCTGGAGTTTTTATCAGTCTGGTTCCTAGAATAGTGGAGCAGATGGCCCCTCCTCCACTCAGGTCACTGAGGGCTCCTTGAGACTGTTCAGACTGGTAAGCTTGGCCTCTGCCTTTGTTTCCTCAGTGTAGCTTAAATTGCAGGGTGTGGCAGGCTGTATCAGCTAGGATGGGTTGTTCTTTTTCCCCAGGTAGCTCCTCCCAGGGAAAATGGTCCTTTTGTTTGGAAGTATATGAACAACCCAATGCAGGACTCCTGCCCTGCTTCCCACCCCCATCTGTCCTTAAGTACCTCAAGTCCACACCTCCCTCCATGCGCCAGTGCTTCGGGTATGTAGTTGTAAATGAATACTCCTGTGCTCTGGGATTAGAGATTTTTTTAAAAAGGCAATCAAAACCGCAGCTCTCTCCAGCACTGGCTCTGATTTGTGGGGCCTGGACTCTGCTGCCACAAGCAGTCTTGCTACCTTGGATGATAGGGCTGCTGTGGGTCACGCCACTGCAAATCCAGAGGCGCTTCTGGTTGGTTGTTGCTTCTGCAGGCAGGTGTGTGTGCTCCGGGCCACCCCCTTCTCTAGATCTCGCCATTCCTCCCAGTCTTCAGGTACCTTCTGTTCTTCCTTGTTATAAGTCACCTCCTCAGCTGGACCACAGTTGGAAATTCCAGGTGAATGTTCTCCAAGGTAGTTGTATTTCTAGCCTGGCCATGGAAAGAGGTGCCCAACAGGTCTGCCTATTCAGTTGCCATTTTCTCTCTCTCATTAGTTTCTTAGACTTCCCTGAATATTGAAGAAGTATAATTGTTGACAGGAAATTTTTATTATGATTTAAAAATTGGGTCCACAGTATTTCCTTTCAAAAAGAAAATCATCAATAGTCTTAATAATTCTGAAAGCTTTTTGTGCCTCTTTAAAATTCGACTACAATCATTTTAAAAACACTTTACAGATCTACCTACATTATCTATGACCAAAAGATCCCTTTATACACTTAAAAGGTGGGTCTTTATTAGAAGGTCTAAACTTTAGGAGTGATTAGCTATTCTCCTCAAGACGTTCATCTTGAGGGAATATGAAGAAAGTAGTGATTAATTCTTTTGTAGACCTTTACAGTCTTGACTACAAATCATTTAAAAACCTGTAAACTTTACATTTCTACCTACATTCTCTTCCCATGGATCTGAAATAGATCATCTATACGTTACAGCTGATTAAGTACTCTCCTCAAGACACCTTATGTTTGGAGGGAACGTGAAGAATGTGAAGATGGCATATTAACATAGTGGATTCTCAGTAGGTGTTTGTTTCTTAAATTGGTCTGTATCTACTATTCTATTAAAAATTATGTCAGCCCAGCTGCTGTTGTTACAGAAATTACCAGTTGACCAGAGGACACATAACCGATTACCAGAGGACACACAGTAATTACCATGGGACACAGAGACCCGGGGCTTCTTAGGGCAGGGCTGAGGATCAGCCATAGCTGTTTGCTCCTCCCTGTTGATTCCCTGAGACCCCGCCCCACCCAAGCTGTGTACGGAGGTTTTTGCATATGAATGGCCTGGCCCTTTGCAATCTAAAATTACCTAACAAACTGCAACTGGGTCAGAGAGACCCAGAACATCCAAAATAAGGCCCAAGGCCCCACAGCAGCTTGCATTGCTTCACAGCTGGGCGTCAACTGGGCACCTCCAAACCCCAAACAAAGAAGAGGAATCTGCAGATCTCACTGTAGCTCGTGCTGGGTAGCCTCAGAAAGAGGCTAAATTAGCACCTCCTTAGAGATCCAAGAGCCAGTGTACTCAGTGGTCAGAGTGGGACCATCCAGATTACAACTCCTCAGATCCATAATGGACACAACTCAGGGGGCAGACTCAGTGAGCACCAAAGCCCCACTGAAGCAAGTCTTGCCCCAGAAGGGTGTCTCCAGCACAGAAGTTCTCCCACTGCAGACACAGCTGATTCTCACAGCCAATTGACATGGGAAGGTCAATTCCTCCCAGTGATACCTACAACAATCAAGGCTTAACTACAACAAGACTGTGAACACAGCCCACAAAGGGGTGCACCACTAGTGTCCACCTCAGGTAATTGGGGAGGCTGAGCCACTGGGCCCTATTGGACACCTAGCACACAAAGCCACTCTATCAACACAGGGAAGCAGCTAAAATGCGGAGACAAAGAAACAGGTCACAAAAGACAGAAATGGAGGAAAGCAAACTACTGGATATAGAGTTCAAAACCACGGTTATAAGGTTTTTCAAGAATTTTCTAGAAACCACCAATAAATTTAGTGAGACCCTCGATAAATCTAGTAAGACCCTCGAGGATATGAAAAAGGACCAACTACAAATTAAGCATACACTGACTGAAATAAAGTATACTATGCAGAGTTCCAACAGCAGACTAGAGGATCGCAAGAATCAAGTCAAAGATTTGAAATACGAAGAAGCAAAAAACACCCAACCGGAAAAGCAAAATGAAAAAAGAATCCAAAAATACGAAGATAGTGTAAGGAGCCTCTGGGACAGCTTCAAGCGTACTAATATCTGAATTATAGGGGTGCTAGAAGAAGAGAGAGAGCAAGATATTGAAAACCTGTTTGAAGAAATAATGACAGAAAACTTCCCCTACCTGGTGAAAGAAATAGACTTACAAGTCCAGGAAGCGCAGAGAAGCCCATACAAAAGGAATCCAAAGAGGACCACACCAAGACACATAATTAAAATGCCAAGAGGCAAAGACAAAGAGAGAATCTTAAAAGCAGCAAGAGAAAAACAGTCAGTTACCTACAAGGAAGTACCCATACGACTGTCAACTGATTTCTCAATAGAAACTATGCAGGCCAGACGGGAGTGGCAAGAAATATTCAAAGTGATGAATAGCAAGAACCTACAACCAAGATTACTTTATCCAGCAAAGCTATTATTCAGTATTGAAGGTCAGATAAAGAGCTTCACAGATAAGGAAAAGCTAAAGGAGTTCATCACCACCAAACCAGTATTATATGAAATGCTGAAAGGTATCCTTTAAGAAGAGGAAGAAGAAGAAAAAGGTAAAGATAAAAATGATGAACAACAAATACATATCTATCAACAAGTGAATCTAAAAATCAAGTGAATAAATAATCTGATGAACAGAATAAACTGGTGAATATAATAGAATCAGGGGCATATTAAGGGAGTCAACTGACAATTCCCAGGGGGAAAGGGGTGTGGGGGGTGTGGGAAGAGACTGGAAAATAATCATATACATATGGATGAGGACAGTGAGGGAGGTAAGGGCAGAGGGTGGGGTGGGATTCGGGGGGGGGAGCTTTCGGGGGAAAAAAGAGGAACAACTGTAATAATCTGAACAATAAACATTTAATTTTTAAAAAATGGCTCAGTTATTGTTGCTATTAGACAGATTATCTTAGGGATGAAACCATGACCTTGTATTAATCCATATTTGAACTAACTAGTCAGACTGGCCAAAGCCATAGAGAGTAATTCTTCTTCGCATGTTTATCATCAAATTTAGGCTTTCATCATTATGGAGTAGTATTTTACAAGGCCTTTGATAAGGACGCTAATTGTACTAAGCATTAAAGTGTCACCAGATCCAGTTATTATGTAGTGTTTGAAATACTCATCAAATACCTATATTTCATTTGCATGTACTGTTAAATCATTGAATGCTGATACATTACTAAACAGTGAATAGTCTTTAAAAACCATAATCATCTATTACTTTATATTGTGGGCTGCATATTCTACTAAAATCCTTTGAACGTTGGATTATTTATATTACAGGAACATAGACTTGCAGGTTGCTCATAAATGCCAGGACCTTCTCCACCACATCCGTTAGGCATTTGGAGTGCTGTACCCACCACCACCAGTTCTACCAACACCATCTCTACCTGTGGGAATTGCTCTTCCTCCTCCCAACTCTTTTACCACCATGAAATGGCATACTAACCCACCACCATCACTTTTTGCCACAGTCTTTTCTCAGCAAGGATTCAGGAATATGGAGAAGGGCTACACATAAATGAAGAGAGACTAGACAAGAAATATAAATTTGGAAGGCATGGGGGAGAGTCAGATGGAAACCAGCTCTCTAGTGGAGTGGCTCCCTGAATGTCTGGATCCAGGGCTTTTTATTCACACATTTTGCCCTTTAGCAAAGCAGGTATACATATCAAAGGTAAGGTTTGGTAAACAATAAATGATTATCAGGTTAGGGGAATTGCCCTCAGCTGTTTGACAGCAGGTAATAATATGTAGATCTTCAGCCCTGCTGAAGATGTCCATCAACCTTCTGAATAACTTCTCACATTTATTATGCTAATTACTGTTCTTAGCCCCCAGCAATCCCCCTTTTTTTATTTAATAAATTTAACAAGAATGTATGCCATTTGCAGAGCTCAGATCCTTTTAAGATTTTTAAATTCAATTGAAAGGATTGAGTTCTTTCATGTCCTTTTAAATTGCTGCCAGTCATCAAAAGAATCAGTCTGCAGTAAGCCCCTTTCTGGGCCAACAGTTCTTTGAGTCCCCTTTCCAATCACTAACCAACAGTTTTTTATGGGTTTCCTTCTCAATTACTGTCCAAGAGTTTTTTTTATGGGTTTCCTTCCCAATCATTGCCCCCTGTGACATGACAGCAATGAGACTCTAGTTCTGGATGGTGGACAAACTGTGAGCAATGGCAATGCAGGTCTGACCTTCTTTGGCTTTGTCCAGGGCAGCCTGCAGCCATACACAGCTAATGACTGCTAGCATGGCAAGGCGTCTTTACCATCCGCCATCTCTGGCCTATTTTTCCTCTGTCTCATCAGCGTGTTGCTTGGGGCCACTGCCATCTGTGGCTGCAGTAGTCTGGCCAGTTCCTCTCAGGGATCCATTGTTGCAGGAATCCACACGGGCATGGACGAGAATTCTGAAAATATATAAGCATATCCTCGACCACAAGTTAAAGATAAAGGGACCTTTCTATAAACTAGACTTGGATGTTTTCATTTTTTTTTTTTTTTTTTTTTTATTGCTTAAAGTATTACAAAGGGTATTACATATGTGTCCATTTTATCCCCCCGCCCTAGACAGTCCCCTAGCCTCCCCTATCCCCCCATGTCTTATGTCCACTGGTTATACTTCTATGCATGCATACAAGTCCTTTAGTTGATCTCTTACCCCCCTACCTCCTGCCCTGCAACCCTCCCCGGCCTTCCTGCTGCAGTTTGACAATCTGTTTGAGGCAGCTCTGCCTCTGTATCTATTATTGTTCAAAAGTTTATAATGGTCTCTATTATCCATGAATGAGTGAGATCATGTGGTATTTTTCCTTCATTGACTGGCTTATTTCACTTAGGATAATGCTCTCCAGTTCCATCCATGACGTTGCAAATGGTAAGAGTTCCTTCCTTTTTAGAGCAGCATAGTATTCCATCGTGTAGATGTACCACAGTTTTCTGATCCATTCATCTACTGATGGGCACTTAGGCTGTTTCCAGATCTTAGCTATGGTGAATTGTGCTGCTATGAACATAGGGGTGCATATATCCTTTCTGATTGGTGTTTCTGGTTTCTTGGGATATATTCCTAGAAGTGGGATCACAGGGTCAAATGGGAGTTCCATTTTCAGTTTTTTAAGGAAACTCCATACTGTCTTCCATAGTGGCTGCACCAGTCTGCATTCCCACCAGCAGTGCACAAGTGTTCCTTTTTCTCCACATCCTCTCCAGCACTTGTCGTTTGTTGATTTGTTGATGATAGCCAGTCTGACAGGTGTGAGATGGTACCTCATTGTTGTTTTGATTTGCATCTCTCGGATGATTAGTGACTTTGAGCATGTTTTCATATGTTTCTTGGCTTTCTGAATGTCCTCTTTTGAAAGGTGTCTATTTAGGTCGTTTGCCCATTTTTTGATTGGATTGTTTATCTTCCTTTTGTTAAGTTGTATGAGTTCCCTATAAATTTTGGAGATTAGGCCCTTATCGGATATGACATTGGCAAATATGTTTTCCCACACAGTGGGTTTTCTCGTTGTTTTGTTGATGGTTTCTTTTGCTGTGCAGAAGCTTTTTATTTTGATGTAGTCCCATTTGTTCATTTTATCTTTAGTTTCAAGTGCCCTAGGAGCTGTATCAGTGAAGAAATTGCTTCGGCATATGTCTGAGATTTTGTTGCCTTTGGATTCTTCTAGAATTTTTATAGTTTCCTGTCGTACATTTAAGTCCTTTATCCATTTTGAGTTTATTTTTGTGTATGGTGTAAGTTGGTGGTCTAGTTTCATTTTCTTGCATATATCTGTCCAATTTTCCCAGCACCATTTATTGAAGAGACTATCTTGGCTCCATTGTATGTTCTTGCCTCCTTTGTCAAATATTAATTGAGCATATTGGTTCGGGCCGATTTCTGGGCTCTCTATTCTATTCCATTGATCTATATGCCTATTCTTGTGCCAGTACCAGGCAGTTTTGAGAACAGTGGCTTTGTAATACATCTTGATATCTGGTATTGAGATCCCACCTACTTTGGTCTTTTTCAGGATTGCTGCAGCTATTCGAGGTCTTTTTTTATTCCAGATGAATTTTTGGAGAGTTCGTTCTAGATCTCTGAAGTATGCCGTTGGTATTTTAATGGGAAGTGCGTTGAATTTATAGATTGCTTTGGGTAGTATGGACATTTTAATGATGTTGATTCTACCAATCCATGAACACGGTATGTTCTTCCATCTGTTTATGTCTTCCTCTATATCTTTTTACAACGTCCTGTAGTTTTCTGAGTAGAGGTCTTTTACCTCTTTAGTTAAGTTTATTCCTAGGTAGCTTAATTTTTTTGGTGCGATGGTAAACGGGATTGTTTTTATAATCTCTCTTTCTGAAAGTTCACTATTGGTGTATAGAAATGCCTCGGATTTCTTGGGGTTAATTTTGTATCCTGCTACATTGCCAAATTCATGTATTAAGTCCAGTAGCTTTTTGATGGAGTCTCTAGGGTTTTGTATGTATAATATCATGTCGTCTGCAAATAAGGACAGTTTTACTTCCTCTTTTCCAATTTGGATGCCTTTTATTTCTTCTTCTTGCCGAATTGCAATGGCTAACACTTCCAGTACTATGTTGAACAGGAGTGGTGAGAGGGGGCATCCCTGTCTTGTTCCTGTTCTTAGGGGAAATGGTGTTAGTTTTTGTCCATTGAGTATGATGTTGGCTGTGGGCCTGTCATATATGGCTTTTATTATGTTGAGGTATGATCCTTCTACTCCCACCTTGCTGAGAGCTTTTATCAAAAATGGGTGTTGAATTTTGTCAAATGCTTTTTCTGCATCAATTGATATGACCATGTGGTTTTTTTCTTTCAATTTGTTTATGTGATGTATCACGTTTATTGATTTGCAGATATTGTACCATCCTTGCATCCCTGGGATAAATCCTACTTGGTCATGGTGTATGATCTTTCTGATGTACTGCTGGATCCGATTTGCTAAGATTTTGTTGAGGATTTTGGCATCTATGTTCATGAGGGATATTGGCCTGTAATTCTCTTTCATTGTGTTGTCTTTACCTGGTTTTGGTATTAGGGTGATGCTGGCTTCATAGAATGAGCTTGGAAGTGTTCCTTCCTCTTGAATTTTTTGTAGTAGTCTGAGGAGGATAGGTTTTAGTTCTTCCTTGAATGTTTGGTAAAACTCCCCTGTGAAGCCGTCTGGTCCTGGGCTTTTGTTTGCTGGAAGCTTTTTGATGACTGCTTCAATTTCTTCCATAGTTATTGGCCTGTTGAGATTTTTAGATTCTTCCTGATTGAGTTTTGGAATGTTGTATTTTTCTAGGAATTTGTCCATTTCCTCCAGGTTGTCTAGTTTGTTGGAGTAGAGCTGTCCATAGTATTTTTTAACAATCATTTGTATTTCTGTGGGGTCTGTTGTTATTTCGCCTCTATCGTTTCTGATTTTGTTTATTTGGGTCCTCTCTCTTTGCTTCTTGGTGAGTCTGGCTAGAGGTTTGTCAATTTTGTTTATCCTTTCAAAGAACCAGCTCTTGGTTTCATTGATTTTCTGTATTGTTTTTTTGGTCTCTATGTCATTTATTTCTGCTCTAATCTTTATTATCTCCTTCCTTCTGCTCACTCTGGGGTTTTCTTGTTGCTCTCTTTCTAATTCTTTGAGTTGTAGAGTTAGATGATTTACTACCATTTTTTCTTGTTTGTTGAGATAGGCCTGTAGAGCTATAAACTTCCCTCTCAGGACTGCTTTCATTGTGTCCCATAGGTTTTGGATTGTTGTGTTTTCATTGTCATTAGTTTCCAGGATGTTTCGAATTTCTTCTTTGATTTCATTGGTAACCCAATCAATATTTAATAGCATGCTATTCAGCTTCCAGGTGTTTGAGTATTTTGGGTTGTTTTTATTGTAGTTTATTTCTAATATTATGCCATCGTGGTCTGCGAAGACGCTTTTTATGATTTCAATTTTCTTGAATTTGGGGATACTTTGCTTGTGACCCAATATATGGTCTATTTTTGAATATGTCCTATGAGCATTTGAGTAGAATGTATATTCCCTGGCTTTCGGGTGAAGTGTTCTGAAGATGTCTATTAAGTCCATCTGATCTAGTGAGTCATTTAGGATTGCTGTATCTTTGCTGATTATTTGTCTAGAGGACTTATCCAGTGCTGTCAGTGGTGTATTAAAGTCCCCTACTATGATTGTATTGTTGTCGATGTCTCCTTTGATATCTTCCAGGAGTTTTTTTATGAATTTGGGTGCTCCTGCATTGGGTGCATATATGTTTACCAGGATTATATCTTCTTGTTGTATTGATCCCTTTAGTATTATGAAGTGGCCTTCCTTATCTCTTGTTATGGCCTTCACTTTGAGGTCTATTTTGTCCGATATAAGTATTGCTACCCCAGCTTTCTTTTCCTTTCCATTTGCCTGAAAGATATTTTTCCATCCTTTCACTTTCAGTCTGTGTGAGTCCCTTCTAATGAGGTGGGTTTCTTGTAGACAGCAGATGTATGGGTCATGTTTTTTTATCCATTCAGCCACTCGATGTCTTTTGTTTGGAGCATTTAGTCCGTTTACGTTTAAAGTTATTATTGAAAGGTAGTTGTTTGTAGGCATTTCTGTTTTTGTGTGGCTGTTTTCTTTCTGAGCTTTTTATTTCTTATTTTTATACCAGTCCCTTTAGCATTCCTTGCATTGCTGGCTTGGTGGTGATAAAATCCCTTAGCCTTTTTTTGTCTGTGAAGCTTCTTATTTCCCCTTCAAGTTTGAATGATAGCCTTGCTGGATAGAGTATTCTTGGATTCAGTCCTTTGCTTTGCATCACTTTGTAAATTTCCGTCCATTCTTTTCTGGCCTGATGTGTTTCTGTTGAGAAATCATTTGACAATCTAATGGGAGATCCCTTGTATGTAACTTTCCGTCTCTCTCTTGCAGCCTGTAAGATTCTCTCTTTGTCCTGAACATTTGCCATGGTAATTATGATGTGTCTTGGTGTGGGTCTTTTTGGGTTCACCTTGTTTGGGACTCTCTGGGCTTGTGTGACTTTTTTCTTCCCCACCTCAGGGAAGTTTTCTGATATTATTTCTTCTAATAGGTTTTCTAATCCTTGTTCATCCTTCTGTTGTTCTGGTACCCCTATTATTCGTATGTTGTTTCGTTTCATGTTGTCCCAAAGCTCCCTTAGGCTCTCCTCCTGTCTTTTCATTTTTTTCTCCAATTGCAGTACATTTTGGGTGTGTTTTGCTTCCTTGTCTTCTAAATCACTAATTCGGTCCTCCGCTTCTCCTAGTCTACTGTTGATACTTTCAATGGAGTTTTTCATTGCAGCTATATCGCTCTTCATATCTTCTTGGGTCTTACTTAAGTTGTTGATTTTTTCATCTGTTTCTTCTAGCTTCTTCCATATGTTATCGATTTTTTCATCTGTTTCTTCTAGCTTCTTCCATATGTTATCGATTTTTTCATCTGTTTCTTCTTGCTTCTTGCTGAGGTTGTCGATTTTTTCCTCCATCCGGTTTATGCACTCTAGGACCCTTATTCTGAATTCTTTTTCTGTCATGTTGCATGCCTCTGTATTACTTAGCTGCTTTTCTGGAGAGTCCTCCTTCTCTTTCCTTTGGGGGTTTCTTTGTCTACCCATGTTTGATCTCACTGACATATCTAGACGTTGAGTCGTTCAGTGGCTGCTCCCTTGGTGGCAGTGACTCCTTGGTCTGCGGTTCCTCTTCGGGCGGTTGCGGTAGCAGCTGCTCTTCAGTTGGCGGCAACTCCTCTGGTGGGTGCTGTTCACAGCTGTGGTGGCTCTTCTGGCTGGTGGGGCGAGGTTTCACGTACAGCTGCTGTTCCTCAGCAGAGGGTGTGGTGCTCAGGAGGTTGCTGTTGCTTGGATCTGCTGTGTTGATTTAAAGGCACAAAATACAACACAACAAGGCACCACGTACCAGGCACTATACACAAATATATTCACGATATTAATAACCCCAAATAAAGGTGACCACCTGAATTAAGAGAATTAGGGGATAAGGAAGAAGGAAGAGAAAAAGAGAAAAGAGAAAAAAGAAAAGAAAATTAGGGACCAAAAAAAGGAGTGCAAAAATGAAAGTGGGAAAAAGGAGGGGGGAAAGTAAAAGCGAGAAAAGAAAGGAAAAGAAAAAAAAAGAGCGAAAAGAGAGAATGAAGTGGAAGAGGGGAAGAGACTTTTTATATGAGGAGAATGCTCCTATAGAACAGCCATTAATCCCAACAAATTCCAGCAACAGCTCCCTGGAGATAAATGCAAACTAGAAACAACCAATAATATAACGATGAAAATAGAATGGAGAACACTAATCCCAAAATAAAATAAAGAGAAAATAAAATGGCACTTTAAAAAAAATGGTAAAATGGTAGCAGTAATAATACTGGTTAAAAATAAGAAGGTAGTAATTAAAAGGGTAAAATCAGGTGATGGAAAAAAGAACAAACAAAAAAAAAAAGAAGAAGAGGAAAATAAAAAAAAAAGAAAAAAAAAGAAAAAAAATTGGTTTCTTAGTTAAAAGGTGAAAAAAGAAAAAAAAAAATATATTGCAGTAGTGAAGGTCCTTCGGTTCTTCTATTCTTCAGTGTGGCTCGCCTTAGACCTGCCCGGTATTCAGGAGAGTGTTGAGTTTCCCTGCGATACACTGTTCCTCTGTGTTGTAAACCACAGTCCTTATTTTAAAGCAAGCCGCATTTGTTTCCCATACTGCCTTATTTTGTGTTTAGCAAAGAGTCAGTTTGTGGGTCAGCCTCTGGGTGGCAGTGTTCTGGGGTTGGCCTCTGAGGCTACAGGGCCTCTCTGTCCAGTGGAAGTTCACTGCCCAGAGCTGGCTGCGTAAGAGTTACCAGTGCTGTGTTGTTGCTGGGATTGAAAATCCCTCTATAGGCCAGACCCTGTTAACTCCCAGGGACTGATCAGGTTATTTTAATCCTTGATCTCCTACAGGGTGGAATCTGGGTGTGGCTGTGCTCCTTGCCTGGGGGCTGGGGGGAGGAGTCTCACTCTCCGGAGAGAATGGCTGCCTCAGACGTGGGCTCAGGGGTGTCTCAGCACTCAATTCGCTGCCACCTCTCCCGGCCCCCCTTCTCTCCTCAGTCTCCCCCCAGATTCCACTCCTCCGCACACTCTCCCTCTCTTCAGCACAGGTGAGTGTCTGTATCCGAAATGTCCCATGAACAGGGTTCAGTGAAAACAAACAAACAAACGCCGGCCGCGGAAACGGGGAAGGCTTGGTTTCTGTAAGCTTCTTCTCTTACCGGGACTGCATGGTCTGGTCAGCTCTTCAGGCTGCCCCCTTTAGGCTCAGTCCTCTGTGATCACAGACCGAGCTCTCAATTCCCCCGGCAGCGCCAGGAATCCCGCGGTTCTCCTTTCCCCCGTCAGGGGCTGTGCCTGTCCCAAGGGACGCGGCTGTCTGCCACGCGGTCTCCCTCCGACTCTCTGGGCTCAGAGGTCTGGCAAACTTTCCTGCCCAAATCCCTGGTTTTTTTACCTTTCCAGGGGAGTTCTGATCTTCCCGGCTGTAAACTGTCTCGCCAGCTGAGGAATTTCGCCAATTCGGGGTGGATGTTACTAGTTTCAGCTGCTCACTCCATTTGCTCAGGGACACGACCTTGGACGCGTCTGCCTATACCGCCGCCATCTTCCTGAATCGTCTGGATGTTTTCATTTTGCCAAACCATTTTCCTTTGGCTAATTCTGACACCATGTGTGTCTCAGCATTACAAGTGAAAAAATTTCAAAGTGAAAAAAATTAAAGTAATTAAGGCCTGATGTAATTTACTTACAGGAGATTACTCCACTATCTCCCCTTTTTTCGTTTTAAATTGGAAGGAGGACTTTTTTTTTCTTGCTGTACAATATTTTGGCCTTTGAAAATCCAGCAATGCAGCCTTGATAGCTTTTAATTCAATTTAGTACAGACATATGACTGCTCTGAATTCATTACATGATAAGCAGGTTTACTATGAGATGAACCATCAGTAAAAAAATTAGTTAATGCTCCAGGAATAGGTTCCTGCCTAGTACAACTAAGTTCCCCTGAATATTCACTTATTTCAATTTGCCAATTTAAATCAGTCTGAAATAAGGCTTATTTCCTAACTTTATTTGTCCTTAGGTATGGATAGTAGATGACATTAATTGAATTTCTGCTATCAGTCTTTGAGTATACATAAGCTTTGTTAGTGAGGCAAAATGCGAATTATTTATTTTTCTTTCTGAGCCCTAATACCTTGACCTTTAATTACAGTTTCTAAATATTTGAAGGAAATCTCCCTTTATTTTCTCCCAGAGTAATTTCTAGGCCATATTTAGAGAGTTTCTTTTTTAAAACATTTTTTTTTCTTTGTCTTTCTTTTAAACTGAACAACAAACTTGCTTGTTTTTCAGATGCTGGCTAATACTGCCATGCATACATACCAAACAAAAGTAACTCTTTTTATTTATGGTGACTTATTAATGATCAGATTTAATGCTTGAATAATAACCTTTAGTTTATCCTGTGAAGAGTGGCTGAAGAGATTTTAAAACTTCTCCTTTTTTCTTTTCTAAGCTTAAAATTTACTTTCAAACAGCATTCTTTATGGCTAGTGCTCATTTGCATACACAGAGGGGTTATGGGAGGTCTCAGGAATGCATATTTTTACATTGCCCTTCGTTAGACCCAATTGCTTATGAAAATATTGGCTTCTCATATAACTGAAATTATATGAGACCTTGATTATATTATAAAAAGCTAATTTATTAAGTAATTAAAGTAGGCAACTTTATTGAAAAAACAAAGTAAGCAAACTTATACGTTCGATATATGAGGTACAGATGCCATCCAATCCCCCCAGCCTATTTAAAAAGCAGGCTGCCTGAGTGCTTTTGTTTTAAAATTCTGCTGCTGAATTATCTGGTTTTGCTTAAGAAATATTCAGTAATCTTTCCTTGCCCTACTTTAGAGGTTAAAACCTTTATAACATTTAAAATGTATGTATATAAATAAAATATAGTTATTAATTTTTATTTGATAAAACTTTCCACATGATTTTAACTATGTTATATCGGCTCAATTCAGTTCAAAAATATTTCTTTTAAAAAGAGAGAATAAATCCTTGAATCATTCTAGGGCCCTTGGATTGTCCCAAAATCATCTCAGTTAAAATCTTGAAATTTAACTTGGAAAGACCATCAAATATATATATACTAGAGGCCCGTTACACGAAGATTCATGCATTAGGCCTTCCTTCCCCTGTCTGCCGGCACCGGTTTTCCTTCGGCACCCAGGAACCATGCCTTTAGTCCAGCCGCAGCAGAGAAGCCAAGCCTCTTCAGTCTTCAGTCTTCAGTCTTCGCTCTGCGCCTGCATATGCAAATTAACCGCCATCTTTGTTCGGTTAATTTGCATAGTCGCTCTGATTGGCTGGTGGGCATAGCAGAGTTACACCAATTTTCCTGTTTCTCTTTTATTAGTGTAGATATTAATTTCTCCAGAGAAAATATAAGAATTGTTTTTCTCAAAAATAAATTTCTACTCCAACAAACTAGACAACCTGGAGGAAATGGACATATTCCTAGAAAAATACAACCTTCCAAAACTTAATCAGGAAGAATCTAAAAATCTCAATAGGCCAATAACTATGGAGGAAATTGAAGCAGTCATCAAAAAGCTTCCAGCAAACAAAAGCTTGGGGCCAGATGGCTTCACAGGGGAGTTTTACCAAACATTCAAAGAAGACCTAAAACCTATCCTCCTCAGACTATATCAAAAGATTCAAGAGGAAGGAACACTTCCGAGCTCATTCCATGAAGCCAGCATCACCCTAATACAAAAACCAGGTAAAGACAACACAATGAAAGAGAATTACAGGCCAATATCTCTCATGAACATAGATGCCAAAATCCTCAACAAAATTCTAGCAAATTGGATCCAGCAGTACATCAAAAAGATCATACACCATGACCAAGTAGGATTTATCCCAAGAATGCAAGGATGGTACAATACCCGCAAATCAATAAATGTGATACATCACATAAACAAATTGAGAGAAAAAAAACCACAGTCATATCAGTTGATGCAGAAAAAGCATTTGACAAAATCCAACACCCTTTCTTGATAAAAACTCTCAGCAAGATAGGAATTGAGGGATCATACCTCAACATAATAAAAGCTATATATGACAAACCCACAGCCAATATCATAATCAATGGGCAAAAACTAAAAGCATTCCCACTAAAAACAGGAACAAGACAGGGATGCCTCCTCTCACCACTCCTGTTCAACATATTACTAGAAGTACTGGCCGTTGCGATCAGACAAGAAGAAGAAATAAAAGGCATCCAGATTGGAAAAAAAGAAGTAAAACTGTCCTTACTTGCAGATGACATGATACTGTACAGAGAGAACCCTAAAGACTCCATCAAAAAATTATTAGACTTAATAAATGAATTCAGCAATGTAGCAGGATACAAAATTAATGCCAAGAAATCCATGACATTTTTTTACACCAATAGTGAACTTACAGAAAGTGAAACTAAAAAAGCAATCCCATTTACCATTGCACCAAAAAAATTACGATACCTAGGAATAAACTTAACTAAGGAGGTAAATGACTTATATGCGAAAAACTACAGGACACTGAAAAAAGAGATAGAGGAAGACATAAACAGATGGAAGACCATACCGTGTTCATGGATTGATAGAATCAACATCATCAAAATGTCCATACTACCCAAAGCAATCTATAGATTCAATGCAATCTCCATTAAATTACCAATGGCATATTTCACAGATCTAGAATGAACATTCCAAAAATTCATCTGGAATAAAAAGACCTCGAATAGCTACAGCAATCCTGAGAAAGAAGAACAAAGTAGGTGGGATCTCAATACCAGATATCAAATTGTATTACAAAGCCACTGTTCTTAAAACAGCTTGGTACTGGCACAAGAACAGACATATAGATCAATGGAATAGAATAGAGTACCCAGAAATCGACCCAAACCACTATGCCCAATTAATATTCGACAAAGGAGGCAAGAGCATACAATGGAGTCATGACAGTCTCTTCAATAAATGGTGTTGGGAAAATTGAACAGATACATGCAAAAAGATGAAACTAGACCACCAACTCACACCATACACAAAAATAAACTCAAAATGGATAAAAGACTTAAACGTAAGACTGGAAATCATAAACATATTAGAGGAATCCACAGGCAGCGAAATCGCAAATATATGCCAAAGGGATTTCTTCTCCGATAATGCTCCTAGGGCAATGGAAACTAAAGAGAAAATAAACAAATGGGACTACATCAAAATAAAAAGCTTTTGCACAACAAAGGAAACCATCAACAAAACAACAAGAAGACCCACTACATGGGAGAAAATATTTGCCAATGATACCACCGATAAGGGTTTCATCTCCAACATTTACAGGGATCTAATGAAACTTAACAAAAGGAAGATAAACAATCCAATCAAAAAATAGGCAACGGACCTAGATAGACACTTTTCGAAAGAGGACATACAGAAGGCCGAAAGACGTATGAAAACATGCTCAAAGTCACTAATCATCTGAGAGATGCAAATCAAAACAACAATGCGTTATCATCTCACACCTGTCAGAATGGCTATCATAAACAAATCAACAAACAACAAGTGTTGGAGAGGATGTGGAGAAAAAGAAACCATTCTGCACTGCTGGTGGGAATGCAGGGTGGTGCAGCCACTGTGGAGAACAGTATGGAGCTACCTCAAAAAACTAAAAATGGAACTCCCATTTGACCCAGTGATCCCACTACTAGGAATATATTCCAAGAAACTAGAAACACCAATCAGAAAGGATATATGCACCCCTATGTTCATAGTAGCACAATTCACTATAGCTAAGATGTGGAAACAGCCTAAGTGCCCATCAGCAGACGAGTGGATTAAAAAACTGTAGTACATCTACACAATGGAATACTATGCTGTGGTAAAAAAGAAGGAACTCTTGGCTTTTGCAACAGCATGGATGGAACTGGAGAGCATTATGCTAAGTGAAATAAGCCAGTCAATGAAGGAAAAATACCACATGATCTCACTCATTTGTGGATTATAGAGAACAACATAGACTGATGAACAGGGACAGATTCAAAGACTGAGAAACAGCGATCAGGCTATCAATCCCCAGAAGGAAAGTAGGGGAAGGAGGGGGTAAGCGGAAGAGATCAAACGAAAGACTGGTATACTCACATATAAGCCAAACCAATGGACATGGACAAGAGGGGGGATGGGAGCATGAGTGTGCGGGGGGGAGGATGGGGGTTTAAGGGGGGGATGAGGACACATTTGTAATACCTTAACTAATAAAAATAAATAAATAAATTTCTATATTTTATGCATTTTGTTATCACAACTATATAATTTCTCCCAACTTAATTTGAACGTTAAACTCTTAGAAGCCTTAAATTTTAGCTGGCTAGTTAAATACTTAACATTTATTAGATTAGTAATAACTTCACATTTTTAAGAATATATTTCAGCCCTAACCGGTTTGGCTCAGTGGATAGAACATTGGGCTGCAGACTGAAGGGTCCCAGGTTCGATTCCAGTCAAGGGCATGTACCTTGGTTGCAGGCACATTCCCAGTAGGGGGTGTGCAAGAAGCAGCTGATTGATGTTTCTCTCTCATCGATGTTTCTAACTCTCTATCCCTCTCCCTTCTTCTCTGTAAAAAATCAATAAAATATATTTTTTAAAAAGAATATATTTCAAATAAAATACAAGACATATTTAATTAATAGATTCAATTCTCTCCTATAGATTTTTCATATGAGGCAAATTCAGATTAATATTTCAGTATTTTGTCATTTAAAAATACCTAGATATTTAATGTTTTTTTATTATTTAATTTAGCCCACCCCAAAGTTTTTGTTAGGTCGGAGAGAGCCCAGGATCGGATACATGCAGACTTGTGACGAGATAATGGACTCCCCCTGGCATTTCTAACAGATCAGCATGCCAGACACGGATACTGGCTTCTCCACAACCCCCACACAGATACTGACTCCTTCCTGAACACCTTGCTGACCCCCTGCAGCTGAAACTTCCTCAGCTGAATACCTCAGCTCATGTCCCCGCCCCTCACCCAACTGCAGTATAAAAAAAGCGCCCCCCTCCCTGTTGGCGTGAATCCATGTGCCCTGATGGGTCTCCCTGGGACACAGAATAAACTTTCCTTCCTTCCTTCCTTTTCTGATCAACTCTCTTTATTTCCTTCGCCGCCTCCTGAGCCACCTAACCTAACAGTTTTAAGTTGCCAAAGATTTTGGAAAACTATGTTTCTGGCTGGCGAAAGGAGGGGGAAGCAGGGAAGCAAGCTTGTAGATATTTAAATGTAAAACCGCCATATTCTTTCTAAAGTTTCTGCTGCAGGAAATGTGACTAGCCCCTCTTCCATCAGAAAGGCGAAGGTATTCTCTGTCCCAGGCTACTGGACCCCCACTATAAATATACCTATACTTATCACTGAAAAGCTCTACCACAAATCCTTCATTTTAGTTACATTTATTTATCCATGCTTCAACAATTTTGAGATTTTAAATCCAATTATTACCATCTAAGGCATTTACTTTGGCAAATTCTGTAACAGAGATAACTTATTACCTGTGAGGAATGCGGTCTATTATTATTTAAATACTACCCTTTATTATGGAAATACTAATCTTGTTGCTTAGAACCCAGCCTGTATTTTTTCCTTGGGTGATTTTCACCATCTTTTTGAGAAAAACAGTCTTGGGTTTATTCTATAACGTTCGCAAAGAGATTGAGCTTAGCCCAAGACCTATCCCAAATCGGATGGAGCACACTTTTGTCTTAAGCCAGCTTTTTTCTTTTCATGAGTATAGAAATCCCAGACGCATTCCTAAATTCTGCAAAATTTTTAAATGATGGACCAGGAAATAAAAAAGAAAACATGGCAAAAATAAGACTTTTTAATAGCACTCTCGGGAGTGGGCATCCATTTTACAGGATCACCACATGTCTTCCCAACCCCCACATCCTGCTTGCTCTGGGGAAATTCAGTAAATGTTCTGAATTTACATGGTCATTTAGGTTTCTGTACTTACCCAATTAAATTAAAGGCATGCTTAATAGACTAATAATAAACACATTAACCAAACAAAAATGACAGATAAAAACCACAATCAAAAAAACATATACAGGAAGTAGGGGAGGCTGGCGGGAGGTCAGTGGGAGGAAATAAAAGGAGACATATGTACTACTATTTGTAATATCTTAAGCAATAAAATTAAAAAAACAAAAAACCCCATATAGACAAGATTTAATAAAGTTCTTTTTCTGGAAATTTTTCTCCATAGCATTGTCTACCCTTTAAAGTTATTTTAACTAAACTCTGCCTGTCCCAAGGCGTCATATGATAATTTTCAAACAAAGCATCAGAGAGTTCCCCTGCTTCAGAACTAACACCTCTATCATCCCTGCCTGCTGAGCCTTTTCCCACCAGAGGCAGAGGATCAGGTGCCTTTTTAGTAATTACATACTTTTGATTCCCAATAAAAATTAGGGATTTTGCAATTTGAACAAGATTCCACATAGTTAAATATGAGAATGGCACACTTTTTCCTTGAGCCTGATTTAAGAAAGTACCTTTTGACATTTAAATTTCTTTATAATTTTGCCTTTTAGCTCAATTCTTCCCAGTTATGGCCTCGCTTGAAAAAGATGTCCTTGCCCACTTTGGTGCCAGAAGCCGGTCCATCCTTGCTGCTTGACATAGTCGCTGCAGGAAAGAAACATCTGCACAGCATATGTTTCAAGGGACCTGGCGTATATGGCATACTGTTCTTAATATGTTTGCTCACCTTCTTGGCGCTATGTGTTTTAACCAAGGTCACCTCTCCGAGAAAGGTTGTTTCCCCAAGTAGGGATTTTTCCCTGAAGTTAGGGAGGGAATAAAACCCCTTAACTAAATGCTACGCTGGTAATCACTAACTACAAACAATCACCCTTAAGCTACATAATCTTTACTCCCTGGAATGAAGATAAGAAACGCCCTAACTTTTGGAATAGAAATTGACAGGATTAAAATCAACTGGTATAAATACAGATGTAACAAGACAATAAGAGACAGAACCTGGCTGAGGAACCTGGCTATGATGATCGACTGAACGCTGCCTCTGTGTCATTCCTTCTTTGCCGACTCCGTCTACACCTTTGGGGACCCCTGGACCTGCTGGGGTTGGACCCCAACACTTTGGATCACGAATTCCAAAGCTTAGTGCAAGCTTTATGCACAATAAATCTCGCCACCGAATTTTCCAGTGATCCCCACCTTTACCGGTGGACCTCTTCTTTTGCTTAGGCCAGTGGTTCTCAACCTTCCTAATGCCGATACTCTTTAATACAGTTCCTCATGTTGTGGAGACCCCCAATTTCATTGTTACAAATTGAACATAATTAAAGCATAGTAATTAATCACAAATACAATATGTAATTGGAGCGAAAAAGATGGCGGCTGGCAGGACGGAGGTGAGGGATAGGAAGTGAGTGAGTGAGGGGATGAAAAGAGTGTGTGGATGTATGTGTTGTGTGTGTGAGTGAGTGAGGGACAGTTAAATCTGGCAGGAGCAGCAGAGGTTGGCAGACCAGGCTCTCTGGGACAGGGAAAGACTACCACCGCTGCGGACACTCCCGGGACTGTGGGACTCGGGCATGGAGCCCACACCATCTTGAAGGGGAAAGTGGCCTCTTCTAGGAACTCATCAGCACCACCACCCAGACAGGCCTGTGATACTGCCCGCAACCCAGCAGCCACTCCAGCCAAAATCCTGGTGCCCACTCGCAGACTCACAGACCCTGGGATCTCCACCTCCAAAGGAGCACCACGCCTGCAGCAGTAAGTGCAGCCTCCCCCTCCCCAGTGTCAGACTTCTGACATCACATTCACGTGTCTCCAGTGCTCAGGTCTCCGAGGCACACCACTCCATACACTTCTCTTAGGAGTCACTGTGAGCCCCAGCTGGGTGTGCTTTTGTACAGACACAGGCACACTGCCCCCCAGTAGAAATTCTGGATTCTCTCTGCCTGAATCACTGCCCACACACACCTAGCTGTGCAACTTAAACGCCAGGGCCCCTCAGAGTGCATCAGAGCTCAGCGCCCAGCCAAGGCACTGCCACAGTTGCTCACTCCCCCTGAGCCCATCTATCCACAGGGCACTTCGGGAAGCCACAGTGAGCCTCCGCTGGGTCCGATCTTGGACAAATAGGAACGCACTACTCTGGGCAGTAGAAATTCTGAATTCACCCATCCTGGATACTGGCCCAAAGACGCCTCGATTAAGCATGCCAGGGCCCTTCAGAGTGCTTCAGTGCACCTGCACTAGCAAACTCACTGCGGGTGCTCCTGTGTGTCACCACCGGGAACATGTGCCTATCCACCACAGGTGCATCAGCAAAAACTGAGTTTCCCCACACAACAACTGCAGAACTCTGGACACTACAGTTGCATGATTTTCCAGCTTGCAGGTCTCCCAAGACCACCACTCCACAGGCAGCCCTGGGGCCCCACTATGAGCCCCGCTGGACACACACTTAAATAAACAGGGGTGCACTGCTGGGCTGTAGAAATGCTGAATTCCCTCTTCTGGGATACCTGCCCACAGACACTGCAATCCAGTGGCTTCAGTGACAGGGCCCTTCAGAGTGTGTCAGTACACCCTGCTGGCAAACACACCACAGGTGCCTCTGTGAACTGCTGCTGGGATCACGTGTATCCAACCATGGAGGCAGCAGCAAAAGCTAAGTCTGCCCACCCCACAACTACAGAACTCTGGACACCACAGTCATACCTTTCCAGAATGCAGGCCTCCTGAGCCCCACCACCCCAACAGACGGTTCCTGGGTGCCACTGTGAGTTCCCGCTGGGCATGCGTGATTTCAACCAAGGGCACAAGACAGCAAAAATTGGGACATCCAAAATATACTCTTTGAAGATGGCAGCATAGGTTAACGCCGGAGATTGCTGCCTCGAACAACCACTTCAAAAATCAATTAAAAGACAGCACGGACATCATCCAGAACCACAGGAAGGCTGGCTGAGTGGAAATTCTACAACTAGGAGGAAAGAGAATATCATACCCAGACTCAGAGGAGGCGCAGTGCTGAAGTGAAATACTAAGGTGCGGAGTGCACGAGGAGCGGGCTGGAGGCGGAGGGCACGGTTGTTGTTTTCAATTGGGAGGGAGTTTCAGACTCTGAGCTCCAGATCCGGGAGAGTCTCTAGGGACCCAGACTCAAACCGGAGAAGCTGAACTGTCTGGCTTCGGTCGGAACTCGAAGGCAGCTTTCTCTCCAAGGTTTGCAGCGGTTGCTGGGACTATGTGAGGCAGAGCCCCTAGGGACGGAACTGAGAGCAGCCATAACTGCTCGCTCCGGCCCGCCCTGTAGATCCCCAGGGATCCGCCCCACCCAAGCCCTTCGCAAAGCCATTTGCCGGATAGCCTCAGGCAAAGGCTAGATTAGCACCGCCCTAGAGATACAGCACAGAAGCTCTCCCACTGCAGACACAGCGGACTCTCATAGCCAGTTAGCCTGGAGGTCAAATCACCCCCGGTATTGCCGACAACAATCAAGGCTTAACTACAACAAGACTGCGCACAAAGACCACTAGGGGGTGCACCAAGAAAGCATAAAAAATGCGGAGACAAAGAAACAGGACAAAACTGTCAATGGAAGATATTGAGTTCAGAACCACACTTTTAAGGTCTCTTAAGAACTGTCTAGAAGCCGCCGAAAAATGTAGTGAGAGCCTCAAGAAATCTAATGAGACCCTCGATGTTATGATAAAGAACCAACTAGAAATTAAGCATACACGGACTGAAATAACGAATACTATACAGACTCCCAACAGCAGACCAGAGGAGCGCAAGAATCAAGGCAAAGATTTGAAATGCGAAGAAGCAAAAAACACCCAACCGGAAAAGCAAAATGAAAAAAGAATCTGAAAATATGAAGATAGTGTAAGGAGCCTCTGGGACAGCTTCAAGCATACCAACGTCCGAATTATAGGGGTGCCAGAAGATGAGAGAGAGCAAGATATTGAAAACCTATTTGAAGAAATAATGACAGAAAACTTCCCCCACCTGGTGAAAGAAATAGACTTACAGGTCCAGGAAGCGCAGAGAAGCCCAAACAAAAGGAATCCAAAGAGGACCACACCAAGACACATCATAATTAAAATGCCAACAGCAAAAGACAAAGAGAAAATCTTAAAAGCAGCAAGAGACAGAAACTCAGTAACCTACAAGGGAATACCCATCTGACTGTCAGCTGATTTCTCAACAGAAACTTTGAAGGCCAGAAGGGAATGGCAAGAAATATTCAAAGTGATGAATACCAAGAACCTACAACCAAGATTACTTTATCCAGCAAAGCTATCATTCAGAACTGAAGGTCAGATAAAAAGCTTCACAGATAAGGAAAAGCTAAAGGAGTTCATCACCACCAAACCAGTATTATATGAAATGCTGAAAGGTATCCTTTAAGAAGAGGAAGAAGAAAAAAAAAAGGTAAAGATACAAATTATGAACAACAAACATGCATCTATCAACAAGTGAATCTAAGAATCAAGTGAATAAATAATCTGGTGATCATAATAGAATCAGGGACATAGGAAGGGAATGGACTGACTAATCTTGGGGGGGGGAAGGAGTGTGGGAGATGCAGGAAGAGACTGGACAAAAATCGTGCACCTATGGATGAGGACAGTGGGTGGGGAGTGAGGGCGGAGGGTGGGGCGGGAACTGGGAGGAGGGGAGTTATGGGGGGAAAAAAGAGGAACAAATGTAATAATCTGAACAATAAAGATTTAATTTAAAAAAAAAGAATGACTTGGGATGTTAAGATAACTCATGTTATGTGTCAACATAGCTAAACTATGGTACATAGACACTTGCTTAAACTCCCGTCTAAATGTTGAAGTGAAGGTTTTTTTAATGAGATTAATATTTTAAAGAAGCAGATTGCTATCCATAATATGGGTAGGTTTTTGTCCAATCAGTTGAAGGCTTTAAGAGAAAAAAGAGGTTGCACAAGGAAGAGGAAATTCTATCTTCACAGTGCCTTAGAATTCCAGTTTTGGCATGAACATTTCATGGGTGTCCAGCATGCCGGCCTACTGTGCTGATTTTGAACTTCTCTGCCTCCAATATCACATGAGACAATTCCACAAAATAAACCTCTCTCCCTCTCTATATAGATCCTTTTCCCTGGAGAACCCTAACTAATACAGATGTATTTCCTAATCTTTTTCTTGGAAAACCTGAGGATTAGTAATAATTCCTCTTTATATGATTGGTAAAATTTATTTCAAGTTTTTTTATTTAATAGGAGAGTTTACTAAATATTCAAAAAATGTACCTGTTGTAGGTCTTTCAGATTGTCTATATCTTCTTGAGTCAGTTTTGCATGATTTGTGTGTTCCTAGTAATTTCATCTAATTATTTTTGTGGGTACAAATGTACACAATACAATCTTATCATCCAACTTATATCTGTAACTTGGGCCATGATGAACCCTCATTTGTTTTTAACTTTAGTCATTTACATTTTTTCTATTCAGTCTAGCTAAAGATGTATGAATGTAACTGATTTTTGAAAGAACCAACTACTAGTTTTCTTCATTCTTTTACCATTCTGTATTTCATTTATCCCCGTCTTAAACTTTTATGTCCCTCTTTTGGAGAGCTTTTGTTAAGATTATACATCTTTTCTGATTTCTAAGTGACAAATTAAGTGGTTGATTTAAGTTTTTTCTGCTTGAAAATACACATTTATAAAATTATAATTACCATTGAGTAATGTTTATATTGCAACATATACCATAAAAATCACCTCTTTAAAGTAAAACATTCAGTTGATTTTAGTATATGCATAGAGTTCTTCACGCATAAGCAAAATGTTTTTTTTGTTTGTTTGTTTGTTTGTTTGTTTGTTTTTTACATTTTCATCACAACAGAAAGAAACCCCGGACACACATTCACATTTCCAACTGAACCAATTTTGTCCCAAACGAATTCAAAGGCCCAAAACATTGGTTCATATAGATGACAATCAGTTTCCTTTGGAGCTGGCTGGCAGGTTCCATCTGAATGAAGACTCTGATTTGTAGGAAACACTCATAAAGCTTTTTTTACTACACAGAGAGAGAGAGAGAGAGAAAAAAAAAAAACGGTCAGACCACCACTACTAATGGCTTATCAAGCCCAAAAGTTGAGAGTAGCATTTCTTTAGAGTCCATTCCAATCAAGAAATTTTTTAAAAAATCATTATTGTTGAGAGTATTACAGATGTTCCCCTCCCCCTCCCCCCACATTGCACCCATCCACCCAGTTCTCACCCCACCCCAGGCCTTCACCACACTACTGTCTATGTCCATAGGTAAGATCTTTGATTAATCTCTTCCTGTCTCGACCCCCCCCCCTTCCCTTTGAGATGCATAGTCTGTTCCATGCCTCTGATTCTATTTTATTCACCATTTTATTTTGTTCATTAAATTTCTTGTTTGTTTAATTTTTAGATTCAATTACTGATAGATATGTATTTTTTGCCATTTTATTGTTCATGTTTTTTGTTTCTACTTCTTCTACCTCCTGCTCTTCCTGAAGACTACCCTTCCCCATTTAATGTAATACCGGTTTGGTGATGATGAACTCCTTTAGTTCTCTCTTACTTGTGAAACTCTTTATCTGACCTTCAATTCCAAATGATAGCTTTGCTGGGTAGAGTAATCTTGGTTATAGGTCTTTACTGCTCATCATTTTGAATATTTCTTGCCATTCCCTTCTGGCCTGCAAAGTTTCTGTTGAGAAATCAGCTGACAGTTGCATGGGCATACACTTGTAAGTAACTAACTGCTTTTCTCTTGCTGCTTTTAAGATTGTCTCTCGCCCTTGATATTTTAATTATGATGTGTCTTGGTGTGGGACTTTTGTTTGGGACTCTGCACTTCCTGGACTTGTAAGTCTATTTCTTTAACCAGGTAGGGGAAGTTTTCTCTCATTATTTCTTCAAATAGGTTTCCAGTATCTTGCTCTCTCTCCTCCTTCCGACACACCCGTAATGCAAATGTTTGTACATTTAAAGTTGTCCCAGAAGTGAAATACACTATCTTCATATATTTGGAGTCTTCTTTTCTTTTAGCTCTTCTGATTGGGTATTTTTTGCTTCCTCATATTCCAAATCCTTGATTTGATTCTCCACATTCTCTATCTCTACTGTTGAATCCCAGTAAATTGTTCTTATTTCAGTTAGTGTATGCTTAATTTCTGACAGATCCTTTTTCATGTCTTTGATATTCTCACTAAAATCCTTGAAAGTTTCACGATCCTTGAGTAAGCTAATAACCGTATATCCAGTAGTTTGCTTGCTTCCATTTCTTTCATTTGTGGCATGTTTCTTTATTTCTGCATTTTGGCTGCTTCCCTGTGTTTGTTTCTATGAATTAGGTAGAGGTGCTGTGTCTCCTGGAATAGGTAGAGCAGCCTTGTGTAGTAGATGCCCTCCCAAGTCACCTGAGCTGGGCACTCTACATGCACACCTGAGTGGGCTGTATGCATGGTACAACCCAGGAGAGGCACCTGGACTCAGTAGGCTTGGAATATTCCTGGCGCCTCTCTGGGCCTTTTTTGATCCACAAAGGGCGGAGGGACAGGCCAGGAGACAGAGGGATCTGTAGAGCCACAGTGCCATTAAGCGGAATCCTTTTGGAGCAGGGCCAGCAACACAGGGCCCCTGCGCCTGGGGATCCGCTGGGGAAGGCCTGCGGGCGGGCGGGCAGTGGGTGGGCGGGCTGGGCCTGGGGACCACAGAGCATTGTGGGCCGGGTCTGGGTGGCCAAGGAAGCCACAGGAAGAGGTGGAAGCAGCAGTGCTCGCCCAGAAGGGAGCCTGGGCTCCCCTGGGCTGAGGGGCGTGGCGTTGGAGGCCTGGGACCCAACCACCAGGGAGACAAAAGAGGCGGAGGCGGTAGCCCCGTTAAGGGGCAGCCTCTTCATGACCCCATGAAGCATTTCCCCTGCGCTTGTGTGTGTGCATGCGAGTGCTGGTCCCAGACAAGGCAGAGTGCCGCAGGAGCAGGGCAGGTTAGAGTGAAGAGGTGTGTGTGGCATCCTTGGGCTCTCACCTAAAAGAGAGCCTGCGTCCCAGGCGACACAATGTCCCGCACGGGCCTTTCCTGTTCCATGGGACAGAGTGCCCACCCCCACTGGGCACTGCATGTGTACGCTCGGATCAGGTCACAGGGAACTAGCTGTTGGGGGCCAGATGTAAGCTGGCAAGGTCCTTGCACCTGTAGGGGCTAGCAAGGCTGGGACCCTTACCCACACAGTTTTCCCAGACTTGTTTGGATGGCGATTATCAGTAGAATGAGAGCAACCTTTGTAGAATGAGAACAGCCTTTCATAGCTTACCAAGAAGTCTGTAACTATTTACTAGATATGCTGTACTGAGAACTTGTCCTTCTGCTGTGTCTCTCCCTTAGAGATTAAGAGGAACAAAGAATACATTCCTCTTGACAGACCTCCTATTCAGTGTGTTGTGTATAAATAGGATTGTATAGATAATAAAGTTACTTCAGTTCATCAAGAGAACTGGGGTCCTCCCGACCTCACTTTCCTGTCTTTCTTTCTTTTCTCAATTCCCACCTCCCTGCCTCAGCCTGGCTCAACCCTGTCAGGCTGGCCCTGACAACTAGGATCCCTTGTGGAGAGGGATCGCATTCTCTGGATGGAGGTGATCGAGGTCCATTATCCTCACTCTCCTTCACAAGGCCCAGTGCCTAGGTGCTCCGTGCCCCTCAGAGGCACGCCAACACACATATATGCGCGTGCGCGCGCGCACACACACACACACACATACTTGGGCAGCAGGTCCTTGATCTGGGGATGCAGCAGTTGGTCCTGGCCAAAGGGCACGCCAAGACCCCCTGTGGCTGAAGGCCAATTCGAACACATAGGTCAGGACCTGGCACAGCTCGCCTCAGGACAGTGGCCTCCAGGGCCTCTGCACTGACAACGCCTAAGTATGCTTGGCAAAAGGTTGGGGGACTCACAACTGAGAAAGGAAGGGACAGGGAGCAAGGGAGCACATTTCGGCACCCTTCCTGGACATGTGAAAGCAAAGGGTGTGAGCTCAGCCAGGAGCTGAGCCTGGAGACCAGCTCCCAGAGACCAGCTGACGCACAGCAGGGAAGAGCTCGCCAGGGGCCACAAAAGAGCACCCCAAGAGTTCTTCCCCGCAGGGGGCTCTCCGGACCCTCAGGGTCTAGGGAAATGCTCCTCATTCCTGGCTTTGGCAGACAGGCTGCCTCTGTGGTGGGCAGGTGGACAATGGGGGGAGGGGGGATTCCTCTCTGTCAACCCAGCTGCTTTGAGCTGGAGGCAGCATCTTCACACTTTGTCTTGTTCCTCCAACCTGCCTGTGGGCCAGCCAAGCATTCAGTGGAGACCTGGAGAGTGAGGGGTGAGTACAAGCCAGAGCCATTCTTCCCCTCGCCCAAGTGCTGCTCAGGGCCTCTTGACGGAAGGTGGCCAAGAATGCCCAAGTCTGCCGACGTATGGCAGGTGGTCCATCCGCTCAACTTCATTCCACTCCCAGGTTTACCAGGCAAACCTCTCCCTTCAGGGAGGTGCTTCCGGGATCCTTGGCGGACAGGCCTAGGTTGGAATCCTGGTGTTATGGAATATGGAATTTATGGAATTGGCACAGAAGAGACAGTTGGACACTCTGAGGTTTCAGGAAAAGCCTTTATTCAAAGCAGCGCTGCTGGTTCAAGGGACTCAAAGACCCAGATCCTGAACCACTTAGACAATGAGATTTTCTCCTTATATATTTCTGAGTTTGTTTCCTAACTACCCGCTTCTGTAGTGGACTCTCACAGCTTCCCCCCCGCCCCCCCCCTCCCAAGAATCAGCTAGAATGGTTAACTTAGACAAATCTAATGTCCATCCTGGATGGCACCAGTGACCTACCTCTAGTTAAGCTGTTACATCCTTCATTTATGGCCCCTTGTTAATTGGGCGTATTTAGGTAAATAGCTCTTGCAAGACCAGATAATTAAGGAAGGGGCAGTGACTTCAGGAATGTGCATTAGGGATACTGATTACCTTAAGTACAGAGTCCAGCTGCTAGTCTCCTACATTCTTTCACAAATGGAGTTAATTATCGGCTAGCAAGAGGGTGCAGTAGAAAGCAGGTTACTGGAACAAATTCAGTTTGCTAGCCCCAAAAATGTCTTATGCTCCCCGTCATCCCCCTCCCCCTTGATCCATAAGCTAGCCTTAGCATGGCGGATTATAGAAGACTCGGTGATTGGGGATAGGGACGATGACCGCTCTAACTACTTCCGGCTGAAGGGGGATGTCGAGATAAAGGGGTTCAGCATGCCAAGTCTTCATCATCTTCCCCCAAGGGGTCGTAGTAGTGCAGGTTCCTGGCTTGTAGTACCGTTTGGAGCTTAAAGGCTTCTAAGCAAGAAGAGATAAACTGTGTTAGCATATTGAGTATACAGGGGCCAAATAACAGAGCTAGGAGTATCATTAAAAGGGGACCTGCTAGTGGAAGTACCCACGAGGCCCAGTTCCATATATTATTCCAGGAACTCCAAGATTCTGATAATTCCTGTCTTCTTTTTGAAGCCTGATCAGCTAGCTTCTTGTCCCCATCCCTTACAATACCAGACTTGTTGACATAAAAACAGCACTCTTCCTCAAGAAACAGGCACAGCCTTCCTTTTTCTGCTGTGAAAAGGTCCAGTCCTCTTTGATTCTGGAGAGTAACAGCTGCCAGTGAGTCAATCTGTTCCTGTACTGCAACAATACTTTGGGCTATTTCTTCTAAGCTGTCAGCAAGGTCTTTGGATAGGCTCTGATAGTAGGAGAGGGAAGTTGCCAGTCCCCCTGTTCCAGTGCTAACACCTGCTGTAATGCCAAGCGTTTTAAGGAGAGGGATTAGTTGGACTGCTCTTTTGTATCGGATATGGTGTGTTTCGGGGACGGGCAAGGACTGATTATTGGGGGCTATATCTACATTGGGTGAGAGGTAGATGAGAGTGCAAGTCCCTGTCCAGTTTGTGGGGAGACAGACATACGTGTTTTGTCCACAGAGGAAGAAGATGCCCTCATTATGGAGACAAGCTGAAAGGTGTAGAGAAAAAAGGTGAGTTGAAGGATATGGGGGTCTCTGTCCTGATTCTGCGCTCCAAACTGAGAGGGTGGCTGCCATGGCGCTTCCGATAAGGGGTGACAGGTGAGAGGTTGAGACTCTTTTGCAGTGAAAGTGGGTAGGAATACCAGTATGAGATGTTATCCAAGGAAAAAGTGAAAGGGAAGGAAAAGAACAATTGAAGTCTCGGGCCTGGACTGTTGGATAAGAAGTAAAACGGACTGGCTGTAGAAAATGACCATTGGCTTCTGGGGAGACTTGGTAATCAATCCGTTGGGACCAATAGGTATTTGGTAGTTCCAGTTTGACTGTGGTGTTGCAAGCAGAGGATGGGAGGTCACCCATTGATATATTGCCCTGTGATCTTGTAAAGCATAAAGGGGCCTGGGTGAGTAGTGGGGTATGTAGAGCAATAGGGCCTGTGACTGGGAGAGAGGACGAAGCTACTTTAGCAAGAGATTGAATATAGGTACGAAAGAGAAGGGAGGCTTGGTTTGCCTGGGTGGTAGGATAATCACCTAATAGGGTGTCAGCTCTTTCAGAAAATATATTCCCCTTTTCTTTTTTATAAGCCAGAGTGGTTTTGGCCTGGGTCCATCCCTCAATGGGTATAGGGATGGCTATATATGCTGAAGAAGAGAGGGAAAGGCAGAGCCAGCATTCCCTGGCTAAGGCTGGGTTGGTCTGATTTAAGAGGGAGAGGGTGAGGTTAAGTCTTTGGTAGAGATAGTGAGGACTTAGGAGATTCTTAAGAGGCAGAGTGTAGACCTGGGAATGGTCGAGATTAAGAGAGTTCAGTAACAGTAAAAGAACCAGCCTCAGCCTCATCTTGTTCCTTTGCTGTGTAGAAGGTACTAATTTTATGGTGCTCTGTGTCCCAGCAAGGTCAGAAGAGTTCTCCTCCTGGTACTAGCCTAGGGTTCCGGTGGCACTCATAAAAAGACAAAAATAAGAATTATTAGAAAGACAAAACCCATGATTATCCAGAAATACCAGAGCATATTACCTTTAGGGAGAGATAAGAAAGAAATATTAATGTAAGGGAGAATTCAGCAGGGTGTTATCTGAATTACTTGGAGCAGGTGATCAGCCAGGTCCTCCGTCTTCTTGAGGGTGATCCACAGGGGGTGTTTCTGGTTGGAGGTCACCTTCCACTCAGGCTGGGCGTTGCTCGGCTGGTGGGCTGCTTTCACCCAGGAGTTCAGTTCTGCAACCTTGAGATCTGTAGGGGTGGTTAGTATGACTGGATAGGATCCCTTCCAAGTTGGCTTAAGGGGCTCCTTTTTCTAGCCTTTTACCCAAACCTGGTCTCCAGTTTTATAAGGGTGTACAGCTGTTCCTAGAGAGATGGGTAATCAGTCAATAACCCATCTTTGGACCTCAAAGACAATTTTTCCAAGTCCCTGTAATTGCTTCTGAATTCCTAAGTCCCCTATTTCCCCCAAATTTCCCTTTGGCTGAATTAAGGGAGGAGGTCTGCCATATAGAATTTCAAAGGGAGAGAAACCTACCCTGGCCTTCAGGGCACAGCATACCCCCAGGAGTACAAGAGGTAAGATATCTGTCCAGGGTAAGGTTGTCTCTTGGCATAGCTTAGCCATTGCCTGCTTGATTGTCCGGTTCATGCGCTCTACTTTCCCTGACCTCTGAGGCCTATACGCTGTATGTAGGTTCCATTTAATTCGTAAAGCCTTGGCTACCTGTTGTACTATTTCTGCTACAAAGGCTGGGCCATTATCCAACTGTGGTCAGAGGCTTTCCATGTTGTGGAATTATGTCCTTCAGCAATGCCTTAGTGACTTTTCTTGCCTTTCCTGTGCAAGTGGGATATGCCTCGACCCAGCCTGAAAAGGTACAAACAAAGACCAGTCGATATTTATTCCCTCTGCTAGGCCCTATTTCTGTAAAATCTACTTCTAAGTCCTCAGAGGGAGCTTGCCCGCAGCACTGAACTCCTATCGGTCCTACAGGACCCTGGTTGGCATTGTTCTGTGCACAGAGGAGGCAACACTGAGACACTGAGGCACACAAGGAGGGAAGGCAGGCAATCAGGTAGTATCTGCCTAACAAAGCTTCTAGGGCAGTCTTCCCTAAATGAGTAAGTTCATGCTGCTGGAGGACTACCTTATGGGCTAACTGTTCTGGGACATAGACCTTATGATCTGGGAGTATCCACCAACCTTCCTTCATCCTCTTACCCCCTTCTTGCTGGGCCCATTCCTCTTCGGAGGCTCAGATAATTCAGGAGCCAACATGATCCGCAATGGCACCACCCGCCCCTTAGCAGCCAGCTTTGCTGCTGCGTCTGCGTGAAGGTTCCCTTTTGACACTGAGTCTTTCCCTTTCTGATGTCCTTTACAACAGATGACTGCTACTTCCTTGGGCTCCCAGACTGCTTATAGTAACTTCAAGATCTCATTCTGATTTTTTAAAAAATATATTTTATTGATTTTTTTTTACAGAGAGGAAGGGAGAGGGATAGAGAGTTAGAAATATCGATGAGAGAGAAACATCGATCAGCTGCCTCCTGCACATCTCCTACTGGGGATGTGCCCGCAACCCAGGTACATGCCCTTGACCGGAATCGAACCTGGGACCTTTCAGTCCACAGGCCAACGCTCTATCCACTGAGCCAAACCGGTTTCGGCCTCATTCTGATTTTTGATTCCTTTTCCTCTGGCCATCAGAACCCCCTTTCCTTGTATATGGCCCCATGGATATGCAGGGTAGCGAAGGCATAGTGCGAGTCAGTGTAGATGTTGGTGCACTTATCCTCACTGAGTTCTACGGCTCTGACTAGGGCCCAAAGTTCTGCTTTCTGTGCTGACCATCCTTCAGGTAGGGCCTGTGCCTCGATTGTCTCAAAGTCTGATACCATTGCATACCGGCTCATCTTTCCTTCATCTAGGAAGCTACTGCTATCCGTGAGCAATACAAAGTCCGGATTCTGTAGGGGCTTGTCTGTTAGATCTGGCTGGCTGGAGTAAACCTCCTCTAGGACTTCTAGGCAATCATGCTCAGGAGCTCCCTCCGTGACGGGTAAAAAGATGGCAGGATTAAGAGTTCTCACTGCTTCTAATTATACCTGCCAATTTTCACATAGGAGCCCCTGATACTGAGTCATTCAAACATGAGTCAGCCAGTGCTGCCCCCTAGCTTCCATTAGAGTCACAACAGAATGAGGTACTTTTACATTTAAGTTTTGTCCCAGGGTAAGCTTATCCCGCTTCTTTCACTAATAATGCTGTGGCTGCAAGGGCCCTGAAACATGGGAGCCATCTGGAGGCAACTGGGTCAATCTGCTTGGAGAGATAGGCTACTGGTCTTTGCCAGGGTCCAAACTCCTGGGTTAGAATTCCTAGGGCTACCTCATTGTTCTCGTGAATGAAGAGGTTAAAGTCTCATGTCACAGCTGGTAGCCCTAGTGCTGGGGCCTCGTGAGCTTTTGTCTTTATGGTGATGAAGGCCTTTTCCTGCTCAGGACCCCAGTCAATGGTTGCCTTCTCATCCCCTTTCAAAGCTTCATAGAGAGGCTGAGCTAGGTCTGAAAACCCTGGGATCCAAAGCCGACAGAACCCTGCAGCTCCCAGGAATTCCAGAATCTGCCACCGGGTGCTAGGGATTCGGATAACACATACTTCATGCTTTCTTTCAGTCCCTAGCCTTCATTTCCCTTAGGTGATTCGGGAGCCTAGATACTTGACTTCTGACAAATCTTTGCCTTTTTCTTGGACACCAGTAACCTGTTTCAGTTAAGAGTCTCAGAAGGGCTCGCATTCTTCCCAGAACTGAGCTCACGTGGAGCTAGCCAGTAGGAGGTCATCTACATATTGGAGTAGAACATATCCCAAGTCCTGTCTTGGGAACATAGACAGATCAGATGCTAGTGCTCTACTAAAAAGAGTAGGGGAGTTCTTAAACCCTTGTGGCAGTCTGGTCCAGGTGAACTGCTCCTTGGTCCCCATAGTTGGGTTTTCCCACTCAAGGTGAACAGAGGCTGACTGGAGGGTGCCAACTGAAGGCAGAAAAAGGCATCTTTCAGATCTAGACATGTAAACCATTCCACCTCTGATGGAATGAGTCCCAGAAGAGTGTAGGGGTTTGGCAGCACCAAGTGCAGGGTTATAACAGCCTCATTAACAGCCCACAGGTCCTGCACCGAGTGGTAATCATCAGTCCCAGGCTTTTTGACAGGCAAGAGAGGAGTGTTCCATGGAGACTGACATCATTTAAGAAGTCCCCACTGAAGCAGCCGGTCTAACTGGACCTGGATTCCTAGGCATGCCTCCCTTACAATTGGATATTGGCGGAGTTTGATAGGCTGTGCCCAGGCTTTAAGTCAATTAGTACCAGGGCATGGTCCTTGGCCAGGCCAGGGAGATTTCCTTCTGCCCAGACCAGAGGGATTCTTCCTCTAATTCAGGCTCTAATGGTGAGATCTTTGACTTGGAGGTATAAAGTCTCCATTCTTCCTCCCAAGGAACTGCTATGGACAGGACCATTGGAGAGGTCTCCTCACCTAGGCGCAGCTGTACTGAGCCATCTGGGGCAAAGGTGACCCCTGCCCCCATCTTGGCTAAAAGGTCTCTACCCATTAGACGCACTGGGCAATCTGGCAAGTACAGGAATTCATGAGTTACTTGGTGGCCGCCAAGTTGGCATCTGCAAGGGCGGCAGAATGGTCTACGGGTCTGGTCCCCAGTAGCTCCAGTAATGATGACTTCCTTTCTTGAGAGAGGCACTACATTCTGAGTGACTACTGAGTGCTCAGCTCCTGTATCAACCATAAAGTCCACAGTTTGGCCCCCAATTTTTATTCTGACCATGGGCTCATGGGGGTCCAGCCAAAAAGAGCCTGGTCTGTCCTAGTTAGAGTCAGCTGCCATCAGCCCAATAAGGTCTGCCTCAGGTGGTTCCAGCCGGTAGCGGCTGGGTGGGTTGGATGACCCTGACTTCCCTTTCTGGTGCTTTGGACATTCATTCTTCCAGTGTCCAGATTCCTTACATTAAGCACACTGGTCTCACTTCAGGTTTGTCCTCCCTCCCCCTAGCCTAGGTCCTTGTTTCCCTTTCTTATCTGTCTGGGAGCTTGAGTCCTTGATAGCCACCGCTATCAAGGCTGCTTTCTTTTTCAGTCTCTCCTCCGCTTCTTTCTTAGCTGCCCTGTCTCGGTTAATGAAAGCCTTGTTTGCTATTTCTAGCAGCTCGGTAGTGTTTTTTCCCCCTGCAAATCCTTCTAGCTTCTGTAGCTTTCTTTTTATGTCAGGCTGGGCTTGGCCCACAAAGGCCACATTTACCATAGTTTGATATTCTGAAGCTTCAGGATCAAAAGGAGCATAGACCCAGTATGCCTCACATAGTCAGCCATGGACTTTCATCAGGCTTCTGGAAGACCTCAGAGATCTTAGCCATATTGGTGGGTTTCCTGGCCCCGGCCCTGAGCCCCTGGAGGAAGGCCAGCTGATATCTTTCTAGCCTGGTGCCAGAAGCCGGTCCATCCTTGCTGCTTGACACAGTCGCTGCAGGGAAGAAACATCCGCACAGCATATGTTTCAAGGGACCTGGCGTATACGGCATACTGTTCTTAATATGTTTGTTCCCCTTCTCAGTGCTATGTGTTCTAAACAGGGCCACCTCCCCTAGAAAGGTTGTTTCCCCGGGTGGGGATGTTTCCCTGGAGTTAGGGATTAACGGGACTAAGGAAGGAAATAAATCAGTAAAAACCCCTAGTGTTACAGAAATACTGTGTGTTACTTATGAAGAACTTAGACTAAGACTGTTGGCAATAAATTTGGGACTTGCTAGGCCTGCATCCCCAGGGGTCTACCCACCAGAGAAAGTGTCAAAGCCTATGAAAACCCACCGATGCAGGGCAGTCCCAAGGAAGACCACCAGCAAGGCTAAAAGGACATAACCTGTACTTGGGCCACAGAATAGGATTATCTCCTTCAGTTACTTCCTTGTAGCTTAACTGTAGAGCAGTAGAGTAGTGACCTTGGAATGGAGATAACAAATTTTGGAATAGAATGGATAGGATTAAAATCAACAGAGCTAGATAGAGATAAGATTTTTAGCAAAGGTCAGATAAGAAACTATAAACATAAAACAAGGAACTGTAGAAGGTCAAGGGAAGACCCAAAACATACCATGATATACAGCAATGATGGCGAACCTTTTAAGCTCGGCGTGTCAGCATTTTGAAAAACCCTAACTTAACTCTGGTGCCGTGTCACATATAGAAATGTTTTGATATTTGCAACCATAGTAAAACAAAGACTTATATTTTTGATATTTATTTTATATATTTAAATGCCATTTAACAAAGAAAAATCAACCAAAAAAATGAGTTCATATGTTCACCATCACTGATATAGAGGCATGCTTATAGAATCGAGTAGTATAAAATATAGCTGTAACAGGACAATAAAGAGAACCTGGCTATGCTGATCATCTGAACGCTGCCTCCGTGTCCTTCATTCTTCGCCAACGCTGTCCACACCTTTGGGAACCCCTGGACCGCTGGGGCTGGACCCCGGCAGCCTGGCCCTTCCGTCTTCTGAGTTCGGGGCCCAATTAAGTTCCTCATCTGGGAGGGCCTCCCTGGCCCATCTGTCTGTGTCTAATATCCCTACCAGGGCCTGGACCTAGAGCCATTTCTGAGCCTCTGTTACTATTCTCATGCGCTCCTCAGGGTTAAAGAGCGTGAAAAGGAGCTGCTTGCAGTCTACCCAGATGGGCTTCTGGGTCTGGAATATTGACTCGAGGAGGTCCACCATGGCCTGAGGTTTTTCAGAATAAGCAGGAGTGGGATGCTTCTAATTCAGGAGATCGGTCATGGTAAAAGGCTGATAGTAAAAGACCGGTCTCCTCTCTTGTAGGATCCCATCTTCTCAAAGCACTTGGGGACCCTGAATCTCCCGGAGAGGCATCTGGAAGACTGGATGTGGCTTGGGTCTCTGATCAGCTGAGCGCAAGCGCCGTCCAACTAGCTCTGGAGAGTCCAGTTGGGGAGAGACGGAAGGAGGTGATAAAACTGGCGGGGCTTCCTCAAGGGGTTCCTGTAGAATAGAGGGCTGAGCTTCCTTCTAAGGGACCTGTTTCTTTTCTCCTGCCTGCTTCTTCTCTCCTACCACTAAAACCTTACTCTGTCCCTTCTTACACCCACAGAGCCGGATCCAAGGAGGCTTGTGCAGAGCTATTCCTAGCCACTGGCCAATATAAGGGAACTGATCAGGATGACCGGGGTCTCCTGTTATAATTCTGTGAACATTCCTAATTGTGGGGACATCCAATGTGCCCTCCAGTGGCCATCCTACTCCAAAAGACGGCCAGTCTATTTCACACATTCTTTTTAACTTCCAAGAGACTAATATTACCCCATAGTCCCCAGCAAATCCTTTACATACATTCTAAGACAGTGGGTGTTGAGGAGTTATTTCCCATGTTGCAAGTATGTAGCCCCACCCAATGAACGAAGACGCAAGACAAACAGGAAGTAACTTTCGCTTCGCCCGCCCAGCCATGCTGGTGGCCCAGACTTAGGTGCCTCTTAGCTTTGATGTAGGATCCATATAAACCCAGGACCCAGAACACCACCGCAGGGAGGGACCGAGTCGCCTCAGTCCCCCAGGTGACAACGCCTCCCTTAGCCCTATGAGGTTACCACTGAACCACGGGGTAGGGCTCACATAGGCTCTGTAGCTTTTCGCCATGGAGCACAGGCTTTTAAACTCTCATTAACACAGCAGTCAGTCGGAGCTTTGACTTCCACTCATGGAAATTCCCTGAACTGAGGCAAATATTTTGCCTAAGTAGTGATCAGCTATTTCTTCTGCCCCTAAAGGCAGGCCTGACATCGGACTGATTTCCCAAGGGTCACTTACCCGTCAGACGTCTGGTCCAGAAAAGGTGTTTCCTGCCTCAGGAGAGTTCGCTTGGAGCACGGAAGCGCAGCAGTCTTCCCGGGCCCCATGAGTCCAGGAACCAGCGAATGTGCCGGAGGCACCTTCCCAGGGTCACAGAGCCCAGGCCGAGTGCTCCGGGGTCCACTCTTCTCAGCGGTGGCCTCAAGAGCCAGTCACAACTGACGCATTCTCGGCCAATGCACCAAAATGTTATGGAATATGGAATTGGCGCAGAAGAGACAGCTGGACACTCTGAGGTTTAAGGAAAAGCCTTCATTCAAAGCACCGCTGCTGGTTCAGGGGACTCTTAAAATCCAGATCCTGAACAACTTAGACAATGAGATTTTCTCTTTATATATTTCTGAGTTTCTTTGTTTCCTAACTACCAAACTTCTGTAGTGGACTCTCACAGCCCCCCTCAAGTCAGTTAGAATGGTTAACTTAGATTGTATCTAATATCCATCCTGGATGGCGCCACTGACCTCCGGCTAGATAAATTGTTACATCCTTGGTTTATGGCCCCCTGTAAATTGGAAGTTTTGGGGTAAATAGCTCTTGCAAGATCAGATTATTAAGGAACGGGCAGTGACTTCAGGAATGTCCATTAGAGACCCTGATTAACTTAGGTACCGAGTCTGTCTGCTAGTCTCTTACATTCTTTCACAAATGGAGTTAATAATCAGCTAGCAAGAGTGTTAAGTAGAAAGCAGGTTACTGGGACAAATTCAGATTGCTAGCCTCAAACCTGTCTTATTGTCCCCATCACTGAAGATCCCTAGGGATGGCACCATGCCCGCCACACTTGGATTCGGGGTGGGGGGGTGGGGGGGGGAGTTGAGGGGGGAGGGGGACGAAGAACTCCCTCTGCACTGCATACTTCGTCTGGGTGAGGGCTTCGGTGAGGGGCACTGCCTTCTGGGCTCTGCTTGCGCCCTCTCACTGGGTTGCTGGGACCCCTGGCTCCAGGAAGGCAGGGTTCCACATGTGCTCCTTGAGAAAGTCCCTGGCCCTCCTCTCAGGCCGCCAACTTCCAAGGAACTCCCAAGCCCGCTTTGGAAGGTAGGTAGGTATCCCTGGCCGGGACACACCTGCAAACCCTCCCAAGGAGAAGGGGCACTAGGCCAAATGCCCACAGGTCCCGGCCTGGGCTCTGTCCCAGCAGCTGCAGCTTCCTTTGTCCCGCCCAGTCATGGCGGCCGCCTTGGTTCCCAGATCACCTTGGCTTGCTGTGAGCCAGGGACCAGGCGCCTGATCCTCACGAAGCCCATCTCAACAGCTTCCTTGGGAACCCCCAGTGCCGGGCCAAGCTCTTGACCTCCCGGGATCCCGATCCCTGTCCCCCTGTGCGAGGCCTCATTCTCTTGTCACTCTCCTCCATTGCAATGGACAGCGGCTTGTGGGAGCGCAAACTCATTCCGCTTGATGGCAGTAGTGCACCACAAATGCCAACCTGTCCTCTTCCCTCCACCCTTCGCGAAGGAAAAAACTGACAACCTGTGTCCCAAAGCACACAACAGGCCAGGCTGGCTCAGGCTTCTGAGGCCCAACAACAAAGGAGAGTGGCCTTTCTTGAGCGTCCATTCCAATGGAGAAATTCTGGAAGAAATGGGTCCACAATCCATTCATGGCACGCCACTGAAAAGGGTAGGCCTTCAAAATAAACACAACCCAAGGAAGGGGTGTATTTCTCAACACTACCCATGGGGCCATAGCTGGGTATGTTGACAAGCTGAACCGGAGGGCCTCAGTAAAAGCAGAGGCTCTCAGAGTCCCAGCCAAGAAATGGGTTGGCAAGAGGCACCACTCAAATAAAAGGAACTCCAAACAAACAGGCCGAGGCTCACCCACTTGGCCACTGTGAGGGCGGGAGAATGCCTCCAGGACTGTGGCTCCAGCCTGCAGGGCTTCCCTCTTCTGGGTAGGGTTCCCCTAAGGCACCTTCCTAACCCCAAAGCAGAAGACTTCCCATTCAGGTGGCCTAGGGGCGGACATAAAGGTACCCGCAGCTCTAACTTTAGCAGCCCAGGTCTCCCCACCCTCCGAGAACCCAGGGGAACTCGCAGACACAGTTGGCCAAGTGTGTGTGTGGTTGGGGGGTGGGGAGTCAGGGAGGAATGGGGCACCTTCTCAACAGGGCATGCTGGTCAGTCACAGAAGAGCCAGCCAGTCTGCCTGGTCTCAGGCAGTGGGATGCAAAGGGTAGCCACACGAACGCTTCATCCCCCACCTTCTTCCCCCTCCCACAACCTCCACTACCTCCACCTCACCCCCACAAGCAGCTCACCCTCACAATATTCCTGCATCAGCAGTGCCTGAGTGCTCCCAGGCCTGGTGAAGGCACAAGGTTTCATTTCAGTGAGCTGGGCTCAAGAGCAAACGGGATCCTACAGGACAAGGCCAATGTGTATGGAGAGCAGCACTCACACAAGAGGAGGCAAAAAGCCTCCAGGGCCTGGCCCTCCTCCACAGAGCAGCTGCCATGACAGGGAAGGTTCCCACCGCGGGCCAGGACTGCTGCTTCTCCTGGACCAGGTGGGGAGACTCCAAAGGTCATGTCAGTGAAGGCTGGCTTGATGGAGCTGAGGCCTGAAACAGGCCCAGGCCCAGACCCTCAACCCACCTGCAGCTGGTCTGACTGGCAGGTCAACAGGCACCAGCCATTTCCTCTCTGGCCCCACACACTTCCACGGGACTGACCAACCATTTGTCTTGGGAGGAGGGCATCTGTCCCGGGACGGGCCCACGAGACACTGAACCAACCTATTCCTCTGGGCGAACGCAGGTCACACACACTGACACTGTGGTCCCTACCGCTCTGGAGGCCGCCCCTTGCCAGGTGGGCCAAAGACAGAAGAGAGGAGAGCAAGAGAGCAAGGGGAACCTGATGTCCCAGGAGAAGACACACATGAAATGCCCTAGGCTCCTACCCCGAGGCAGGGACAATGCCAGCCCAACCCGGCTAGCTGTCACCAAACAGATGGAGACAATCAGGCGGTGGGACCAGAGACCCACTCTGCACACATGTGTCACAGCCAGGGGAACCATACACTGTGACAGAGGCCCAATGGAGAGGGCCTTGGGAGCCTGCCTGTTGGCTTTCATTTGCTCTCAATCCCAGAAGCACCCAGAAGAAGCAACACGGAACTACGGTGGGCGCTGCAGGGTGCCTGTGGGAAAACACAGGGGCAAGGTGGGTGCACTAAGGTGAGGGGCTCCTGCGTTCCTGGGGAGGAGCTCTTATCTACAAGGGCATGACCGGGGTCACAAGGAACAGGAGAGGAGACAGGAAATGGTCTACGCGTACGCGTACGCACGCACACTCCCGACACCCACGTGTGCAGTGACTGCTACGTTGCTATTCATGAATGAACGAACGGATGAAGAGGAGCAAGAATGAACACATGCACCAACTGATTCGTGGGATGAATGAGTGGCCATATAAATGAATAAGAGGGAGTGAGAGGGTGATCCCCGTAGAGTGCACACAGCTGCCAAAGTGAACCTCCAGGAAGGGGCTACTGAACAGATGGCCCTGGCCTAGGTCATCTGACCTTGTGGGTGGAACCGCTGGTGTCTCCGCTGGGTCTGCGGGCCACACCGCCAACTGCCACCTTTCCACTGGGGCGCCCAAGGTTGGACTGACCACCTGAAATTCCGGGAGGTGGGCAGGGGCCGACCGCCTGAGCCCTGGAACCTGATCCAGGGGCCCTGAGGAGAGCAGAAGAGAGGCCAGGGTACCAGGAGAAGAGGGGAAGTCCAGATGACGTGTCCAGGGCCAGCTGTGAACCCGTGTCCCTTGTGTCTGGAACGCTCAGAGGAGGGCCAGCCTCTGGAGAAGAAGACGCCTGGGAATAGCCATGGGCCAGTGGGCAAAAAGGACAAGGTCCCCCCTCGCTGGGTAGGGGGACACAGAGGCCCAGAGAGATGTGGAGAGAGATCTCAGATGCCAGAGAGAATTCCTTTGGTGGCCTTTGCAAGCCCCTTTCTCCTGGCAACAAGAAGCCCAAAGACAGAGGCATGGGCTCCCCAACACCCCAGGACAAGCAATGGGGCTGCTTGGGCTTGGAAAGCTTCTGGCACTTCCCTGGGCCTTTTTTGAGCCACAAAGGGCGGAGGGAGAGGCCAGGCTCCAGGAGACAGAGGGATCTGTGGAGCCACAGTGCCATCCAGCGGAATCCTTTTCAAGCAGGGCCCGCAGAACAGGGTTCCTGAGCCTAGGGATCCGCCTGGGAAGGCGTGTGGCTGGGCGGCTGGTGACCAGGCTGGTTCTGGGGACCACAGACCATTGTGGGGGGGGTCTAGGTGGCCGGCACACCTGCACAGTGGCAAGGAAGCCACAGGGTGGGCGCTAGAGGCAGTGGTGCTCACCCAGCTGGGCGCCTAGGCTGCCCTGGGCTGAGGGGCGTGGCCTCGGCGGCAGCCATGTTCTCAGCGCAGCTGCTCAAGCTCCTACAGGGGCCTGTGGCCCTGGGGGCTGGCGCTGGTTTCGGAAGCCAGGTCCACCCGTGGGCTCCCTGTGCAGAGCGCCCTCCGGAGGCCTGGGACCCGACCACCAGGGAGCGGGGAAAAGGGAGGCGGCGGCAGCCTCATGAGGACAGCCTCTTCCTGAGCCCCTGAGCATTTCCCCAGTGCTTTTGCATGTGCATGCCGGTGCTGGTCCCAGACTAGGCTGAGTCCAGCAGGAGCAGGGCAGGTTAGAGTCAAGAGGTGTGTGTGGCATCCTTAGGCTTCTGCCTAAAAGGGAGCCTGCGTCCCAGGCCACACACTGTCCCATACGGGCCCTTCCTGTTCTACGGGACAGAGTGCCCACGCCCACTGGGCACTGTGTGCGTATGCTCGGATCAGGTCACGAGGGGGGGGGGGTGGGGGCCTAGGATCCCTATGAGGAGAGGACATCATCCTGTGGATGCTGGTGATTGAGGTCCATTTCCCTCACGTCTCCTTCACAAAGCCCAGTGCCTAGGCACTCCGTGCCCCTCAGAGGCACGCAAAAACACACATATATGGGTGCGCACGCGCACACACATGTCCGAGGCCCGACCGCGAGCGCGCGCTCAAAAACACACACACACACACACACACACACAGAGACTGGGGCAGCAGATCCATGTTCGGCACGGCGGGTCCTTGATCTGTGGATGCAGCAGTTTGTCCTGGACAAAGGGCACCCTAACACCCCCTTGGGCTGAAGGCCAATTTAACACGTCCAGGATCTCTGCACTCACAAGGCCTAAGTCTGCTAGGCAAAACGTCGGGGGACTCACAACTGAGAAAAGAAGGGACAAGGAACAAGGGAGGACGTTTCAGCTCCCATCATGGACACGTGAAAACAAAGGGTGTGAGCTCAGCCAGGAGCTGAGCCTGGAGACCAGCTCCTAGATACCACCTAACCCCCCCAAGCAGAGAAGAGCTCGCCAGGGACCACAAAAGGGCACCCCAGGAGTTTTTTCCCGCAGCGGGCTCTCTGGACACTTGGGTTCTATATGGAAATGCCCCTCATTTCTGGCTTTGGCAGACAGGCTGCCTCTGTGGTGGGCAGGTGGACAATGGGAAGAAAGGGGGTGGGCTCCTTTCTGTCAACCCAGCTGCTTTGAGCTGGAGGCAGCATCTTCACACTTCCTCTGGCTTCAGTGGAGGCCTGGAGGGAGAGTCAGGGGTGAGTGCCAGCCAGGGCCGTTCCTTCTCCTCGCCCAAGTGCCTCTCAGGGCCTCTTGATGGAAGGTGGCCCAGAACGCCCAAGTCTGCCAATGTATGGCCCATCGTCCTTCCTCTAAGATTAGTTCCGCTCCCAGGTTTACCAGAAGGTCCTCTCCCTTCAGGGAGCTGTGTCTGGGATCATTGGGGGCGGGCCTGGGTTGGAATCCTGGAGACCCCTAGGGATGGATGGCACCATGCCTGCCACACTTGGATTCCCTGGCAAAGGACTCCTTCTGCCCTACTTCCTTTGAGTGGGCCTCAGTGAGGGGCACTGCCTTCTGGGCTCTGCTTGAGCCCTCTCACTGGGTTGCTGGGAACCCTGGCTCCGGGAAGGCGGGGTTCCACGTGTGCTTCCTGAGAATGTCACTGTCTCACCTCTCAGGCCGCCAACGTCCAAAAAACTCTCGTGCCTGCTTTGGAGGTGGATGGAGGGTGGGAGGTGTCCATGACCTGGCGGCACCTGCGCTCCCTCCCAAGCAGAAAGGGAACCTGGCCAAACACCCACAGTCCCTGGCCTGGGCTCTGTCCCAGCAGCTGCAGCTTCCTTTGTCCTGCCCAGTCATGGCGGCCGCCTTGGTTCCCAGAGCGCTTTGGCTTCTTGTGAGCAGGGGGTTGGGTGCCCTTTCCTCAGGAAACCCTTCTCGACAGCTTCCTTGAGAGCCCCCAGTGCCTGGCCAAGCTCTTGACATCCCGGGATCCCGATTCCTGTCCCAGCCAAAGCCAGGGCTCACTCTCTTGTCACTCTCCTCCATTGCAAGGGATAGCGCTGGGCTCGCGGGAGCACAAACTCATTCCACTTGATGACAGTAGTGCACCACAAATGCCAACCTGTCCTCTTCCCTCCGCCCTTCACAAAGGAAAAAACCATCAACCCGTGTCCCAACCGCACAACAGGCCAGGCTGGCTCAGGCATCTGAGGCCCAACAACAAGGGAGAGAGGCCTTTCTTGAGCGTCCATTCCAATGGAGAAATTCTGGAAGAAATCAGTCAACAGTCCATTCATGCAGGCCAGGGGAAAGGGTGGGCCTTCAAAATAAAAACGACCCAAGGAAGGGGTGTATTTCTCCACACTACCACTGTGGCCATACCTGGGTATCTTGACAAGCGGAACCGGAGGGGCTCAGTAGAAGCAAAGGCCCTCAGAGTCCCACCCAGTGAATGGGTTGGCATGAGTGACCACTCTAATAAAAGGAACTCCAAACAAACAGGCCAAGGCTCACCGATGCCACTGTGAGGTGAGGGAATGCCTCCAGGTCTGGGGCTCCAGCCTGCAGGCATCCCTCCTCTGGGTAGGGTTCCTCTAAGGACCCTTCCTAACTCCAAAGCAGCCACTCCCCATTCAGATGCCCTAAGGGCAGGCAGGAAGGTACATGCAGCTCTAACTTAAGCAGTCCCGGTGTCCCCCGCTCCCCTCCCTCGAGACCTCAGGGGAACTCATGCACACACTCACCACGTACATGTGTGCAGTGACTGCTACCTCTGTATTCATAAATGAACAAATGGATAAAGGGGCGCAAGAATGAACATTTACACCAATTAACGCGCAGGATGAATGACTGACTGACCGAAATGAATGAATATGGGGCGGGAATCTCCTGAAGTGCCCAAACAATGCCAAAGTGAACCTCCAGGAAGGGTTACTGAACAAATGGCCCTGGTCTAGGTCATCTGACCACGTAGGTGGAACCTCTGGTATCTCCACTGCGTCTGCGGAATGCTCCGCCAAGCGCTACCTTTCTACTGGGGGGCCCAAGGTTGGAGTGACCCCCGAAAATCCCAGGAGGAGAGCAGGGGCCAGCTGACTGAGGCCTGGAACCTGACTCAGAGGCCCAGAAGAGAGGCCAGGGTGCCAGGAGAAGAGGGGAAGTCCAGATTCCATGTCCAGGGCCAGCTGTGAACCCGTGTCCCTTGTGTCTGGAGCGCTCAGAGGAGGTCCAGTCTTTTGGAGAAGAAGAACCCTGAGGATAGCCATGGACCAGTGGGCAGAGAGGACAAGGTCCCCCCTCACTGGGTAAGGGGACAGGGAGGCCCAGAGAGATGTGGAGGGGGATCCCAGATCCCAGAGAGAATTGTTTGGTGGCCTTGGCAGGCCCCTTTCTCCTGGCAACAAGAAGCTAAAAGGCAGAGCCATGGGCTCCCCAACAGCTTAGGACAGGCAATGGGGCTGCTTGTGGTTGGATGGCTTCTGGCGCCTCCATGGGCCTTTTGTGATCCACAAAGGGCGGAGGGAGAGGCCAGGCTCCCCGAAGGATGGATCTGTGGAGCCACAGTGCCATCCAGCGGAATCCCTTTCCAGTCGCAGCAGCAGGGCAGGGCCCATGCGCCTGGGGATCCGCTGGGGAAGGCCTATGGCGGTCGGCAGGCAGGCTGGGTCTGGGGACCACACAGCACTGTGGTCCGGGTATGGGTGGCTGGCACACCTGCACAGTGGCCAAGGAAGCCACAGGGTGGGCGCTGGGAGCAGCGGTGCCCGCCTAGCTGTGCGCCTGGGCTCCCCTGGGCTGAGGGGCGTGGCCTCGGCGGCAGCCATGTTCTCGGCTCAGCAGCTCCAGCTCCTAAAGGAGCCTGTGGCCCTGGAGGCTGGCGCTGGCTGCAGGAGCCAGGTCCACTCATGGGCTCCCTGTGGGGAGTGCCCTCCGGAGGCCTGGGACCCGACCACCAGGGAGCGGGGAAAGGGGAGGAGGCGGGAGCCTGGTGAGGACAGCCTCTTCCTGAGCTCCTGGAGCATTTCCCATGCACTTGTGGGCACTGGCTAGCTTGCCAGGGTGCTGGTCCCAGACTAGGCAGAGTCCAGCAGCTGCAGGGCAGGTTAGAGTGAAGAGGTGTTTGTGGCATCCTTGGGATCGCGCCGAAAAGAGAGCCTGCGTCCCAGGCGACACACTGCCCCAAACTGGCCCTTCCTGTTCCCTGGGACAGAGTGCCCACGCCCACTGGGCACGGTGTGCGCACCCAAGGATCAGGTCACAGGGGGCTAGGATCCCTATGTGGAGAGTGACCACATTCTTAGGATGGAGGTGATCGAGGTGCATTTCCCTTACTTCTCCTTCACAAGGCCCAGTACCTAGTCACGCCATGCCCGTCAGAGGCACCCCTACACACACATTTAAGGGCCAGCACGTGCTCATACATTTCCTTGGAACAGGCGCGAGGGGTGTGAGCTCAGCCAGGAGTTGAGCCTGGAGACTAGCTCCCAGATACCAGCTGACCCCCAGCAGGGAAGAGCTCCCCAGGGGCCACAAAAGAGCTACCCCAGGAGTTCTTCCCCCAAGAGGGCTCTCTGGACCCTCGGGGTCTAGATGGAAATGCCCCTCATTCCTGGCTTTGGCAGACAGGCTGCCTGTGGCGGGCAAATGGACAATGGGGGGAAATGGGGTGGGCTCCTTTCTGTCAACCCAGCCTTTCTGAGCTGGAGGCAGCATCTTCACACTTTGGCATCAGCGGAGACCTGGAGGGAGAATCAGGGGTGAGTGCCAGCCAGGGCCATTCCTTATCCCCGCCCAAGTGCTGCTCAGGGCCTCTTGATGGAAGGTGGCCAAGAATACCCAAGTCTGAAAATCAATGTACGACTGGTCATCCACTCAGCTCGGTTCTGCTCCCAGGTTTACCAGAAGGTCCTCTCCCTTCAGGGAGCTGTGTCCGGGATCCTTGGGGGCGGGCCTGGGTTGGAATCCTGGAGACCCCTAGGGATGGATGGCACCATGCCTGCCACACTTGGATTCCTAGGATAAGGACTCCCTCTGCCTGCCTCCTTTATCTGGGTGAGGGCCTCGGTGAGGGGCGCTGCCCTCTGGGCTCTGCTTGTGCCCTCTCCGCTGGTGGCTGGGTCCCGTGGCTCCAGGAAGGCAGGGTTCCACGTGTGCTTCCTGAGAATGTCACTGGCTCACCTCTCAGACCATCAACTTCCAAAAATCTCTCCTGCCCGCTCTGGAGGCGGATGGAGGGTGGGAGGTGTCCCTGGCCTGGCTGCACCTGCGCTCCCTCCCAAGGAGAAGGGGCACCTGGCCAAATGCCCACCGTCCCTGGCCTGTGCTCTGTCCCAGCAGCTGCAGCTTCCTTTGTCCCGCCCAGTCATGGCGGCCGCCTTGGTTCCCAGAGCGCTTTGGCTTCCTGTGAGCAGGGGTTTGGGCGCCCTTTCCTCAGGAAACCCATCTCTACAGCTACCTTGGGAGCCCCCAGTGCCTGGCCAAGCTCTTGACCTCCTGGGATCCCGACCCCTGTCCCAGCCTGTGCCAAGCCTCACTCTCTTGTCACTCTCCTCCATTGCAAGGGATAGCGCTGGGCTCGCGGGAGCACAAACTCATTCCGCTTGATGGCAGTAGTACACCACAAATGCCAACCTGTCCTCTTCCCTCCGCCCTTCGCGAAGGAAAAAACTGTGAACCCATGTCCCAACCACACAACAGGCCAGGCTGGCTCAGGCATCTGAGTCCCAACAATAAAGGAGAGTGGCCTTTTTTTCTTTTTTCTTTTTTTTTTTAAATATATTCCATAGAATTTTTAGAGCGAGGAAGGGAGAGAGATAGTTAGAAACAAAGATGAGAGAGAAACATCAATCAGCTGCCTTCTGCACATCTCCTACAGGGGATTTGCCCGCAACCCAGGTACATGCCCTTGACCGGAATCAAACCTGGGACCTTTCAGTCCACAGGCTGACGCTCTATCCACTGAGCCAAACCGGTTTCGGCAAGAGAGTGGCCTTTCTTGAGCGTCCATTCCAATGGAGAAATTCTGGAAGAAATGAGTCCACAATCCATTCATGCAGGCTAGGGGAAAGGGTAGGCCTTCAAAATAAAAACGACCCAAGGAAGGGGTGTATTTCTCCACACTACCACTGTGGCCATAGCTGGGTATCTTGACAAGCTGAACCGGAGGGGCTCAGTAAAAGCAAAGGCCCTCAGAGTCCCAGCCAATGAATGGGCTGGCATGAGGGAACCACTCAAAGAAAAGGAACCCCAAACAAACAGGCCAAGGCTCACCCACTGGGCCACTATGAGGGTGGGGGAATGCCTCCAGGTCTGGGGCTCCAGCCTGCAGGCATCCCTCCTCTGGGTAGGGTTCCTCTAAGGACCCTTCCTAACCCCAAAGCAGCCACTCCCCATTCAGGTGCCCTAGGGGCAGGCAGGAAGGTACATGCAGCTCTAACTTAAGCAGTCCAGGTGCCCCCCCTCCCCCTCGAGACCTCAGGGGAACTCGCGCACACACTCACCACGTACATGTGTGTAGTGACTGCTACCTCTGTATTCGTAAATGAACGAATGGATGAAGGGGCGCAAGAATGAACATTTACACCAATTGACGCGCAGGATGAATGACTGACTGACCAAAAAGAATGAATACGGGGCGGGAATCTCCTGAAGTGCCCAAACACTGCCAAAGTGAACCTCCAGGAAGGGTTACTGAACAAATGGCCCTGGTCTAGGTCATCTGACCACGTAGGTGGAACCTCTGGTATCTCCGCTGAGTCCACGGAATGCACCGCCAAGCGCTACCTTTCTACTGGGGGGCCAAAGGTGGGAGTGACCCCCTAAAATTCCAGGAGGTGGGCAGGGGCCGGCTGCCTGAGCCCTGGAACCTGACTCAGAGGCCCAGAAGAGAGGCCAGGGTGCCAGGAGAAGAGGGGAAGTCCGGATTCCATGTCCAGGGCCAGCTGTGAACCCGTGTCCCTTGTGTCTGGAGCGCTCAGAGGAGGTCCAGCCTTTTGGAGAAGAAGACCCCTGGAGATAGCCATGGGCCAGTGGGCAGAGAGGACAAGGTCCCCCCTCACTGGGTAGGGGGACACGGAGGCCCAGAGAGATGTGGAGAGGGATCCCAGATGCCAGAGAGAATTGCTTTGGTGGCCTTGGCAGGCCCCTTTCTCCTGGCAACAAGAAGCTAAAAGGCAGAGCCATGGGCTCCCCAACAGCTTAGGACAGGCAATGGGGCTGCTTGTGGTTGGATGGCTTCTGGCGCCTCCATGGGCCTTTTTTGATCCACAAAGGGCGGAGGGAGAGGCCAGGCTCCCCGAAGGATGGATCTGTGGAGCCACAGTGCCATCCAGCGGAATCCCTTTCCAGTCGCAGCAGCAGGGCAGGGCCCATGCGCCTGGGGATCCGCTGGGGAAGGCCTATGGCGGTCGGCAGGCAGGCTGGGTCTGGGGACCACACAGCACTGTGGTCCGGGTATGGGTGGCTGGCACACCTGCACAGTGGCCAAGGAAGCCACAGGGTGGGCGCTGGGAGCAGCGGTGCCCGCCTAGCTGTGCGCCTGGGCTCCCCTGGGCTGAGGGGCGTGGCCTCGGCGGCAGCCAAGTTCTCGGCTCAGCAGCTCCAGCTCCTAAAGGAGCCTGTGGCCCTGGGGGCTGGCGCTGGCTGCAGGAGCCTGGTCCACTCGTGGGCTCCCTGTGGGGAGTGCCCTCCGGAGGCCTGGGACCCGACCACCAGGGAGCGGGGAAAGGGGAGGAGGCGGGAGCCCGGTGAGGACAGCCTCTTCCTGAGCCCCTGGAGCATTTCCCATGCACTTGTGGGCACTGGCTAGCTTGCCAGGGTGCTGGTCCCAGACTAGGCAGAGTCCAGCAGCTGCAGGGCAGGTTAGAGTGAAGAGGTGTTTGTGGCATCCTTGGGATCGCGCCGAAAAGAGAGCCTGCGTCCCAGGCGACACACTGCCCCAAACTGGCCCTTCCTGTTCCCTGGGACAGAGTGCCCACGCCCACTGGGCACGGTGTGCGCACCCAAGGATCAGGTCACAGGGGGCTAGGATCCCTATGTGGAGAGTGACCACATTCTTAGGATGGAGGTGATCGAGGTGCATTTCCCTTACTTCTCCTTCACAAGGCCCAGTACCTAGTCACGCCATGCCCGTCAGAGGCACCCCAACACACACATTTAAGGGCCAGCACGTGCTCATACATTTCCTTGGAACAGGCGCGAGGGGTGTGAGCTCAGCCAGGAGTTGAGCCTGGAGACTAGCTCCCAGATACCAGCTGACCCCCAGCAGGGAAGAGCTCCCCAGGGGCCACAAAAGAGCTACCCCAGGAGTTCTTCCCCCAAGAGGGCTCTCTGGACCCTCGGGGTCTAGATGGAAATGCCCCTCATTCCTGGCTTTGGCAGACAGGCTGCCTGTGGCGGGCAAATGGACAATGGGGGGAAATGGGGTGGGCTCCTTTCTGTCAACCCAGCCTTTTTGAGCTGGAGGCAGCATCTTCACACTTTGGCATCAGCGGAGACCTGGAGGGAGAATCAGGGGTGAGTGCCAGCCAGGGCCATTCCTTATCCCCGCCCAAGTGCTGCTCAGGGCCTCTTGATGGAAGGTGGCCAAGAATACCCAAGTCTGAAAATCAATGTACGACTGGTCATCCACTCAGCTCGGTTCTGCTCCCAGGTTTACCAGAAGGTCCTCTCCCTTCAGGGAGCTGTGTCCGGGATCCTTGGGGGCGGGCCTGGGTTGGAATCCTGGAGACCCCTAGGGATGGATGGCACCATGCCTGCCACACTTGGATTCCTGGGCGAAGAACTCCCATTGCCCTGTCTCCTTCACCTGGGTGAGGGCCTCGATCAGGGGCGCTGCCCTCTGGGCTCTGCTTGTGCCCTCTCACTGGGTTGCTGGGTCCCGTGGCTCCAGGAAGGCAGGGTTCCACGTGTGCTTCCTGAGAATGTCACTGGCTCACCTCTCAGACCATCAACTTCCAAAAATCTCTCCTGCCCGCTCTGGAGGCGGATGGAGGGTGGGAGGTGTCCCTGGCCTGGCTGCACCTGCGCTCCCTCCCAAGGAGAAAGGGCACAGGGCCAAATGCCCACCGTCCCTGGCCTGTGCTCTGTCCCAGCAGCTGCAGCTTCCTTTGTCCCGCCCAGTCATGGCGGCCGCCTTGGTTCCCAGAGCGCTTTGGCTTCCTGTGAGCAGGGGTTTGGGCGCCCTTTCCTCAGGAAACCCATCTCTACAGCTACCTTGGGAGCCCCCAGTGCCTGGCCAAGCTCTTGACCTCCTGGGATCCCGACCCCTGTCCCAGCCTGTGCCAAGCCTCACTCTCTTGTCACTCTCCTCCATTGCAAGGGATAGCGCTGGGCTCGCGGGAGCACAAACTCATTCCGCTTGATGGCAGTAGTACACCACAAATGCCAACCTGTCCTCTTCCCTCCGCCCTTCGCGAAGGAAAAAACTGTGAACCCATGTCCCAACCACACAACAGGCCAGGCTGGCTCAGGCATCTGAGTCCCAACAATAAAGGAGAGTGGCCTTTTTTTCTTTTTTCTTTTTTTTTTTAAATATATTCCATAGAATTTTTAGAGCGAGGAAGGGAGAGAGATAGTTAGAAACAAAGATGAGAGAGAAACATCAATCAGCTGCCTTCTGCACATCTCCTACAGGGGATTTGCCCGCAACCCAGGTACATGCCCTTGACCGGAATCAAACCTGGGACCTTTCAGTCCACAGGCTGACGCTCTATCCACTGAGCCAAACCGGTTTCGGCAAGAGAGTGGCCTTTCTTGAGCGTCCATTCCAATGGAGAAATTCTGGAAGAAATGAGTCCACAATCCATTCATGCAGGCTAGGGGAAAGGGTAGGCCTTCAAAATAAAAACGACCCAAGGAAGGGGTGTATTTCTCCACACTACCACTGTGGCCATAGCTGGGTATCTTGACAAGCTGAACCGGAGGGGCTCAGTAAAAGCAAAGGCCCTCAGAGTCCCAGCCAATGAATGGGCTGGCATGAGGGAACCACTCAAAGAAAAGGAACCCCAAACAAACAGGCCAAGGCTCACCCACTGGGCCACTATGAGGGTGGGGGAATGCCTCCAGGTCTGGGGCTCCAGCCTGCAGGCATCCCTCCTCTGGGTAGGGTTCCTCTAAGGACCCTTCCTAACCCCAAAGCAGCCACTCCCCATTCAGGTGCCCTAGGGGCAGGCAGGAAGGTACATGCAGCTCTAACTTAAGCAGTCCAGGTGCCCCCCATCCCCCTCGAGACCTCAGGGGAACTCGCGCACACACTCACCACGTACATGTGTGTAGTGACTGCTACCTCTGTATTCGTAAATGAACGAATGGATGAAGGGGCGCAAGAATGAACATTTACACCAATTGACGCGCAGGATGAATGACTGACTGACCGAAAAGAATGAATACGGGGCGGGAATCTCCTGAAGTGCCCAAACACTGCCAAAGTGAACCTCCAGGAAGGGTTACTGAACAAATGGCCCTGGTCTAGGTCATCTGACCACGTAGGTGGAACCTCTGGTATCTCCGCTGAGTCCACGGAATGCACCGCCAAGCGCTACCTTTCTACTGGGGGGCCCAAGGTGGGAGTGACCCCCTAAAATTCCAGGAGGTGGGCAGGGGCCGGCTGCCTGAGCCCTGGAACCTGACTCAGAGGCCCAGAAGAGAGGCCAGGGTGCCAGGAGAAGAGGGGAAGTCCGGATTCCATGTCCAGGGCCAGCTGTGAACCCGTGTCCCTTGTGTCTGGAGCGCTCAGAGGAGGTCCAGCCTTTTGGAGAAGAAGACCCCTGGAGATAGCCATGGGCCAGTGGGCAGAGAGGACAAGGTCCCCCCTCACTGGGTAGGGGGACACGGAGGCCCAGAGAGATGTGGAGAGGGATCCCAGATGCCAGAGAGAATTGCTTTGGTGGCCTTGGCAGGCCCCTTTCTCCTGGCAACAAGAAGCTTAAAGGCAGAGCCATGGGCTCCCCAACAGCTTAGGACAGGCAATGGGGCTGCTTGTGGTTGGATGGCTTCTGGCGCCTCCATGGGCCTTTTTTGATCCACAAAGGGAGGAGGGGAGGCCAGGCTCCCCGAAGGATGGATCTGTGGAGCCACAGTGCCATCCAGCGGAATCCCTTTCCAGTCGCAGCAGCAGGGCAGGGCCCATGCGCCTGGGGATCCGCTGGGGAAGGCCTATGGCGGTCGGCAGGCAGGCTGGGTCTGGGGACCACACAGCACTGTGGTCCGGGTATGGGTGGCTGGCACACCTGCACAGTGGCCAAGGAAGCCACAGGGTGGGCGCTGGGAGCAGCGGTGCCCGCCTAGCTGTGCGTCTGGGCTCCCCTGGGCTGAGGGGCGTGGCCTCAGCGGCAGCCATGTTCTCAGCTCAGCAGCTCCAACTCCTAAAGGAGCCTGTGGCCCTGGGGGCTGGCGCTGGCTGCAGGAGCCAGGTCCACTCGTGGGCTCCCTGTGGGGAGTGCCCTCCGGAGGCCTGGGACCCGACCACCAGGGAGCGGGGAAAGGGGAGGAGGCGGGAGCCCGGTGAGGACAGCCTCTTCCTGAGCCCCTGGAGCATTTCCCATGCACTTGTGGGCACTGGCTAGCTTGCCAGGGTGCTGGTCCCAGACTAGGCAGAGTCCAGCAGCTGCAGGGCAGGTTAGAGTGAAGAGGTGTTTGTGGCATCCTTGGGATCGCGCCGAAAAGAGAGCCTGCGTCCAGGCGACACACTGTCCCCAACTGGCCCTTCCTGTTCCCTGGGACAGAGTGCCCACGCCCACTGGGCACGGTGTGCGCACCCAAGGATCAGGTCACAGGGGGCTAGGATCCCTATGTGGAGAGTGACCACATTCTTAGGATGGAGGTGATCGAGGTGCATTTCCCTTACTTCTCCTTCACAAGGCCCAGTACCTAGTCACGCCATGCCCGTCAGAGGCACCCCTACACACACATTTAAGGGCCAGCACGTGCTCATACATTTCCTTGGAACAGGCGCGAGGGGTGTGAGCTCAGCCAGGAGTTGAGCCTGGAGACTAGCTCCCAGATACCAGCTGACCCCCAGCAGGGAAGAGCTCCCCAGGGGCCACAAAAGAGCTACCCCAGGAGTTCTTCCCCCAAGAGGGCTCTCTGGACCCTCGGGGTCTAGACGGAAATGCCCCTCATTCCTGGCTTTGGCAGACAGGCTGCCTGTGGTGGGCAAGTGGACAATGGGGGAAATGGGGTGGGCTCCTTTCTGTCAACCCAGCCTTTTTGAGCTGGAGGCAGCATCTTCACACTTTGGCATCAGCAGAGACCTGGAGGGAGAATCAGGGGTGAGTGCCAGCCAAGGCCATTCCTTATACCCGCCCTAGTGCTGCTCAGGGCCTCTTGATGGAAGGTGGCCAAGAATACCCAAGTCTGAAAATTAATGTACGACTGGTCATCCACTCAGCTCGGTTCTGCTCCCAGGTTTACCAGAAGGTCCTTTCTCTTCAGGGAGCTGTGTCCGGGATCCTTGGGGGCGGGCCTGGGTTGGAATCCTGGAGACCCCTAGGGATGGATGGCACCATGCCTGCCACACTTGGATTCCTAGGATAAGGACTCCCTCTGCCTGCCTCCTTTATCTGGGTGAGGGCCTCGGTGAGGGGCGCTGCCCTCTGGGCTCTGCTTGTGCCCTCTCCGCTGGTGGCTGGGTCCCGTGGTTCCAGGAAGGCAGGTTTCCACGTGTGCTTCCTGAGAATGTCAATGGCTCGCCTCTCAGGCCTCCAACTTCCAAGGAACTGCCCTGCCTGCTTAGGAGGGGGCTGGATGGTGGGGAGGTGTCCCTGGATGGGCCGCACCTGCACTCCCTCCCCAGGAGAAGGGGCACCTGGCCAAATGCCCACAGGCCCAGCCTGGGCTCTGTCCCAGCAGCTGCAGCTTCCTTTGTCCCGCCCAATCATGGCGGCCGCCCTGGTTACTAGGGCACCTTGGCTTCCAGTTAGCCAGGGGCCAGGAGCCCTGTTCTCAGGAAGCCCATTTCCACAGCATCCTGGGGATCCCCCAGAGCAAGGCCAAGCTCTTGTCATCCCAGGACCCGAATGCTGTGCCCCTGTGTGAGTCCTCACTCTCTTGTCACTCTCCTCTGCTAGAAGGGACAGCCCTGGGCTTGCGGGAGCGCAAACTCATTCCGCTTGATGGCAGTAGTGCACCACAAATGCCAACCTGTCCTCTTCCCTCAGCCCTTCAGGAAGGAAAAAAACGGTCAACCCATGTCCCAACCACACAACAGGCCAGGCTGGCTCAGGCTTCTGAGGCCCAAAAACAAAGGAGAGGCCTTTCTTGAGAGTCCATTCCAATGGAGAAATTCTAAAAGAAATGAGTCCACAATCCATTCATAGCACGCCACTGGAAAGGGTAGGCCTTCAAAATAAAAACGACCCAAAGAAGGGGTGTATTTCTACACACTACCACTGTGGTCATAGCCAGGTATCTTGACAAGCTAAACCGGAGGGCCTCAGTAAAAGCAAAGGCCCGCAGCTTCCCAGCCAATGAATGGGATATGAGGGACCACTCAAGTAAAAGGAACCACAAAGAAACAGGCCTAGGCTCACCCACTCGGCCACTGTGAGGGTGGGGTGTGCTCCTGGTCTGGGGTTCCAGCCTGCAGGGCCTCCCTCCTCTGGGTAGGGTTCCCCTCAGGCCACCAACCTAAACCCAAAGCAGGGCCTCCCCATCCAGATGCCCTAGGAGTGGACCTGAAAGTACCCTCGCAGCTCTAACTATAGCAGTCCAGGTTCCCCACCAGAACCCAGGGAACTCACAGATACAGTTCGCCAAGCCACCCACAGCAAGTGTGTCAGTGGTTGGTGTGGGGTGTGGTCGGAAAGGAATGAGGGACTTTCTCAACGGGGCATGTTTGCCACTCACCAAAGGGCTAGACCATCTGCCTGGTCTCAAGCACTGGGATGCAAATGGTAGCCACATGCCCCCTTCATCCCTCATTCCCTCCTCCCTCCCCCCACCACCAAGTCCACTACCTCCACCTCACTCCCACATGCAGCTCACCCTCACAATAATCCTGTATCAGGAGTGTGCCCGAGCTCCTGTCCCGGTGAAGAAGGCGCAAGGTTCAGTGTGCTGGGCCCAAGAGCGAACAGCAGACTACAGGTCGAGGCCAATGTGTAAGGAGGGCAGCACTCACGCAACAGGAGGCGAATGGCCTGCAGGCTCTGGCCCTCCTCCACAGAGCAGCCGCCATGACAAAGAAGGTTCCCGTCTGGGCCTGTGAATGCTGCTTCTCCTGGACCAGGTGGGGAGAGTCGAAAGGTCATGTCAGCAAAGGCTGGCTTGATGGAGCTGAGGCCTGAAACAGGCCCTGGCCCAGACCCTCAACCCACCTGCAGCTGGTCTGAGTGGTGGGTCCACAGGCACCAGCCATCTCCTCTCTGGCCACACACAGTTCCATGGGACTGACCAACCGTCCATGTGGGGAGGAGGGCACCTGTCCTGGGATGGGCCCACGTAACACTGTACCAACCTTTTCCTCTGGGTGGACGCTGGTCACGCACACTGACACTGTGGTCCCTA